>NW_023416372.1:7500-522568 GCF_014108235.1 Myotis myotis | reverse complement strand
TTTGTGTGAACTAATATAAATTCAAAGTAAACATCATTACATAAAAGGGTACGGTCTTTTTTTTTTTTTTTTAGTTTTATTCATTTCAAACGGGCCGGATCCGGCCCGCGGGCTGTAGTTTGCCCACGGCTGCCCTAGACCATCGGAAAACACATATATAATTACATATTGTTTTTGTGATTAATCACTATGCTTTAATTATGTTCAATTTGTAACAGTGAAACTACCTGGCAGGTGTGATGGCAGCTCACACTCATGTGCACACAGGGGCAGGTGCCATACTAGGCCTGCATGTCAGATATTACATTACGACTCATAACAGTAGCAAAATTACAGTTATGAAGTAGCAATGAAAATAATTTTATGGTTGGGGGTCACCACAACATGAACTGTATTAAAGGGTCGCGGCATTAGGAAGGTTGAGAACCACTGATGTAGATGCTGTGCTTGAATGGGTTGTTTTCGCTTGTATCTGAGAGAAATAATCAGCTTAGGAGCCAGCATAATGGGTGTGTTCTGAATGAAGGTGCCGAGCACGGAAGGGGCAGCGGGGCAAGTCTGACCGGTCACTCTGGAACCCTGGACAGGTGGGTGCGCTGAACACGGACCCTCCGCCCCAGAGCCATCTCCAACGGGGCCTCATCCTGGACCTCTGACCTCCAACCCTTTTATACTCACCCTGTTCATCTTAATAATGAAACACGGCTTTCCTTCCTCAAAGCCGAAGTTGGGGTCCTCCAGGCCTGAGCAGTTTTGCAGCATGTCTGTGGTGAACTTGCAGGAGAACTTGGTGTGATTCGGAGCCCCGAAGCTTTCTTGGATGAACACCTTGTCGGAGGTGCAGTTGATGTTGTCCTCCTGGGCCGCTGGTGAGTAGCCTGCCAGCACAGACACAGCTGTGGGCCCTCTCTCCACGCGGCCACCTGGGGCTGTTAGTGACATGTTCTTAGAAAAGGAGAAAGAAAGGCTGTGGGAGCGTTTTCAACCTTACCTTCCAGGAAATCGTGGAGGGTGTGCACTAGGTCTGTCCAGGTCCCGTTGTCAGAGATATTGTAGGAAATGTCCAGGCCTTCATCCCCGTAGACGTCTGGCCTCAAGGTCACCCCTGGAAAGAGAGCCTGACACTAGTTTCTCCAAATGTTCATCACATCCAAGCTGGTGGCTGCCGAGTTGGTGAGCTGTGTGCAGAGCTGTCCCAGGTGGGATGCCGCGGGACCAGCAGGGTCCAGGTCTTCAAGGGCAGCCAGGCCAGGAGGCCACGGTCAGGTGTCCTCCGCGCTAGCTGCTCAGGGAGGACCCTGCCCTCCGGCCTGGGAGCCTCACGGAGGAACGAGCCTGTCTGGGTGCAGGGTGTGGTGCGGCTGAAGGCTGGGTGGGCTCTTCCCGCACACGAGGCCTGCACCAGTGCCACCCAGGGGGCCACACTCATTGTTGCAGGTGACAGCTCGCCCTGGGTCGACTGGATTTCTTACTGAAGTTGTAGTTGGTGCATATTTGCAAGATCTCCACTGGTGTTGGTTAAACGCGAATGCGTTCTAACAACACGAATTATAAAAATAACTGCACAAGTGCCGGAAGTTGAAGTGCCAGCCCTCAGTTTTCTCCGTCTCAGGTCTAGTGTGCATCCTTAGGAAGCGTCCTTGTTTCTGTGAGTACAAAGATACGTGTTTCTTCAGATAAGTGGGAGCCTGTTTTCCACACGCCACTGTCCTCTCTTCCTGTTCCGACAGCAGTTGTACCCACTTTTCCCTGGCATTTCATATCAGCTCACCTCTTTCTGTCCACAAATACCACATCGCGCCTGGTTGTGTGGGTGTTTTACGACTTATTTAGCCAGTTCCCTGATTGTACAGGTGACTTTTAAAATAAGTAAGCTAGCTCTGGCCGGTTTGCTCAGTGGTTAGAGCGTTGGCTTGTGGGCCAAAGGGTCTTGGGTTTGAGTCCCAGTCCAGGGCACGTACGTTGGTGGCAGGTTCCCCAGCCCCGGTAGGCGCTTATGCAGGAGGCAACCAATTGATGTGTCGCTCTCACATCCATGCTTGTTTTTTTCTCTCTCCCTCCCCGTTCCCGCCACTCTCTCTAGAAATCAATGGGAAAAAAACATCCTTGGGTGAGGATTAAAAAAAGTAAGCTAGGGTTTTTGTTGTTTTATGGATATTGTGAAAGTAACAGTTGTACATGGTTTAAAACACAAACCTCCAGAAAGGTCTAAAGGAGAAGAAAGCTCTCCACTCCCCGCTCTCAACTATTCACTCGGAGCGTGCTCTCAGGTTCTCACGGGACTTGTTCATCAGCTTCACCTGGCAGCTGTTGCCCCTTCCCCGCCTCCCCGTGACCAGGGGAACACATCTCGCCTGCCTTCCAGCCTCAGGGTTTTGAGCAAATTATGCTATGGTTATGTTCTCAAGTTTGTAACATGTTACATTCTGCTCTGAAATTATAATGAAATCCTCTATGCTTCATCTGTTGGTTAATGCTAAAATTTGACACCCAACAAAGCACTTTGGTGTTATTATTTATGGACAGATTCACTGAAGATCCCAGCAGGAGGGCTGGACCCGCTCAGCTCACCTGCTGGAGACCGTCTGAGGCAGCTTCTCTTAAAAAACGTGTGAATTTTCTTTTCCTACGTGCTGCGTGTGTTGCATGTTCCTGGGGGCATTATCTTCCTGAGAAAGTTAGGGATGTGTGAGCGATAAACATTCTGAGTTACTGTGCGCTTCATTTCTTCCGTTCTCCTCCCTCCCTTTTCTTTATGCTTTTTTTTTTTTTTTTTTTAAGTCACCTTTGGTTAATGGGTGGGGTGTGGAAGTCTTGGCTCAAATCACCTTCGCCAGGACTGTGGAGGGGACGCCTCACTGTCTCGAGCCCTTGAGTCTTGTCACCAATGACCCATCTGGTGCCAACTCAGGAGAGTGGAGGTTCAGCCCACTGCCGGTCCACCTTCCACCTCAGAGGACGGTAGACTGACTGCACTTGGAGAAGACTCGTGTTCTGGATTGAATTGCTATTCTGGATTGAAGTACTGACGGACTCGAAGTGGAAACCAAAGCTCTTTCCTTCCCTAAATCCTTCATTCCTGTCTCTCTAGGAACAGTCTTTTGCATATCCTGCCATTATGTCTGCTGTGCGTGTAGGCCCATACAAAGTAAGTGGTATAAAGACTCGGTCACAAAAACCTCTGTTTTAATAATTACAACTAAAGCCAGAGCCAGACTTCATAATCTGGGGGCCGCCGCCTCATCAAAAGAAGCCGAGGGGCTGTCCGTACTCGGGTGTACCCCTCAAAGCCCCGTGGCTGCTGGTGGGAGGAGCAGAGGCCCCTGCTGGGTGCCCCTGGGGGCTTCATTCCCTGAGAGTTTATGCTCTGACTGAGCACCTCCGGGACTGCGAATCGCCCTGACCTGCGTGGGGTCCTGATGTGCAGGCTCGAGCATCGCCCCCCACCCCCGCATTACCTGGTGACTTCAGCTGGTCTTGGTAGTCAGGCGTGTACGGGTCGAGCGTGCACATCAGCGAGTAGATGCACAGAGCAAAGAGTCCGGTCATCACCACGTAGAAGGCCACGTAATAGAGGCTGATCCACACTGCAGGGAGAGGCCCGTCAGACGCAGCTGCACACTTCCTCATCGTGGTCGGACCCCCACGGAACCCCACCTCTTCACCCGTCTTGGAGTGAAAACCTCAGTGCATCTACACACAACGCTGTGCAAGCATCACCTCTATCTAGTTCTAGAACATGCTCATTGCTCCAAAGAAACCCCATACCCCTTGACTTCAAGTCTTTTTAAAAATTGTGAAGTTTAGGAATAATAACTATAAACTGCTATTCTCCAATCTAAGCCTGAAACTTTGGGGCCAGTCAATCCTCAGATGTTCCCACCGTGTGGGTGCCTGGTGCCAGGGGGCATAAGAGCTGAAATGGGCCTCTGAGGTCACCTGGTGAGGAAGGTGAGGCCTGGCCAGAAGCCTGGGCGGGCCTGGGTTTTGGGAACCTGGACCCCCAGCCCCAGGCAGCTGGTGGTGGGCCTCTGCCACTCCTCTCAGATCTGCCCCGCCTTGCCCTGCCTGGCCGGACACATACCCCACCGGGACAGGGTCCGGCCCAGCATCTGCCCCGTGTCCGGGTTCCAGCAGTAGCGCTGGAATTCCTCCATCCTCTGGCTGCACGACTTCTTCTCCTGCAACGCCGCCATCCTCCCTGCTTCTGAGAGTCCCCCTTGTGCAGAAGAGACTGAGAGGAGAAAATCCACCCCTGGGTTTTATAGTCTCCTTCAGAGGTCAGAGGCGCACCCAGCAGTGTTATCAGGCCTCGCTGTCCAAACACCAGCGGCTCCATGCGCTCTGCAGTCCCCCTGCTATCAGGTGCCCTCCACCTCTCCCCTGGGCAAGTCAGGGCTGCCCCCTCCTTCTGGGATGCCCTTGGCCGTAACTTTGTTATGATAACGACTAAGGAGAAATACTTTCCTGAACAGCCACTTGTTCAGCTCAGGCCCCATTCTTTCACTTCCTCCAGGAGGAAGGAAGGAAGGTCAGCACAAGGACAGGCCTGGACCTGCCACTCCGGCCGCTCGGACACTTCCTGGTCTGAGATGATGGGCAGCGGGTGGCCGATGTCATGGTATTGCAGTTGCTGGGGCTCTGTGAGTGGCTCCAGACGCCGGCATTGTGAAAACGCCAGAATAGACGGAGGCTAGAAGTTCTGTTCCAGAGGAGAGGGTTCAGAGGGCTCCCAGGTCCCTTCCCCTCCCGTTGCCCCTGATGCCCAGTTTCAGCCGTGAGGATGATTCCCTGAGACGAGTGCCGTGGGGACTGGGGCTCTTCAGGACTTTCTGTGTTCCTGGGGGAATTTACGGCCATACAATCTAGGGGTATTTTCAAAACCGAATGCAAACCACACCCCAGGCAACTACTTGAAATGCAGATTCTGACCCAGTGGGGACCCAGTGGGCCGAGGAGCTCCTGGTGAGCTGTGATTAAGGCTGCAGGACCAAGCAATGTCCAGGTGGGGGACGCTTTGCCTGGTAGCACATTGGAGTCAGCTGGAGCACCTTGAAAACTCCTGACGCTTGCCTCACCCCGGAGTTGGGGCATCTGCCTACACTTTCAGAGCGTGCCATGGAAAAGCACCCTCTACCAGTGTCCCTATCCCTTCCTCTCCTCCCTAAGGCACGTGTCCAGTAAAGGTCATTTTGATGTGTGTGCTGTTCAGCACGTGCATTCATGTTTGGGGGAATTCAGAGACTAAGTGGGGAAGACTTAGTTCAAAGACTTCCAAGAAACAGTTCGTATTTTGCTCATTTCAAGAGCATCTCTATACTTCACAGACAAGGGCAGCGTTTATTCTGTGGGCAACAGTTGCGGCACTTAGGGCCCTGGCACTCGGGGTCCCAGATCCCCAGGTGTGGACAATTATAAAATTAGGAGTCCTAGTTAAACCAAACGGCCGGGTGACCTGAGCTTCTGAGAGCCCCCCAGATTCATCTTGATGTGTGACCAGAGCCACTGGTCCAGAGACCGTAGTGGGTAGAGACATAGCTGGGGCCATGCCAGCTGCTCACTGGGGCATCATCTCTGCAGTTAGGTTGAAAGGGCAATGTCAGGCAAATATGATGTGCCACAGAGGCCTTTCTACAAGTATTTCCATCAAAATCCAATGAAAATAATGGGTATTGCACACAAAGACCTGGAATTTCATTCACTGTCACTTATAAATTTTCCTTCTAAGGGACCCATGTAGCCAAGTTAGATTTCTTTTGGAAGAAGAATAATGAAAACCCTATAGGCATTATTCTGCTTGTTTTCTCAGAGATGATTTAGAGTTTATCAGAGAAGAATGAGCACCCTACAATTCAGAAGGAACCGCACTATTTTAGCTAGGTCTCCTAATTTTATAATTGTCCACAGCTTGGGGGTCTGGGACCCCGACTGCCAGGGCCCTAAGGTAAGTGCAGTAACTGTTGCCCACGGAATAAACGCTGCCCTTGTCTGTGAAGTATAGAGATGCTCTTGAAATGAGCAAAATACGAACTGTTTCTTGGAAGTCTTTGAACTAAGTCTTCCCCACTTAGTCTCTGAATTCCCCCAAACATGAATGCACGTGCTGAACAGCACACACATCAAAATGACCTTTACTGGACACGTGCCTTAGGGAGGAGAGGAAGGGAGAGGGACGCTGGTAGAGGGTGCTTTTCCATGGCATGCTCTGAAAGTGTAGGCAGATGCCCCAACGAGTGGGCTCCAGACCAAGTGGGGAGCACCCCCCAGGTTCCCACGTGGGAAGCCTAGACGTCTACCCGCTCCTGGCAGTAATGAGGTGGAGCCCAACTCCCTTCTACTGATTGACTGGAGTCAGAAACAGCCCGCTAAAACTGAAGGAGTAAATAATAGGAAAATGTTACATTTCAATTGATAATCACACATCATACCAAGGACCAGGAAGCTTGCAAAATGAATTAAAACAAGAAAATTGTTGAATGCCAACATTGAGGTGACAGAAATGTTGGAATTACCTGACTGATTTTAAAGCACCTATGATAAAATGGCTTCAGGGGGCAATTATGGACATGCTTGAAACAAATGAAAAAAATAGAAAGCCTCTGCAAATAAAAAGTTTAAGGGAAGAAATAAGATACATACAAAGAAGAACCAAATGAAAATTTTAGATGAAAAAATACATTAACCAAAATAAAAAGCTCAAAGAATGGGTTCCACAGCAGAAGGGAGGGGGCAGAGGAAAGAAAAACCAATAGAAACATGGAAGAAAACGCGATAGAAACTACCTGATCTGAACAATAGGGAGAATGTAAGCTTGAGTAAAACAGCACAGAGCCTCAGGTATAGGGGGAACTGAAATAAGAATCTAACATCCATGTCATCAGAGCTCTGGAAGGAGAGAAGTAAGAGGGCAGGGCTGAAAACTACTCAAAGAAATAATGACTGAAAACTCCCTAAAATTTGGCAAAAGACATCAACTTACAAATTCAAGAAGCTGAGCAAACAGATAACCGTGACCTCCAAAATCTACACCAAGATGCATCATAATTAAACTTCTCAAAATTAAAGACACACACAAAATCTAGAGACAGACATTGTATGATAATAAATGGCCAATCCACCAAGAAGATACAGCAATCCTACATGTATATGCACCAAACAAGAGAGCTAGAAAATATGTAAAGCAAACTGATAGAACTGAAAGGAGAAATAAGCAAATCCACATTTTTAGTTAGAGACTTCAACATTCCTCTCTTAACAACTGACAGAACAACTAAATAGGAAATCATCACAGATATGGAAGAGCTCAATAACATCGTCAACCATCAGTGTTGTTGGCCTCGGTAGAATAATCCACCGATCACAGCAGAATATACTTTCTCTTTATGTGTTCATGGAACATTTGCCAAGATAGACCATATCCTAGGGCTAGGCCATAAAACAAAGCTCAACAAATTTGAAAAAGAAAATGAAATAATGCAGAATGGGTTCTACAATCCTAATGGAATCAAACTAGAAACTAATAACAGAAAGATAACAGAAAACGCTCCAAACATGTGAAAACTAAACAATACACTTCTAAGTAATATATGAGTAAAAAAGGAAGCCTCGAGGGAAATTTCAAGAAATACATGGAGCTGAATGAATGCTACAGCAGTGTTCACAGGAAAATTTATAGCACTAAGTTAATATATTAGAAAAGAGGAAAAGCCTCAAATCAATAATCTAAGTTTTCACTTCAAAAACCTAGAAAAAGAGGGAGGAAAGCAAACAGGAGGAAGAAATAAAAGATGAGCAGAAACCAGTGAAATTAAAAACAAAAGAGAAAATCAGTAAAACTACAAAGAACTGGGTCTTTCAAAAGACCAATAAAGTCAGCAGAACTATTGCAAGAGAGAAGGAAGACATAAATAATTAACACCAGAAATGGAATGAGATATCACTACAGACCCTGAAGACTTCAAAAAGATAATAAGGGAGTACCATATACAACTCTACATATGTAAACTCGACAACTTAGATGAAATGGACCTGTCCTCCATGCACATAACTCATTCAATTTGAAATAGATAATTTGAATAGCCATATAACTAGTAAGGAAATTGATTTTATAATTTAAAACCTCCCAATTCACTGGAAAATTTTACCAAACATTTAGTGAAGAATTACAAATTATATACTATATCTTCTAGAAAATAGAAGAGAAGAAAGCATTTCCCAACTGATTTTATGACATGTATTACTCTTATACCAAAATCAGATAAAGACAGTACAAAAATAGAAAACTACAGAACAATATTCCTCACAAATATAGACAGAAATAGCTACAGCAATCAAGATGGTTCGGTATTGGTGGACGGATAGACACAGAGACCAATGGAACAGAATAGGAAGCCCAGAAACAGAACCACGCTAATTTGCCCAACTGATTTTTGAACTGCAAAAACAATTCAACGAGGCATAGATAGCCTTTTCAACAGGTGAAGCTGGAGCAATTGAACAACTACTGGCAGAAAATGAACCGTGACCGAAGTCTCACATGTAAAAAACTTAACTTAAAATTGATCATGGATTTAAAAGTGTAAAACTTGTTGAGTGGGAAGGTTGAATTTGGGAGAGGATGAAAAAAGAAACATAAAGAGTTTTTAGACTCGACACCAAAAGCATGATTCATAAAAGGAAAAATTGATTGCACTTCAACGAAATAAAAAAAAGCTTTTGTTCTATGAAAGCCCATGTAAAGGGAATGAAAAGACAAGCAAAAAATGGAAAGAAGCATTTGAAAACCACAAGTCCAACAAAGGATCTAAGATAGATAAACAACACTCAAAACTCAACAATAAACAAGCAAACAATTCAGTTAGAACATGGTTGAAAGACATGAAGAGACAGCTCACCAAACAGATTGCAAATAAGCACTTGGAAAGATGTTCAATATTACTAGCCACGAGGGAAACGCAAATTAAAACCACAACGAAATCCCACTACACACCTATCAGAATAGCTAAAATAAAAAATAGTGACACCACCAAAAGCTGGGGAGAATGCTCAGAAGCCTTATTGCTCATATGTGGTTGGTAGGGAT
Organism: Myotis myotis; assembly: GCF_014108235.1. Lineage (NCBI taxonomy): Eukaryota > Metazoa > Chordata > Mammalia > Chiroptera > Vespertilionidae > Myotis > Myotis myotis. The sequence goes on along the minus strand of NW_023416372.1, from coordinate 513,486 downwards.
GTAAAATGGTACAGCCATTCTGGAAAAAGATTACCCGTTTCTTAAAAAAAACTAAACATGCAATTAGTTACCATGTGACTCAAGAATTATACTCTTGGGCATTAATCCCAGAGAAATGGAAATTTACACAAAAACATGTACACGAATGCTTATAGCTGCTTTATTCATGATAGCCCCACACTGGAAACAACGCAGATGTCTTTCAACACGTGAATGGCTAAACCAACGGTGGTCCATCTGCACCATGGGATTTAGCAATGACACTGTTTGTACACACAACAACCTGGATGAATCTCCAGAGAATTATGCTGAGTATAAAGAGCCAACCCCCAAAGGTTATGTACTAGATGATTCCATGTATAGGGCATCCTTGAAATGATGGAGAACAGATCAGTGGTTGCCAGAGGTTCGGGAGAGTGTGGGCGTGGGAAGGAGGGGTGTGTGTCTACGCATGGGCCACACGGGGGTCCTGGGGGGGATGAAGTGCTCTGTGCTGTGTGTCAGGGTCAGTATCCTGGCTGTGATCCTGTGCTTTAGTTTGGGAAGACGCTGCCATTGGGAGAAACCGAGGGGAGCGTACAGGGGATCTCTGTGGACCCTTTCTTCTAACTGCATATGAGTCGACAATTATTCCCAAATAAGAAGTTTAATTTAAATAAGGAGGGAGGTTCCAGAACCACACGAGTTTGGGAAATACCGCATACTGGACCCCTCTTAGAGAGCCAGGTTCACGGGAAACATTTCGCTGTGTTTAACCGCTGCTTCTCCTTCCCCAGAAGGTTGCTCGGTGTTAGCCGGATGGGCGTTGTCTTCCTCAGACCCGGCTTCTCACGGTGGGTCCGGATGGGCAGTGTTAGCACCAGCCGGGAGCTGTGGAGACCTGCCCCAGGCCACTGAAGCAGAATCTTTATTTCGAAAGATATCCAGGCGTTTTGTCAGCCTGGTGGAAGCACTGACCCAGGACACACGGGGAACTTAGCGGGGGCTGCTCCGTTCCACAGGCACCATGTCCCATGTGAACCCTGAGCGGGTAGTCAGGGTGAGATTAGAGCGATTGCCCCAAGCTTTACCTAATAGTAAGCGGCTGGGCTGGACCCACCGCCCACTTGGTTGGGAGGCAGGGAGACTGGCTGCACAGCCCCAAGTCCTCATTTGCACCCCTCCAGTTGCTACAGAGGATCCCGCCTGCCCCACACCCTCTGGCAGAATCTCACTGCCCTCAGAGACACTCTTCTTCTCCCATCACGCACAGAGGGGTGGGCTGGGAGGTCCCCGCCTCTCCTGGCTACGGCTTTCTTCATCTCTGAAACCCTTCATCTCCTCTCCTCTTCAAACCGTAACCACTTCCTTGACACGTTTCCCCAAACATTTGCTGAGCGCCTATTGTGCAGTAGAATAGACAGGTAAGGCTGTAACTATGGAGCCGACATTTCTGTTGGTCCTGGCCTCCCTAGGTGTACCCCAGATGTGACCCAGGTATGTTCCTGGTGTGCCCAAGGCGTCTCTCAGGTGTGCCCCAGGTATGCCCCCGATGTGCCTAGGCGAATGCCAGGTGTGTCGTAGGTATCCCTCAGGTGTGTCCCAGGTGTGCCCCAGGTGTGTCCTTGGCCTCTTCATTCTCTCACTCCAGTGTGGGGCCTCAGCACTGGCTGTAGCTTGCGGGTGTGTGTATGTCTCCTGTTTCCTTGTCCTAATCTCACTTGAATGCTTCTCTTCGCATTTTTGCTTTGCAGGCAGACCCAAGCAAGAGGAAGGAATGGATGTGGAGCTGTCCTCTCAGCAAGCCGGGGTTATCTAGGTCCGAGCCAGCAGCGTGCCACGGGAGCACCACCCTCTCAGGACAAGTCAGCCCTCAGACGGGCCGGTTCCTCAGGGCCAGTGGTCTCTGGGGGAGTCCCTAGGACGCTGTGCACTGTGGGTTTTGTTTCTCTCTCTCTCTCTCTCTCTCTCTCTCTCTCTCTCTCTCTCTCTCTCTCTCTCCTATATATATTTCTGTATATATAATATATATAATATATATATTCCCACTTCAGCAGATTTTCTTCTCCCTGGCTATTTTTCTTTAAGATAAAAGTAAAATCTGCCAGGGAAAGAAAGCAGGCATCCTCATACATTGAGGTTCCTCCTGGGGCCCCTCTCCCTTGAGTTTGGGCTCCTGTCTCTGCAAGGAAACAAAGGGGCGGTCTGCAGGCTGCTGAGGCCAGAGGGCTGGCGGGGCGGCTTAGAAAGGTGGAATCTCTGGGGCTTCAGCGAGGTGCTCCCCGGTGTCCTGGGCTTTGTCAAGACAGCTGGTTTCTGTGGAAGGAGCCTGGCAGGCCGGCCACCTAATCTTTCCCGGAGCGGCTTAGGGGATTGTCTTTTTCTGGCACCTGCTTGCTGCCCCACCCCAAGAGCATCCTCCATAACCCTGGCTGGGATTTAGCCTGAGCTGGGTCAGCTGGGCTCCCCGGGGGCTCCTGGTGTGGCCCCCAGTCATCTCTCCACTGGGACACCTCCTGTCCCTGCAGCTGGGACTGGGCACAAGCCAAGGGCAGCAGGTCAGGCCTGCTCTGGACATCAACACCGAGGCCTAGCTCATGGCTCCCGGGGCCTGAGTGGCAGGAGGCGGGCGCCAGGATGGATTTTGGGTCCTTGGAGACGGTGGTGGCCAACTCTGCCTTCATCGCCGCTCGGGGCAGCTTCGATGGGAGCTGCGCGCCGCCCTCCCGGGACAAGAAGTACCGGGCCAAGCTCAAGCTGCCCCCCCTCTCCAAGTGCCAGGCCCTCGGGGACAGCCTGGACCTGGAGTTCCAGCGCGTGTGCTCAGAGCAGCCCATTGGCAAGAGGCTTTTCCAGCAGTTCCTGAAGGCCGACGAGAGGCACGTGCCGGCCCTAGAGCTCTGGAAGGACATTGAGGATTACGACACGGCCGATGATGACCTACGGCCGCAGAAGGCCCGGGCCATCCTGGCTGAGTACCTGGACCCCCAGGCCAAGCTCTTCTGCGGCTTCCTGGATGAAGGGATGGCGGCAAAGGTCCGGCAGAGGCCGGCGGCCAGCGGGGACGGGCTCTTCCAGCCCCTGCTGCAGGTCACCCTGGCCCACCTGAGCCAGGCCCCGTTCCAGGAGTTCCTGGGCAGCCTGTACTTCCAGAGGTTCCTGCAGTGGAAGTGGCTGGAGGCACAGCCCACAGGCGAGGACTGGTTCCTGGACTTTCGGGTGCTGGGGAAAGGGGGCTTTGGGGAGGTGTCGGCCTGCCAGATGAAGGCGACTGGCAAGATGTACGCGTGTAAGAAGCTGAACAAGAAGAGGCTGAAGAAAAGGAAGGGGTACCAGGTGGGCTGCACGGCCATGCACGGTGGAGGGCACCTCTTAGGTCTAGCAGGTGGGCGGGTGGGGTCCCTGGGCTGGGAGGGCCCTTGGGTGCTCAAGTGGCTGGCTCACCTTACTGTTGGGACACCGAGCCCCGCCCGTGCCACCGTCGGCTGGTTTCTAGTTCACCTGCGTCTCCTTGACCTGAGCCAGCCCCATCTGTGCCGTGCCAGCAGCTGTGCGCCTGGCCCGGAGGGGAGTGGCAGAAGGAGGCGGCGTGTGGCCCCTGCGGTCCTCCGGCCCATGGCACAGTTTGTCCAGCTGCTCTTAACTAGCAGCCTCACGCTCTGCACACAAGCGGGTTGCTGACGTCCCTTCTTAGTGAGTGGCCTTTGCATCTGTTGCTGTGGGTGACGCTCCACATCCTGTTGCCCTCAGTTTTCAGCAGCACCACCAAGCGCAGCAGCAGTGTTGGGGAGGCTGGGATTGTTCTCGAGTCTTTACTTGGACTTTCTGGAATGTTCCCAAGCCCTGGCTTTTGCTGTGATGGAGCATGCAAGGGGAATCGAGCCAGGGTGGGTGTTGTCTTTTACGTGAGGCCGAGCCTGTCTGTGATGCTGGGTGCAGGCTGCTCCCCGAGGGCAGTTTCCCAGGGACGGGGAGTGAGGGGAGGCCTAGGCAGGTTGCTCTGAGTGGGGTCCGCTCTCTGGAGCTGGAGTCAGACCCCATTTGGGCAGGATCAGCGAAAGCTGCTTAGGTCTTAGGAGCTCATCTCTCAGCCCCATACTCTGTCCTGCATGGTTTGTTGTCCCTTTCCCGCTGCACAGTGCCGGGGTGGGGGAGTGGGGGAGGGCAAACTCAGCTTCTTGGGGTGCACTGCAGCCTCCACAGAGCACCCCTCCCAGGGTTCCTGGATGGTGGGACTCTGGGGGGGAAGCTGTTGTCCCTCCCTCTTGGTTGTCTGCCTGTAATTTTGATCCAGCAGTTAGAGTGCTACAGGCTCTTCTCTCCTGAGTTCAGGATGCTCCTTGAACGTAACACGAAGTAAAATCAACCCAAGGTCTTCTCATGCCGTGTGGACAGAAAGGGCCTCTCCCAACACCAAGACCTCCTCCTTCAGAAAGGAATTCCACTTTTCTTATCCAAACACAACTTTAAAAAAGGTGTTCAGTGGACACCATGAGGTTTTAAAATAAAGGCAGAAAATGAACAGAGGTGCAGGATGGCTGGGGACCTCAGCTGTCCACTATCCAGAGGCCTGGCCAGGAGGAAAGGGGCTGAGAGTTTGGCAGGACGATTGGTTAGATGTAAGAAAGGATGGGGCCCGGCCGGCGTGGCTCAGTGGTTGAGCGCCAACCTATGAACCAGGAGGTCATGGTTTGATTCTTGGTCAGGGCACATGCCTGGGTTGCAGGCTCAATCTCCAGTTGGGGGCATGCAGGTGGCAGCGAGCAATGATTCTCATTATTGATGTTTCTATCTCTCTCCTCCTCTTCTTTCCTCTCTGAAATAAAAAATTATATATATACTAAAAAAAGAAAGAAAGAAAGAAAGAAAGAAAGAAAGAAAGAAAGAAAGGGAAAGAACAAGAAGGAAAGTCAGCAATGAATAGGCAGCCAGGGGCCGAGCTGGAACCCTCACCTGACACGTTTAAGATGGGTTGGCTGGAGTGCCCCTTGCTGAAGGCTCCAGGAAAGTCCTCTGTGTGTGACTAATTTGCACGTCCAAATTTACTTATTTGCAATTGCTTTGTGCAAACCACTTTTAAAATGTATCTAAAACTCTGTGTCTATGGTCGGAACGCTTTCTGGTTTGTGGAACGTGGTCTTTTATGGCAATGTCACTTCCTCGCCTAACCCGGGGTGTTTTTTTGACATCTTGCTTTTCAGGGTGCTATGGTAGAGAAGAAGATTCTGGCGAAAGTACACAGCAGGTTTATCGTCTCTCTGGCCTATGCGTTTGAAACCAAAACTGACCTCTGCCTGGTGATGACCATCATGAATGGAGGCGACTTAAGGTAAATGGGGGTTCCTCTCTTCCGTGTGGGAGCTGGGGACTGGGAAGGCTGGAGCGGCTGAGCTTAGGGAGGGGAGTTCTGGGGTCAATGGGGCCGCTTCTCACATGCAAAGACAACGGCGACATCTGAGGAAAAGCCCCATCCAATTCCACTCCTCTCTGTGTTCCGGTTGCTGATACTCAAAATGATGTGTCCTCAGTCCCATGTGAAATGCAGGAACCTCATGAGGGTGGGGCTGTGGCTCTCTAGTCCTCCGGTTTGTGTGGATGGGGGGTGGTTAGTAGGGTGAGCAGCACGTGGAACTGTGGGCTGAATGCTAGTTGGGTGGGTGAGTAAAGGGTAGTGAGCACCTCATGGGAGTTGAGGGCCCTGTATGAAAAAGGATGGTAAATGAAGATGAACTTCATCAATGACCTACTCTTGGGGATGGTGGCAGAGCTGAAAACATGATGTGGCCAACTTTGGAACGATGGCTTTGCTTGTCATCGGCAGAAAGAACCGGGTGGCATCACGGTGCCTGACTTGCCAGGAATCCAAGGGCCCGGTTCTGGGCTCCCAGGGGAAATCAGGTCACTGGCTCTCAGAGGGGAAAAGACCCACTTGATAGCTGGGCAACCCAACAGCTCTTGCTTCAGTGTGCTGGTCTGTGAAATGGGTATAACAATGATACTGGTGTTCAAAGGCTGTGGAGAGGAGGCTAATGCATGTGAGGCACTAAGAAGAGGGTCACAGTTGCTTACACACAAGGGGGGACATGGCTATTGCTGTTATTTGCATTGTCCCATCTAGTTTCATCTCCCCTGAACTCTGTCAAGTAAGTTTTCTGGCCCCATTTTCCTGATGAGGGTTCTGAGTCCTTGACTAAGTAACTCCTGTAACTTAGAAGGGGAGCAGGTGGCAGGCCGATCAGAGCCTGCCAGTTGGTGATCGGGGCCTGCGGGCTGGGGGCAGCTCCTTCATTGAGCATCTGCCCTGTGGTGGTCAGTGAGCATCATAGCGACCGGTTGCTCCAGTCATTCTGGTTGTTCCATCATAAAGGTCGCTTAGGCTTTTATATATACACTAGAGGCCCATTGCAGGAATATTCCTGCAAGAATAGGGCTTCCTGCGGCTGGAGCTAAGCAGAAAAGGGAGCAAACCCGCTGAGGGGGGCTTCCCTCCCACCTCCGCCGCACCTCTTGCTTCCCTCCCGCCTCCGCCGCCCCGCTTGCTTCTCCGCAGCTTCGCTCCCTTCTGCAGCACTTGGCTTCCTTCTACGTTGTCTTCAGTCTTCGCTCCACGCCTGTGTATGCAAATTAACCGCCATCTTTGTTGGGTTAATTTGATTGGCTGGTGGGTGTAGTGGAGTGACACCAATTTGCATGTTTCTCTTTTATTAGTGTAGATACTCTAATACTGCACTATACTATACTAAAATACACTATAGTAAATCATGCTATAGTAAATTATATTTTATATACATTATATTATACACTATATTATACTGTATACTAGAGGCCCAATGCACAAAATTCATGCAAGGGTCTTGGCCCTTGCAGCCGTGGTGACTGCCTTGGACCTCACAACCCCGACTTCGTCCGGAAGTTCGTTTGACCATCTGGTCTAATTAGCATATTATACTTTTATTATTATAGATTATATAATACATTAAGCTAAACTACACTGCAGTACACTACATTATACTATACTAAAATATTATACTATGCTGCACTGTACTATATTAGACCACACTATACTATGTTATACTACATTACACTGTACTATATTACACTATAAATGTAATATAAAAGCCATTTATATTATTACTAGAGGCCCAGTGCACGAAATTCGTGCACTTGGGGGGTCCCTCAGCCCGGCCTGTGCCCTCTTGCAGTCCAAGAGCGCTCGGGGGATGTCTGCTGCACCCGTGAGCCCGGCTCAGGGCTTCTGGCTGAGTGGCACTCCCCCTGTGGAGCACACTGACCACCAGGGGGCAGCTCCTGTGTTAAGCATCTGCCCCATGATGGTCAGTGTGTGTCATAGTGACCGGTCGTTCTGCTGTACGGTTGATTTGCATATTAGCCTTTTATTATATAAGATTCCAGCTGTCTCATTCTCAGGCTGATTTGAGGGTTCCTCTATTTTTTTTTTTTTTTAATGTTTCTTGGTCTGTCTCTATTCTCCCAGGTTACTATCTAGTTTAAATAATTTATTTTCTTTTTATTTGTTATGTTTTGCCCCTGTGTAAAGCATGACAGTGGGAAACATGAGAAAGGACAGTTACAGAGGATTGAGGTTGGGTGGGGTCCTGCTGCAGGCCCAGCCAGGAGTCTGCATGTCCGGGTTGGGTGAAATAGCTGACACACTAATATGACTCTGTATTGACTGCTTATATTTGGGTAACTCAGGCTGCTCATGCAGACCCCCCCCCCCCCCGCCCCCACTTGTTTGGTTGGTGATGGCAGAATGGCTCTGGGCCCATCTCCAGCCTCTGCAGGCCAGGGCTGGGAGGCCAGAGAGGACTGCACTTTGCTGCCTCATTTCCCCCGAAACACCTGTGGGGAAGATCTTGAGGGTGTGAGCACCAGCTGCCAGGGGTCTTGACGTTGCCACAGGCTCTTTCAGGCTAAACACTGAGGCCCCCAAATGACCAGATGCTTTACTGACACAGCATAGGATTCTTAGGCCCTCCCTGTTTTCCCGAGTTTTTACTCCCATGCCAACCATGGTCACACTCTTGTAGTTGTGCCAGAAAAGCACAGGCCTCCGCATAGTCTGCCTCCAGGTACCACATCTACAATGTGGATGAGGAGAACCCTGGCTTCCAGCAGCCCCGCGCCATCTTCTACGTGGCCCAGATCCTCAGCGGCCTGGAGCACCTGCACCAGAGGGGCATCGTCTACCGAGACCTCAAGCCTGAGAACGTGCTGCTGGATGATGAAGGTGAGGCAGCCTCCCCACCCGGCCTCCTCTCCCGGCCTCCCCTTGCCCAGCTGGAATTTGTGGTCCGATGGGTCATCTGTAGGGGCCATGGGCTGGTTTTGACAAATGCTTGTCAGAGCTTTAAGTGGCACCAATGTACTTCTTAAGTTGGTTTACTGTTCCTTTAGCTATTTTGCAACAGAATGGCATTGTCTCCAAAAAGAGTTTTTGGATGGACTTTGATGAAATTTGGTGCATAATGCGGCACCTAGAGTTCCAGGGAGCTAAGCCAGGGTGTCTATAGTGTGTGGAACTGTTGGTAAATAGTTCATATTTTATGGCCAAATTCTCACTCTGTCACTCTTTTCTTTCTGCCTTCTCTGTCAAATTGGGATTCTTACCAGAAAATAAACAGAGATTTAGGCTTCTTTTATATCCCTTTAGAGTTACCTCCCTTTCTGTCACCAAGTCACACAAACGCGTGGGCATTCTCAAAAGCCGTTGCTGCAGAGCTTGGGGAAGAGAAGGCAGAGGAGGAAACTGAACTTGGTTGGATTATGCTCTGAATTCAGGTTGTAGGTGCTGATGGGACCCCTCAGTTCCTCTGTAGTCTGACTGGGGCAGAGGCACCCGGGTGCTGGGGCCCCATGCCACTCCCCTGGAGTGTGCACGTGAGTGTGTGAGTGTGCATGTGTGAGTGTGCATGTGTGTGTGTCTGCACATGTTCACAAGTGTGAGCAGGTGTGTTTGCATGTACATTTATGTGTGCACATGTGCATGAGGATTTGTGTGTGTGTGTGCGCGTGCATGTGTGCAAGGGCTGGCTCTTGGCTCCTGTGGGCTCCAGGAACACCAGATGCCTTTGTTCTGTGGAGCCACATATGACCTCAGTCCATGTTTGCTTTTCAGGGAATATCCGAATTTCTGACCTTGGGCTGGCTGTGGAGCTGAAGGAAGGGCAAACCAAGACCAAGGGCTATGCAGGGACCCCAGGTAAGGGCCTGAGAGCAAGGATGGGAGCAGCATCTCTCAAGAGGAGGGGTGAAGCCCTGGGGGTCCCCATGGCCTGGGGTAGGTGGCATGGTGAGGGCTGGGGGTTGGTAGGGCAGTGGCTCCCCGATCCCCAGAGCAAATAGTAAAACCGGAAGGACTGGCTAGTGGGCCCTCACAGCTGCAGCAGGAGCCGCACCCACTGCAGGGATGAGCCCTCCCCCCTGAAAAACCATAATTGGTTTTAACATGCTGTACCCTCTGTTATGAAAGCTTCCACCTTTGATGACTTTCTTGTTTGTGTCACAGAGTCCTCCCAATCCTGGGGGTTTGGGCTTTTTTGGTGTTTGTACCTGTCACCAGTGTCTGTCCTCATCTGTGGCTTTATTTAGGGAAAGATCTAATCTTGAATTTCTAGATCCTCAGCCCAAATCTATGCAGTTCCACTCCTGGCATGAGCCTGTGAGTGGAAACACTACTTACGCATTTCAGGGTGACTCAGATCATTAGGAGGAAGCCCAGCAAACTCCAGTGCCAGGATTTGAAGTAGTTTGACCTCAAGGATATAGCCTGACTTTGTTTGTGCCGAGTGCGAGGGCTCTGCCAGCCACCAGAGGGCCCCGTAGGCTTTGCTGTGGCCACTGAGCTACAGCTGTACTTTGAACAGAGGGGTGAAGATTTCCAGGTGGGTGGCTCTCCTGACCAGTGCATGCAAGCATGGCTCTGAGCATTTGGGCTCAGGTGAAGGGTGTAACCCTCAAACAGCTGCAGCAGAGGCTGAAGTTAGGGTAACTTAGAAGGCTGGGGCCTCCAGCAAAGCCACAGGGGGCTGCCTTCTGGATCCTTCTTCTTCAGCCCCTCTGCACGAACCCTAGGCCCCTGCCAAGGGCCAGAGCCCCTAAGCCCCTGAGCCTCTGCAATTGACCATGAACAGGGTGCTCACCTTGGCTAGTGCCGTGCCTGCCCAGGGGGATACTCAGAAGAGATATAAGGCATGCTCTCTGTCCCCAGTGAGTTTCCAGCTGGGAGGGGGAGATGAGTCAATGGAGGAATTAGTGACCAGGTAGTATTCATTCATTAATTCATTCGTTCATACAACAGATATTTGTTGGCTGTTTGCCCAGGCGTCATGTAAGACCCCAAGGATTAAAAAGGATGCATCGTTTGGCACTGAGTTGGGTGGAACAGACTAGAGGTGCCACTGATGATCGCATCCCTGTGGTCTGATTGGTCCGTCTCTTGGGCCCCATTTTAATCTGGAAGTTGTGATCGGTTGAACATATCTTTTTCACAAAGTCTGAGCAGTCTGGACTATAATGTAATTCCTCGAAACGCGGAACTTATAAAGGTGTATTCAGGACCAGGAGGTTCTTTGGAATTTGACTGCTGTCACCTCTTCGGAGAGAAACGATTCTGCAGTCACACCGGCTGGGCTGGTGTTGCCCAGCACATCTCCCTTTTAGAAAGTTACCATGAGCACGGGTATACTGAAGGGCCAGGAAGGATAAAAACTAAATGGACACAATTAGCCTTGCTGACATCAGAATCTCTGAAGTCGTGTAAGCACAGAAGCCTGTGCCCAGCTTATAACACCTGCCCCTGGGTCCCAGAAACTGGCCTGCTTACGTTTCACACATCCTGGTCTGGCCTCTACACAGGTGGCTGTTAGTGAGTGGAGATCCAAATCTTGTTGACCTTCAACATGTGCAGCTCAGCACATGGTCCTAATACCCAAATATGGCACAGACCTGGCATGGGAACAGATGAGGTAATGGTGGGCATCTGACCTGATCCTGGAAGTTGGGCTAAGCCAGACACAGGCACCTGACAAATTCTTACTTGCTTTGCTGAACTTGGCATCTTCTATCTGAGACAGAAGCATAAAGCATGTGATTAGGAGCATTTAACAGTCAGAAAGCACAGGACTTAGGTACACGGACTCAGCATTGGGCTCCACAGGTGGCCTCCAGGCGCTAAGACCATCTATCTCTGTGACTTTGGAGAACTTGCCTACACTTCCTCACCCATAAAAGTGTCATAATGATCCACTATCGGTAATATTAGAAGTGAGAAGACAATGGGAAAATGTCCTAAAAATTAGAGAAAATGATTTCCCACCTAGAATTTTATATCTAGCCTAACTATCAGTTAACTATTAAGGGGCAATAAAGGCAATAAAGTTTTTCAAAAACTTCAGCACCCTTCCTCAAACTATTTGACCAAAATAAGGGAGTCAACGGAAAAGTGGCGTATCTTGGAAGGAGGATACAGAGAGAGAGAGAGACAAAAGTTTTCAGGATGACAGGGAGAGTCTAGGCTGCTGGCTGCACACGAGAATCCATATTAGAGCAGGTTAGAAGGTTCCAGAAGACTTTTTGATGAGGATGAAATTGATAAAATATTTAATGTATCAGAACATGACAGGTATTGGAGAATTGTTGGGGAATTTTGGGTCAAATTAATAATAACATAGAGAAAGAACTAGCAAATGAAAGAAAAGATAAGATAATCTGGGAAAACCAATAAAAACTTGTCAAAAAGGAAATATAACGGGGGCTTAGTTGTTGGTTCAGTGGGGAATAGTTGAGCTGAGTGCTGACCAGCCAGATGATGTATCAGGAGAGGGAAGAAGAAGTGTGTGCATGGTGGTGGAAGGAAGAGGAATAGACCCTCAACTTCCAGAACGAGAAGTCAATTGAGGAGGCCCCCATGGGAACTACAAAACCAGCAATATAAGCTTGTTATTTAGAGGTATGGATATTAATTCCAAAATAACCACCTAAAAGGATACTGAGAGGGGGCTGAGGTGGAGGAGGAAGGGGCATGCCCTGTAGAACTAGCTAATTCTTGTTGTGCCTGAATAATTTTGATACAAATGAACATTAAGTTATTGAAAGACTATTAGGTGGAGTAATAATAGGTTTAACTACCATACCAAAGGATAATATAGTGGTTCCAAGCTCAGATGCCTGAGTTTGAATCATTCTCTGTTACCTATTATCTGTGTTATTGTGAGCAAGTTAGTTCCCTAATAATAAGGGAGAGTAGTGGCACTTACCTCAGTCTTAGGAGGATTTAATGAGATCGCTTTGTATTTTCACCCGCTACCCAGTACGCATGGAATGGGTGTCAGCTAGGATAAGTGCTACTAAAGGGTGCTGATATATGGACCCACATCAGTCAAGAACAAGGCCTCCTTGAGTCCTGAGAGCCTGGCCAGGGTGAGCACCCCTCAGCTTCAGCCTCAAGTGTGGCTCCTGGGATAATACTCCTCCTTCTTTGAAATGTCTTGGCTTAAATCTGTCCTTTTGTGCCCTTTCAGGAAGCACCTTGCTTGGTGCCTATCTCCGCAACCCCCATGACCACACACAGATTTAGCCCCCGAGGTCACACACTCCTGCCTGAGAGGCAAGAACCATGGATCTGTCCGTCCTGGTGGATTTAAGGGGAGATGAGGCTTCACACCATGTGCATAGAGCAGTGGTTTCAACCAGAGGCAATTTGCTCCTAGGAGACACTCGGCAATGTCTGGAGACATTTTTGGTTGTCACAACTCGGGAGGGCATGCTAAATAGTGGATAGGGTCCAGGGATGCTCATCAACACCCCACAGTGCACAGGGCAGCCCCAACTCAGAGGATTTCCTCTCCAGATGTCACCAGGTGCACATGGGAGCATCGGCTCTGTGCTCACCACTGGCTCTGTGCAGCTGCGTCTCTGAGTCCACTCTGTGCTCTTGCCTGGCAGGTTTCATGGCCCCAGAACTCTTGCGGGGTGAGGAGTATGACTTTTCTGTGGATTACTTTGCCCTGGGGGTCACGCTGTATGAGATGATTGCTGCCAGAGGACCCTTCCGAGCCCGGGGAGAGAAGGTAGGAGGTGGCCTAGCCATGCCCCTGCAGCTGTCCTGGGGTTGACTTCCCTTGTTGGGTGGGTGTCATAGGAGTAGGCGTCGCTGCAGCTGACCTGGTGGGAGAGCTGCTTAAATCTTGAGCATGAGGCTTCTCATGGAAGGTACCTCATGGGCAGAAGAGAGGAGACACAGTGACTCCGTCTCATGTAGCTCATGACACTGGGGAGCATTTCAGGGCAAGAGGTGCCTGAGCTTTCCCAAGCCCACCCCTGTGAGCAGCACTCAGCACCCCCCGTCTTGAGCCAGCCTGGTTCCTTTGACGGCCTTTGTCCTCTTCCCTGCAGATGAATACTAAGAGCCCCCTCCCACGATGCTAAGAAACCACAGGACCTGCTTCAGGTGCAGCACAGCAGCTTTTTTTAATGTCTTGGAGGAAAGCGGATATCCCATGCTGTGCCCTGATCCCTGGCCTCCCACACTCCTCAATCCTTTCCTGTGTGGTTTGCCCCAGGCATCTCCATAAACTGGGAATGTGGAGGCTGGGTGAGAAAGGAGGTATCTCCAGGGGCCTGGTGTGAATGGCAGTCTTTAGACATGGCACTGCACCCACCCACCTCAGTCTGTATGGAGGTCACGCCCATCCTTTTCTTCTGCCTGGACCTCCTAGAGTATCCGTCCCAGGCCCCAATCCTGTCCCCCATCTTCTAAGAGTAGAGAGTGCTCCCTTGACTAACACACCAGTCACTCTGTGTCTCTGCAACTCCACCTTGACCTCTAGTCACCAGTTCTCTCTCCTGACTTCCAATAGCTTGGAAGAGCAGAGTAAGACCAATGGTGGGGCCACGATAGGAGCTCCCATCTCCCATCTCAGAGCTCTTGCTGACCCACAGCCCCAGCCACACTCCCTATTTTCTGTGTGTCAATAAGCATGATGGGCTTTTATGAGATTCTCAAAGTGAACCAACCATGGTCCTAGTACTGTGGAGCCTGTCTCCATGGTGACATGAAGGAAGGAACCTAAATACACCCACAACATGAATGGGCCTCAAACTTGTTAATTAAATGATGTCATTTCTAGGAAATTTTAGGAAAGGCATATCTATTCTATTGTGAGAGAAAATGGGTCTGTGTTTGCCTGAGGTCAAGGAGAAGGTAGGCTGCAGAGGGATTTTGGGGTGATGGTGGTGGTGGAGTATCTAGCTATTGATCAAAGCCCTTCACTCGGGTCCCTGAAGATGGAGCTTTGGGGTATGTGTATTATACCCAATAAAGCAGATTCAAAACAAGGTGGAATGACACCCCCTCAGGTTTCTATCCACTTAGAAGACTTCTCTACCAGCTCTATGAAGTTGACTTGTTTATTGTCATTCTTTTTTTTCTCCAGTGGCTAATGAGTGATTGATTATATATAATGTGTCCACCACAGCTCCTTAAACTATACTGCACCTCAACTTTGACCAGTACTTTTAGGGTTCCACTCCTTTCACTGGAGATATTGAGCCATTCTATGCTGGGAAGGAGGGTGCACTCAGGTGTTCCCATCTCCTCTGCCTCCGTGTGAAGGAGGGGCCAGCCTCCTTCTGAGAGGAGTGCTAGCCCTGCCCAGACACCAAGAGGGGCTGTGCAGTCTCCTGGAGCCTGAGGGGCCAGCTCTGATGATGTTGGTGGGTTTGGCAGGGTTTAATGTGATGTGCGTCCCACCCTGCAGGTGGAGAACAAGGAGCTCAAGCAGAGGATCCTCTCGGAGGCAGTCAAGTACACTGACAAGTTCAGCCAGGCCAGCAAGGACTTCTGTGAGGCACTGCTGGAGAAGGACCCAGAGAAGCGCCTGGGGTTTAGAGATGGGACTTGTGATGGGCTCCGAGTCAACCCCCTCTTTAAAGACATTAATTGGAGACAGCTCGAGGCAGGTACTGTTGGCATGCCTTTGGATCTGGGTCGGGGGACAAAGGGGCGGGCCTGTTCGGTGACTCTTGCTTGCCCGACCCATCCTGTAGTCATCATCTAGGCTTAGCTCAATGTCAGCAGAGCAGGGACACCTGGTTGATGCTCTTCCCATAGCTATCCTCCAGCCCCCTAGGAAAACTACCACTCTCTAGTACTCTATTCATCCCCCATGCACCCAGGAATATGTGTTCATGGATTAGGCCTTTTAGGACACCTGCTGGAGTTTGGAAAAGGTTGAATGTAATATGTAGGGAATATGCTGGCTGACCTTTGATCCAAGTCTGCTGTTTTGCATTTCCATACCCTGTTCTTTCATGGAACCCGTGATCCACATCAAGGCAGGATTGCTCAGTCTGTCTGTTTGGGAGAAACTCATTCCTTCAACCAGCATTTGTTATCAAGTGTCACGTGCAGGCTCCCGTGTGTGTGTGCATGTATGTGTCTCTGTGTGTACACGTATGTGTGCATGTGTGTGCCTGTGTCTGCAAGAGAAAAGTGTAGGGCACAATCACAAGCCCAGAATTTACAACCAGGGTATGTAAACATGTAACTAGGTGGCAGGAGCCCCAGAACAGTGAGTAGTCACAAAATTCCTTTTGTAGGAAAGGGTCAGAGAAGAGGTGGGTCCTGGCTGATCTGAAGGGGGCTCACCAGGATGGGGTGAGGGCACACAGCTCTGAGCGATTAGAACCTGGAGTAGTTGAGCCAGGGTTAGTCCTGAGGTCACTGCAATGGTCTGGCAGCCCATCCATGAGCTGAAAGGAGGGAGGGAGTGATAGATGAGAGGGAGGCATGGTCAGACCTGGGCGACCGAAGTTCTGTGTCTGGTGATGGGAGAACCGCCTCCTGAGCAGGGTAGAGAGAAAGCTGGCTTTGGAAGGGTGAGAAGCTCAGCTCTGAGCATGCTGGGTTCCAGGTGTCTGACCTGCATACGGTGGTGCCCAGGGGAGGCTGGCTTGAGGGTATGAGTATGGGGTCTGCAGTGAGGAGGGTTAAGGCAGCATGAGGGGAGGAGACCATGTTGGGCAAGAACACACTGTCCTTCATGTCAGGGCTCTGTGGGGGACACCCAGGATACTCTCAGGTGTGCTGATTTCTTTGTTAGCAACTCAGACACCCCTCCAGGAAGGGCAGCAGCCAGGCCATGGCCCTGCTCCCTGAGCCATTGCACATCTGTGTTTTCTGTCTTCCGACAGGGATGCTGATCCCCCCTTTCATCCCAGACTCCAGAACTGTCTATGCCAAGAACATCCAAGACGTAGGGGCCTTTTCCACAGTCAAAGGCGTGGTCTTTGAAAAAGCAGATACAGAGTTCTTCCAGGAATTTGCTACCGGCAACTGCTCCATTCCCTGGCAGGAGGAGATGATTGAGACGGGCATCTTTGGGGAGTTGAACGTGTGGCGTGCTGACGGGCAGATGCCCGATGACATGAAGGGGATCACCGTGGAGGAGGCTGCTCCCTCCTCCAAGTCAGGAATGTGTCTGGTTTCCTAGACGTGGAGGAAAAGGGACCTCCCTCCGCAGCTGGCAGGGCTGAATAGGCCTTTGTGAGTCAGTGGCGCTCTCGCGTGGTGACAGACAGCTCCCACCTGTGTGGCCGAGCTGCTCACAGCAGGGCAGGAGAAGGAGGCACAGAGCCACTAGACCCCCAGGCCCAGGGTCAGGAGCTCCGGCTTGTAAATAGTCCACTTCTTTTGCCCCATTTCACTCAAAAAAGACACAACCATGGCTCCTGGACAGAGTGCAGCAACAATACAGAACTGTCCAGGCTCCCGTATGGACCTGCAAGTTGGTGGCGGTGTTGAGCAGCTGGGCAGATGGCTGCTCAGACGAGAGGATGCTCAGTTTGGGTTTCCTGGCACCTTAACTGCAACTTCCAAGAGCCCCATCCTCAGTGGAGGCCTTCTCTTGGTTGGGCCAGGGGGTGGCAAACCACAGCCCTTGGGCTTCGGGGCACTGTGAGAGAGGCTTGGACTGGTCCCCCTTCACACCCAGCTCCTGTTCCTCCTGCCACCTGGTGGCTTGCAGGGCCCTGGGGACATGCCCTCAGCACCCCCTGACCCTCAGGAAAGGAGTGGATCTTGACAATCAATGGCTTTGGAGGGTTGCTAGCCAAAACTAGGACCCAACTACCTCCTTTTTGCTCTAGAGCCTGTGTAGGAGGGATGACCCAAGCCCTAAACAGGTGTGCGTGGTACAGATGATTGCTAGGTGTAGACTCTCTAGTTCTGTGGAGGCATTTCAAGTGTGTTCCTCAGAGTTACCTTCTGCACATGAAGACTTTACAGCACCCTGGGACTGGTGAAATAAACCCTACCAGAACTGCCTTTCTCTCCTGACTGTGGTGTGGTCTTGTAGAGTCATAGGATGCTCTGGACGGGCCTTGGATAGGCAGTGAGTACTTTCTGGTCTGTGATCTGAAATGACCACCTGGTACATTTCCCTGGGCAAGCCCAGGATGAGGGATCCAGGGGTGGAGGGATGCTAAGCTGTTGGCAGGACAAATCACCATACCCTTCCATAAGTTTGGTTTGTTTTCTAGACTAGTACATTCGGATAAGGTAATGACTATAAATTTCATTTCACTACATTCTGGTGCAAGAAAAGACCCATTTATGATTTTTCTGAAGACATTTATTCTGCATTAGGTACCCATGGCCCTGAAGGGTGATTTAAGCAGCCTCAATGGTGGGGGTGGAGGCTTGACCCTTGCCCCCTCTGGCCACCATCCCCACCTGCCAGTCTGGGGCCCATGGTGCCTGATGGTGGAGACCCGTCTGTTTTTGCACCAGATTCACCAGCGAGGACCTTTCTGCCTTTATCTTATGGTTAGATAAAACACAGCTGGTTACATTTGAACTTCAGATAAATAAGTAATTCTGTAAGTGTATGTCTCAAATTATCGCATAGGACATACACTGAAACATTGTTCATTGATTTTTGGCTAAATCTGGCATGCCCGTGATTTAACCTATGAACAAGTAGTTATTCCATTGAACTTACAGGTCTGTTGGGTTATAATCACAAAAGCAACTTATTTGTGACTTTAGCTGTGTCTCTGAGTCTGTTCAGGCCTGTTCTTTTCTCTTCCCCACACCCACAAACTCAGGTTGGCCCCATTTATTCACACATAGGCAATCAAAAGTCCTGTAGTCACTTTATTTTTAAGAAACTTTTAAGCCCAGCTGGCGTGGCTCAGTGGTTGAGCATCAACCTGTTAACCAGGAGGTCATGGTTTGATTCCCAGTCAGGGCACATGCCTAGGTGCTGGCTCAATCCCCAGTGTGGGGCGTGCAGGAGGCAGCTGATCAATGATTCTCTCTCATCATTGATGTTTCTCTCTCTCCCTCTCCCTTCCTCTCTGAAATCAATAAAAATATATTTAAAAACACACACGTTTAAAATAAAATTTCACATAGAGAAAACGAATTCTGAATGCTCAGTCAATAACCACACTGTGACACCTGAGACACCCACAGCTGCAAGAACCAAGACCCGACTGGCACCCCACCCAGCCCTGTGCCCCTCCCTGCTGCTTCCCTGCCCAGAGGTGACCATGCTTCTGCCTGCAGCCGCTTTAAGTAACAGCAGGCTCAAGGCATCACATTAAGTGCCCTGTCCATCTGTGCGACAATTGAGACTCCAGATACTTCAAACTCCTTTCCTGGCTGGGTAAAGGGACATTCCCGCCCTCCCCGCTGAGCTCTCCTGTCCTCCACTGTCAGCCTCAGCTTCTGGCTCCGGGGGTGACCCTGGCGAGGGAGGAAGATGCTCAGGGTGGTTCTGAGCTGCTGGGCAGGTGCTTACAGCCCTCTTCCTTCTGGGGCTTCTTCGTGGGTCTTTGGGGACCTCCAGTTGGGCGTCTCTCAGGTACAGTCCCCCCTCCAGGCACACTGTGTGATGTCCTCACTCCCGCCGTCTCCCCTGCTCACCTGAGTCCAGGGCACCTGCTGTCCTGCTTGGGCTATGGGGCTGCCTGCTGCCCCCAACACAGCAGCAACTCACCTTGCTCCTCCACAAGCACTGCTGGCCTTTAGCTGTGTTTCTGAGCATCAACCTGTGAACCATTAAGCATATCTTGAGGGCCCCGGGACACCTGAGGTGGGGTCCTCTGCAGAGAAGCCTTCGTCTTGGACCCTTTTTATGCTGCATGCTGTGAGCCAGCCCAGGATTCTCAGAAACCAGGTTCAACATCCCTGCAGGGTAGCTGGTTGTAGGCATCTGAGCTCGGCTGTCTACATGCCCTGCCGAAAGCCTGACAAGCAACGCCCCACATTTACCATCCTGTGTGCGGGGGGCATGTTTAGACATCAATTGTGGTGAAAACATCACCGCGGTATTTCCTTAGCAACCCAATCCCTGAGAGGGTGGTCAGAGGGGCCAGGGGCCCCGGAGAGGCTGCCATCACAAGGGCTTCAGGGAAACTTTCTATTTGTAAAAACAAAAAACACAATTTCTATTCAAGTGGGAAAGGATAACAATAAAAGTTAACAAAAGAGGACAAACTGGCCAGGTGGCACAGTTGATTGGAGCGTCATCCCGTACACCACAAGGTTGTGGGTCCGATTCCCGGTCAGGGCACATATCCAGGCTGCAGGTTGGATCCCCAGTTGGAGTTTGTACGGCAGCAACTGGTCAATGTTACTCTCTCACATTGAAGTTTCTCTCCCTTCTTCTCTCTCTAAAATCAATAAAAACATACCCTCTGGTGAGGGTTTAAAAAAAAAGAGGAACGAGCTCTCTAGATTGTGAGATGAATACTAGTTGCATTCTTTTCTTCAAAATCACATATACACACATGCACACACACATATGCATATGCACACACATATACACACATGCAAAACATACAAACAACCATATACACATACACACATACATATACATACATACACATGTGCACACACACTTTGCTTTCATTTTCATCTCTCCATGGCTGCAAGATTTTAAAATTGCTCTCAAATTCTCTGTTCATCAGACTTTGAATTCCAGTGTATCTGATTTGCATACTTCTACTTTGTTCTTTATCATGGCAAGTCTTCTGTGGCTTTATTCTGCTATTCACAGAAGCTAGCCAGTCCCTACTGTTTATTCATATAAATCCCCTTTTCCAAACCTGAGTCATGCAGTTGTTTGAGATTCTGCATATTTGAGTGGAGCCGTGGCCTGTGAGAGACAGAGCCACCTTAGAAAGAGGCCACCCCCATCCACAGGGCAGGCCCAGGGCTTTATTGGGGTGAATCCAGTGTGATACGGGGTGATATGTGATCAACACAATGGCTAACAAAAACCAGGAGAGGTTGTAGTTAATGTGCAACAACTGGAATTCTTTGGGTGCCAAGCGGCATATGAGATACCACGGAGAAACACCGACGTGCTCTGTCTCACTGGTTCCTGTTTGCCTCCTGGTCTCCTCCGTTGGACTGTAAGCTGCTCCAGGTGAGAGACCTGTCCTGGGCTTCTCTCACACCTGCTGTGCCCATACCTGTGCCCCTTGCTCCATAACGCTTGCCCCACTGGGGGAGCAGACATTTCCTCTAAAGCTTTGAATCACTTGGCACTTGTACGTTAGATTTAATCTCTTTTCTGTTCTGCCCCACCACCTGTTTACCCACATGGCACTGTGTCAGAGGAGGGCTGCTGACATCAACAACTCCAACAAGAACCAGAATCTATAACCTAACACCCCAAATGTCCAGGATATGATGGACAGTTGCTGGTCATACCAAGAGCCAGGAACACCCCAACTGGAATGAGAAAACACAATAAACATTGACATTCCTGTGTCAACAGCGGAATGACACAGATGTTGGGATTCTCTGACAAGGGTTTTAAAGCAGAATCATAAAAAAAAAAGCGTCAACGAGAAGTTACAAAAAGCTTGAAGGAAATAAAAATGCAAAATCTCAGGAAAGAGACAGGACAATGTGAGTGCGGGCACAGTTTGAGTGGGAGGGGCTATGCCACTGCTGTCTGGCTGGCGTGGGCAAGACACGGAGGAGACATGTTCGGCTCCCCCCCAAAGTCTGCACTGTCCCCTTCTTGGCTGGTCCTCAGGGTGGCCGTGGGGACACCCCAAGTGGGGGCCCGCCTTGTGCTCCCAAGGGCCTGACCAGGGTGACTGGGGAGACTGCTCATTGGACATTCGGGGTCCTGTATGATCACCCAAACACGGGTTACACACCCCAAACTTCTCATTTACTCCTTCATTGGGTTATTTACTATATTCTCATAGCTAGTTTATTTTTTCTTGTTTACTGTCTTTGTAGATTTGCTTTCCTAACGTGAATTTTGTAGATATAATTACCTACCATGAGCTGAGCCTTAGAAAGGCTGAGCACTGGGGAGAATCTGTAATAGTGTCAACAATAAAAAAAAGAAAAAGAAAAGAAAGGCTGGGCACACCTCCTTTTATCTCACAGCAGGGTCCATCCCCTCGGTGAGGGTTCAGACACACAGTGGCCTCAGTGGAAAACAGAACACAGATCACAGGCGTTATGCCAGCTGACAGAACAGGTTTGAAGGAAAAAACCCTCAATTTGAACACATCAAATTAACAAATGAAAAAGATAGACACTGAGCAATGCCCAGGCAATTTAAAATGAAGGTAAGAAGGCTTGATTTGATTGTATAAAAATCAAACCTCAGTTCCCCAGTTACAGTAGAAAAATGTTCTTCCACGTTCTACCTTCTTTCTTGTGAGATCAGTGGGCTGAGGGATACAGGTTATTAAGGGCGAATGCATGGTGTGGGGTTTGCTGGAAACACGTGTGCAGCCTGGCTTCAGACCCTAATCCTAACCCTTCCGCCTCCGCAGCCCCCCCCCCCCGCCCCATCAGCCCCAGGCCTGGGTGAGAGTGCTCATCGTCCCGGTTCCTGTCCTGTCCCTGAGGTTCTGGGGAAGCTTGGGGCACCTGTCCTTCCTGCGCACAGTATTCAATCTGCGCTGTAGGTAAGGGGGATGGGTCTGCACGGGGCATGGTTCTCTCCTTCCGACAGGGCAACCACCAGGCTGCTGAGACGTGCCCTTGGCAGGTTGTTTGGCTACAACAGGAGACACTGGTCAAGCCTGTGGTTGCAAATCCAAGACCAGGAAGGCGCTCCTGCTCTGAGGAGTCATGGGAGGTAGGGGAGCAAAAGAAGCTTGCAACGTGAGACGTCTGGGACAGTGGAACCTTCCTGCTTGGGCTCATTAGAGCGATCTGGATCCGGGAGATCATGGTTACAAGGCCTTCTAGCAAAGCCCGAGAGTGTTTTTAATTTAAAAAATTTATGTCTCTGAGAACATCTCCTGTCTCGTCTTTGCTGCCTCACCCTCCTCATCTGCGTGGACGGACCGGCAGGGGCCACCTGTCATTTCCCTTGTTGCTTGTCTGCATTATTCATCCCCTGAGCGTCATCTCAGGGTTATTCGGTTACAGGAAGGAGTCATGTTCTGTTCTCTGCCCTCCACTAACCCTTGAGAGCCCAGGGTCGGGCTGTGTACACACATGCTTCTGTGATGATTCGCACCTGCACAGGGCCAAGTGGCCCGTGGCTCTGGAACAAACCGGACGAACCAAACTACGTCCATGACTGACAAAGGTGGCTTTGTGGTTAATTCCTCTCTCGGGAGAGCCCATGTCCTTGTTGTGAGAGCCCGTTGACCCCTAGCTGCTCAAATAAACGGCTTTTCCCATCAGTCAGACTGAAGTGACGGCTCTTCCAATGAGTTCTCTGGCTGGTGGGGCCGAGGAGGTGAGGTTGCAGGTGGGAGAGGGCTGATGTGCCCAGCATGTGGCCCGACCTGGCAGGGAGCTGGTGCTAAGTGGTGTTTGGGAATCAAGTGTATTCAGTCTTCCTTCGATGTATTTTTATTGAGTGCCTGCCATGAGTGGGACATGGTTTTAAGCAGGGGACAAAAGGGCACAAGTCCCTGTTCTTGGTGAATTTATTTTCATAATAGAACTGAGTGTTGTGGCCATCCCTGCCCACCCCCACCCCTCACACCTGCTTTTATCCAAAGGAGGCAAAGCTTGTAGTTCTTAACGCCCCTGGAAAGGCCCTTCCCTGGCTCTCTGTCCTGGCCAGTTTCGGCCTTGGCAGTGGCAGGGGCAACCAGAGAGGGTCTGTGTGCACCCCCTTCTTGGGTAGCTCGATCCTACTTTTTTAAATCACCCTGAGTTCTAAATTCTCTTGTCCTTCCTCCCCTACTTCAAGCTGGAGCCTGCGACATTCATGGCTGCAGGGAGGGAGGCCTGTGGCAGGGTGGACAGGCAAAGTCCCTGCAGGGCTTTCCATCTGTGGCTTCTCAAAAGCCTAAACCCAGGCACGCGAGGGCCGTGACAGAGGGATAGGGGAGAGGTCAGTCAGTGCCAGAGTGGTCAGTGCCCTGCTTCCCAGGCCAGCCTTTCTGCAGTAGGACTGGGCGGTGGGCACAGGGTCACTCAGGCCCCACCCTCTCACCTGGCAGGGAGGACGCAGAGGCATGCTGGCCACCGCCACCTGAGCTCAGTGGCAGACAGGGGGCAATTGGTGACATAACCATGTCTAGGCTGGAACTTGGGGCCCACCTGGTATGTGTGTGTGCATGTGTGTGCGTGTGCGTGCGTGTGTGTGTGTGTGTGTGTGTGTGTGCGCGCGCGCGTGCGCTGACATGATTGTGTGGGGCCCACAAAGACAATGGGCTGACCCAGGATCCGGAAGATTAGTCTGGGGTGGAGCTAGCCTCTCCCATCAGCTCTTCCATGCTGGACGGGTCTCCAGGGACATGAGCAGGTCACGCTGGCCTTCATGCGGGGAAAAGTATGCCACCAGGTATGAGCAGGACGCAAGGAGACCTATGGCCCGGAACTGTGAGACTTAATGGCGATTTTCCACCTCTCTGACTTAGCTCTGCTCCGGAGTTTCTGAAACTCTGCCCCACCCTTCCCCAGCTCCATCCTCCAGGCCTGAAACAAACACCGCCTCTTCCTGGAACCGCCTATCCTCCACTTGTCTCTCTTAGCACCCTATCTGTCCTGAACTCGGTGGTTCCCGGTCCTGGCTGATCACGGACCCGCTCAGGAACCTCAAGTGTTCCTCACCTCCAGAGCTCTGGCTGAAGTGTCCTGAGCACCCGGCCAGTGGGAGGCAAGGTTGAGGGTCACTGTGTGGTCACCAGAAAGGCCTTGACCTCTATACGTGCAGGGCCATGCCCAGCAGGATGCTGGTAGTGCTCTCATAAGGTAATTGCACTCACAGATACTATCATACCGTCTGCTTTATAGTATAACTAGTGGCCCGGTGCACAAATTTGTGCACATTGAAAGGAAATTAATTAGAAGAAATATTTTAATATCATTATTTCTTTATAATAGAAGTGTCAACAAAATTCATGATCAACAATGACAGATGGAAACACACGCGTGCGATTGGTGCCAGTGAGAGCTTTATATGTATGGAGCATGTGTGACTCAACTTAGCCTTTTATAGATATAGAATAAACTTGCTTAATTAGACCTGCTTTCTGATTTAGCTAAACTTTTTCCAGCCCGGTGAAGCACCCCAACTCCTTTTTCAGGTAATTGTCAGCAACATAGCAGTAAATATCAACACAAAGCAGATTATTATTGTAGATCACACAGGGAGCACAAAGGGTAAACTATTTATTTATTTATTTATTTATTTATTTATTTAATTCTTTATTAGTTGAGGTATTACAAATGTGTCCTCATCCCCCCATTAAACCCCCATCCTCCCCTCCCCCCACCATACTCTCATCCCCCTGTTGTCCACGTCCATTGGTTTGGCTTATATGCATGCATACAAGTCCTTTGGTTGATCTCTTCCCCTTGCCCCCTCCCTCCCCCACTTTCCCTCTGGGGATTAATAGTCTGATTGCTGTTTCTCTGTCTTTGGATCTGTAAGGGTAAAATATTTAACTGCAGCAGTGATTGACTATATTCTGCACAGTGAGAAAACCTGAAGTCATTTTAAAGGTCCACCATTTCTTACTTCTTTTCAGTTGGGTCAAGTTTCTAAGCTTTCTAAATTTCTGTTTTCTGGCTAATGAAAAGAAAATAGGAATCCACTGAGTCTCCTATCTACCTACTCCAGGACTTCTGTGAGGATCAAATGAGATGAGGCACAGGAAAATGCTTCACAGATATTTGGTTAAAGAGTGAAATGTTTCCACCTAGCTATAAAGCAAGTCATGTTCCTGGGCTGAAGAAACTGCAAGGAGGCTAGTTGCCAGGGAGAGGAAGCCGGGCGTTGCTATGTGAAATCATTACCTGGATGGACACTTAGCATATTAGCCTTTTATATACACTGAGTGGCCAGATTATTATGACCAGCCAGATTATTATGACCACCCCATCAGTACTTCATTGACACTTCCAAAAATACTGAATATTGAAAACTTCCTAAGCAAATACTCTCAAGGTTTTATTATTATTATTATTTGCATAACTAATTCACTTCATTGTACTGATGGGGTGGTCATAATAATCTGGCCATTCAGTGTATATAGATTATATATATATAGATAGTACATTGTTTCCCCCCATTTCTCACTTTTATTTGTGAATTTCTTAAAGGGCATGTCTATATGATTCATCTTTGCAGCTCTTTTAGTATCTTACACATAGAGGAAGTGCGGTAAATATATGTTGATTGCATAAATAAAAAATTAAACTAAATGTCTGTAGTCAGGTAAATAAATACATGCTTTCCCATTCATAAGATATAATTATGCTTTGAAATTGTAGTGACCTGTTTTGTGTCTTGTTTCTGCCATTGACCAGCTACTTGACTTTGGAAAAATTATTTAAATTCTCGTTGCCTCAGTTTCTTCATCTGTGAAATGGGTATAATACTGTATGGATAAAAGAAGGCAGCATCTGAACAGTGGCGATCACAGTGCGAGGCATACAGTAGGTGCTAAAGAGTAGGCACAGGGTAGTCCCGCCCTCATTCCTATTGGCCTCTGGGTGAGAGCCTCTGAGGAGACTGTTGTTTCTGGGGCCGGCTGGGACCTGTGTTCATGTAAGGGCAGTCAAGGTGGGACACTGTAGGATATTTTAAACATTTACTCTGAGCAGGAGGAATTTGGTATTAGGGAGGACAGCATACATTTATCATAACTGTCTTAATAGGTTATTTCATGTCAATAATAATTTGTTCAGTCCCTCTGATTATCCTCAGACTAGTATACGACAGATTTCCTCATCTTCTCATAATTGCCTTTGTAAGAGCTAAATTACATTACATTTTAAAAATAACCTGATCCCAGACTCTTGCTTTTTGCAGAGTTCAGTTTGCTACAGGCCTCCTGTGTCGGCCCAAGGCAGTATGCTATACCAGCTGTCAACTGGCATAACTGGCACCAACACACCTCACACACTTGGGGCAGGGAGGGGTTCTCAGGAGAAAATTCTAACGACCCTCCCGATAATTAAACACGCAGGATTTGTAGGAATTCTGGATCTGCGCTTGGTCTCACCGGTTAACCTCCTGGACCCTCAGTTTCCTCATGGGTGAAAGGGGAGTGATACTGAGATTGTTGGAGGATGACGGGATGTAGGTGAGGCGGGGCCACTGGACTTCTGGGGCGTGCTGACACCTGCCACGACCGACCCCTTAAAACTGCCCTTTTTGAGATTCTTGGCTCGTTAGCCCACATGCATTTTCAAAATCTTGCTCCTTCACGTTTGCATCTAAAATTTTCTGTGACAAATGTATTAGTTGGAAAAGGATATCATTCCTGGCGATACTCACACACATGTTAAAAACGTATTTTCAGTAAACCTTTGGCACTTCGGATGAGCCCCTCCAGCCTCTGGAACAGGCTGTGCGCAGGGTGGCGGGTGTGAGCTGGGTGGGACTGACTGCCTGAGCCACGCTGACCGCTGACTGGCTGTGTGGCCCTGGGCTACTTACCTTACTTACCTTGAGCCTCAGTTTCTTCATCTTAAAATGTTACCAGTTACTCAGTTCAGACAAGTGGGCGTCTCCATGACAACCACTCACTTCTGAGTGTACTTCTGGCCCCGGTGGTGGGCACACAGGCCGGAGATGCAGAGTGTCCTCCACCCTGGGCCTGTCTCCCACTCCTGGCGTCCTAGCTGGAGGGTCTGATTTCTGAGAAAGCTGGAGGAGGCTGGAGGCTGGGGGCGGGGAGAAGGGAGAGAGGGGGAGAGGAGGGAGATGGGGTGGGGGAGGTGGAGGGGGTGGAGGGGGTGAGTGGTGAAAGGGAGAAGGATGGGGGGTGGGGGGAGGGGGAGTGATGGGCAGGGGAGGAGGGCAGAGAGGAGGGGACCGAGAAGGGGGCGGAGAGCAGGTGGGAAGGGAGCCCACAGACCGGACAGAGAGAAGGGCGGCGCTCAGGGCGGCAGAGCCTTCAGCCACCGCGCAGCACCTGGACTGTCTCTGTGGCACCGGGAGAGCCAACCTCGCGCCGCGCCCAGGAGCAGCCAGGGATGCAGCCGCCCGCGCTGCCGGTGCCCGGGCCCCTGGCCCTGCTGGACACGACAGGTGAGCGCGGCCCGCGCATCCTCGCAGGCTCCCCTCGGGTCCCAGCCCGCCCTCCCGCCTCCTGTAGCCGTGGGACCCTGGCCCTGGCACAGGCTCTTCTTCATTCATAGTTCCTCTCCTCCGCCTTTCTGTACGTCTCTCCCTGTCTCTTTCCTACTGTCTGTCATTAGGAACAATGGACCACCGTATGTATGAATGGGGCAACCCACACTCCCCCCTTTCCGTCTCTCCCTATTTCAGTCTCTAAAATTTCTTCACGTTCCTTTCAAGGAGCCAGTTAGCTTCTTCTTGCTTGAAAGCCACCGAGGCACAGTTTTTTTTCTCTCCATTCCAATGCGCCCCTCCACAGACTTCAGCCCCACAAATCCTCGGAATCTCTAATCCTTTGATTTCTGGAATCAAGACCCATGCAGCCTGGAAGCCAGGCGTGAGCGGGAAAACAGGAAACCTGTTGCACGTTACAAGTTGGGGAACTGGCCTAGGCTCTCTCCTGGGAAGTGGCCAATATGGGGTCATGTTGGATGTGTTTTCCTGAAGGGGAGAGGGCAGAGAAGATTTTGAAAATAAGGGAAAAAGTTGCACAGTAAGGGATGCGCTGACAGCTGCAGTGAGGGGCCACAGGCAGTCTCCCCGGGCCCTGCCCCTGGCTTCAGAAACGATCCCGTTGAAAACTATGGGTTTTAAACCTCAGAACCCTGTTTGGAGTATCGTTGGAAAGTCTCTTTTTAAAAACCAGAGTAGAAATGCTGTTTGATTTTTAAATAATAATCAAGGACTCTGGCTTCTTCTTCAAAGAAACAATTCTATCTCCCCCCACTCTCTAAAGCAAAATGCTCTATTGCAAAACTTACTTACAAGCGTTTTCATCCTCCAGGAAATGAATTAGTTACTAATAACTTTGTGTTATTAACTAGTTATTACTGTATTATTATACTAGAATGACTTGGTGGTTTAAAATACCATTTGCCTTTTTTTTTTTTTTCTTGTGAGGAGGGATTACAAATTTAAAAAAACACTAGGAGTTGGTCTTTTATGTCAAAGCACAAAACCTTAGTGTAGTTGGATGGGATTATGGGTATTTTCTTTCTTACATTTTTGTGTTCACCACCTTGGGCACATGTTACATTAAAATCAGGAAAAAAGGGAGCTTGATGGCTGGGGCTATGTCATTCTGCCTTGGTCTACTTTCCCAGGGACTGCCACTTTACCTCCACAACTGGGCATCCCCCCATGATTAAAAGAACCCATTGTTCTTTCGGGGAGGCCTGGGCCTGCCAGCAGGTAGGCCATGACTTTGACCCCCTCCCCAAGTCTTTATGAAATCCCCCTTCTCTTCCTGGCTTTACTAAGTGGAGAAAATGCTGAGTGACGGAGACAGAATCTGCCCCCCCCCCCCCCGCCCGCCCTGCCCCCCATCCTTTCACTTCTTCCAGACAAGACCGGGTTGTCACAGGAGCTGTGGTTTAGCAACTCTGGCCAAGGCTGGGCATAGGGACAGGTAGGGGCAAGAGAACTGGAGGGGCTCACGGGGAGTGACAAAGTGATATCTGAGATATTCTAGATAGTATGCACCGGGGGACAGACTGGAGTCTGGAGAAACAGTGAGCACGACAGGTGAGATGTAGCTGCTGGCCCATTGAGCTTCACACGTCAGACTCCCCCCCCCCAACTCCCCCCTGGAGAAACACTGGTTCAGAACCAGTGCTATGCCATCTTAACATTAACACTGCCATGGTTGACATATTTATGAGTGCCACAATTAATATATTCATTGCATTCATAGAAACACCGATAGACCTTTCACATATATTCTCTCACTGGATCCTTATAACAGTCTTAAGAGGTGGGCAAAGTAGGTGGTTATTATTACTTCAACGTCACAGATCAGGAAACTGAAGTTCATTCATTCATCCAACATGAGGAAACGCGCTATCTCCCAGTGTGAGCTCGCCCTGGAGTCCCGCACACAACAAGACAGACACAGGCCCTGCTCTCACGGAGTTCTCTTTCGGCTGGGCGCAGAGAGGATGGCTGGCTGCCTAAGATCACACAGCTGGTCTGAGCAGATCCTGAACAGGTTAGACACAGTCCATGGAAGCTGTCACCACAGGTACACACCTAATAGTAGGTATTTTAGTTCACAGGCACTGTCTTAAGAGTGCTTTAATGGTAGCAATGCACATAATAATAGTCTTGCTAATGGGGTAGGGGAATCTAGGGAACAATTCAGGTAATTCTAGTTGTCTTTCTCCAATTCAGAATCTCCTTTCTCTCCAAAACCTGCATATGTCTCATGGTAATTATAAGGCAATATTAACCTATTAATATTTTGATTCTTATTTTTTTTTGCACTATCCTATATTTATAAAGAATAAGGTCAAGATTCTTCTTTTTGTTATCTCTGTTGTACCTGGAGTCACATGTGACAGCAGGTGTGAATAGAAGAAGATTGTTCAGAACCATTTGTCCCTGGCTTCCCACGTGAATTATGCTGGCTCTCTTTCCTGGCCTTCTATGAACCTGGGAACCTATGATAGAAATGCTGACAAAAAGGGGTGGCTTACACCTTCTGCTTTTTATCGTGCAGCCGTTTCAGAGGAAGAGCCCAGCTTGGGAAAAAGGGGTGAAATGGTAAAGTTATATTGAAAATGATTCATCGGAAGATTTTCACGAGCTCAGAGGTGTGTTTAACGTTTTACGCTGTGATCAGAAGTCAGAATGTCACTAACAAATTTGACAAGGGCTGACCACATGCTGCTAGCTTGGTGGGTCTGATCCTCGTTCATCATGCCAGCATCCCCGAGGGGATGAATAAGAAACAGAATCACAAGCTTGAAGAACCAGGATATCGTCCCGGGGCTTCTGCAGGCAGACTCCTAAGGGAGCTAAGAGATGAGGCACAGAGAAGGTTATAACTGTGGTTTGAAGTAAGTGCTGAGGTACCTCGCTCATTATTTTGGGCATAACAGACATGCAATGCACTTAATTAGGAAAACTAGCAAAACAAAATCCTTTGAGGAGGAGGGCATTTGTCTGATAATTTCCTCAAATACTTAGCCCCATAAAATTCAGGTTACAAGTCCTATGGATCTTAAATCCCATTTTAACAATCAAAACATTGCAATGGGCAACTAAGGGGAAAAAATAGTCAAGGAAGAAAAGCTGAAGAGGAAATTGCACCGATTAAAAGCAACCAGCTTTGGCTCTGTGCACAGGTATGTGGAGGCTGGGAAGGGTAACACAGGAATCAGGAGAGATTAATCCTCTGATCTTCGTTGAATGAGACGAAGAGACTTAGAGAAAAGCCGCAGCTGCTACCCAGTTACTAGGTATTATTGTTATCATTAGTATGATTATTTTATGAACGTCCACAAGAACAATTACATTAACTTCCAAAATGTAGAAGATATATTTCTAACTTAAAAAAAAAATATGTTTTTATTGATTTTTAGAGAGAGAGAGGAAGGGAGAGGGATAGAGAGAGAGAAACATCAATGAGGGAGAAATACCATCGATTGGCTGCCTCTTGCACCCCCCACCCCTGCCACCTCTATTGGGGACGGAGCCTGCAACCCGGGCATGTGCTCTGACCAGGAATCAAATCGGTGACCTCTTGTTTCCTGGGTCAACACTCAACTGCTGAGCCACACCAGCCGGCATATATATTTTTAAATTTTGTGTCCTTTTTTAAAAAATGTTCCTATCTCTGTAAAATTAATAAACCAGAGCAGAATTTCACCCCTGGGGAGGTCTCTTTCTTTTGTTTTACTCTATTGGCCACTTGTTCTCAAAGTGGCGCTGCCATTTCAGGCCACAGACACCCACATCTGCTGCCATCTTTCCCAGAACTGCCCATCTGACTCTCAGGCACACTGCCTTGTACAGGTAGCATTGGTTTCTGGCTTTAAACAAATGCAAGACAAAAAGGTCATCCTGTCTGCATGCACCCTTCTTTGCAAGTAAGGTGCTGTAAATGTCAGTCAAGGGGAAGTCCACTATAGGGAACTCCCAGAGCAGATGCAAATGCAGTGTCCCAAACACATCGAGTGTCTGCTTGCACTTGTGGCTGTGTTTTCCCCTGGAACACTCCCACACATGCGTCGCCCTCAACAATTCTATGTTTGTAATAAAAACTACTAGAAAACAACAATGAAAACAGGAATTTAACAACAATCAGATAAAGCTATATATACTTCTCTTGTTTGTAAGTGAAGGATTCTGTGGAGTTACACAGAATTCTTTCCAAAGCTTGTACAAGGACTGTAGGTTTATCTTCTGCTTTGTAAAGTCAATTTTACTTCAAAACTTTTACTTTGTCCTTAAAAATATTTTGCTTCCTTGCCTTAAAATCCCCCTTGTAGAAATTCATTCTAAAAAGGTGTTTATCATATTGTGCTTTTCTTTTTTAAAACTATATTTCATTTTTTGGAGCAGTTTTAGGTTTACAGCAAAATTGAGGGGAAGATACAGAGAATTCCCATACACCCCCTGTTCCCTCATATGCACAGCCTCCCCTGTTATCAACATTTGTTACAATCAATAAGCCAACATCGACACATCATTATCACCCAGAATCCATAGTGTCCATTAGGGTTCACTCTTGGTGTTGTACGTTCTACAGGTTTGGACAAATTTATAACGACATGTATAATATCCTTCAGAACAGTTTCACTGCCCTCAAATCCCCTGTGCTCTGCATTGTGTTTTAATAATAACACAATGTTTCCAATAAATTAGAAACAATCCAAATATACAACAGTAAGGATAGATTAATTGACACATCCATTTAGTGGAATACACATTATAAATAAACATTATGTTTAGAAAAGTGTTTTAAAAGCTGGACAAATCCTTACAATTTATTAGGTAAAAAAACCCACAAATTTTTATTTTTATTTTTTAATTAAATTTATTGAGGTGGCATTGGTTAATACGATCACATAGGTTTCAGGTGTGGGTTTCTATGTTATAAGATCTGTATATTGTACCGTGTGCCCACCACCCAAAGTCAAATCTTCTCCCATCATCATATATTAGGACCCCCTCCCCCCATCTATCCCCTTCCCTGTGTTCATGAGTTTCAGTTTTATATCCCACATATGCGTTAAATCATATGGTTCTTAGCTTTTTCTGACTGACTTATTTCACTTAGCATACTATTCTCAAGGTCCATCCATGTTGTTGCAAATGGCAGTAATTTTGAAAACATTTTGGTCCTAATTTAAGAAAGACCATAAGGCTATATGCCTACTTGGCAATTTTGGGTGATAAGATTACTGTGAATTTTTTTTGGCATTTTTCTGTACTTTCAACTGTTCTACAATAAATGACTATTGCTTTTATGAATGGGATAAAAGCCATACCTTTTAAATAGAAAACTTACATTATTTCTTTCTCTTGTAAAAGTGTCATTATCACTTTGGTTATATTTTCCAGCCCCAATTAGGGTTGGTTTTTTGTTCACAAATATAATGAGAGGTGTTGGAAAGAGAAATTCCTGAGGTCAGTGAAAAAGTTACATGTGAGAAAAAAAAGTGTGAAACTGAGGCAGACAAGTGGGGGGAAAAATCCAAGAATGCTGGATCTGGAGGGGCCTTGGATTTCCTATTCAGGGCTGGCAAATGTGCCCCAGCTCCTTCCTCCCATGCACAGGGCAGACATAATTAATTAATCAAGACACCTCTCAGATACCCCGGCAAACCTCAATTTGAGTTGGAACTTCCTCGCCATCCACAAAACTGCAGCAGGTACAGGAAGTGACTTGCTTCTGCTGACGCAGCGAGCAGGGCCCATGCTCTTGATAAGAGTACAACTGTGGGCATCAGGCCACATGGGTTGTCGTTTGGCCAGTGCCCTCAGGACAGAGTGCCTTGGGAGGGATGGTGGGCCTCGAGGTGGCTGGTATGAAAGGACAGAAAGTAGGGAATATGTGCGGAGTTTAGAAACATTGGGAGATGTTGCAGAACCCGTGTGGGAGTGATGTGCCTGGTGGCGTGGCCGTGGGCAGTCAGCATCATCTCCCACATCATCTCTGTGCTCCTGTGTGTCTACTCATGCATCCACTCATGGGGCCACTCATACAACCACTTATGCATTCGCTCTTGGGTCCATACTCATCCCTCAATGCTCATTCAGCAAAAACTCTGCAGAGGCTACTGTGGTGGGGCCGGGAGCCCACTGCCAGGGCATGTCCGAGAGGCCTAAATGAGAGGTGTGGCATGTGGCTGGCCCCGGGGGGCTGTGATCACGACAACTTCGTTGCTTTACCTGTGCTCTTGTTGAGGGCTGCACAGCGCCTTTGTCAGCGGGCCACCGCTCTTAAGGAAGGCTCTGCCCTTTACTGCGTGGCCGGGCTGCCCAGCTGGTCCATCCTCAAGGCGGAGCCTTTGGAAAAGGTTTTATAGAGTCCATCCTTGTCCCTCTGTAGTTTACTCTCAACACAGCAAGCACAGTGCTGCTCAAAATTCTGCAACAGTTGGCTCTCCCAGGCACAGCTGGCTCTAGCAAGTAAAGCCAGGGAGCAGGTACAAGAGTCCTCCCTGTGGATGTAGATAAACCTGCATCTTTAGGGAGCCAGAGAGAGGAGCGCATAACAGAAGGAACTGTGGAGCCTGAAGGCTGGGATTTAAATCCTAAATAGCCACATCTGAGTCTAAAGAGTCTGGGCCAGGGCTTGCAGAGCAGAGCCTTGCAGGCAACATTAGGGCAGGGCCATTGTGCAGAGGGGAGCCCCCTCCTGACTCCACCCCGCCATGCATGCCCAGGTCCTGGGTGCTGCGCCTGGGCCCAGACCGTCAGCTCTCTGGTGGTTTATTTTCTTAGTGAATGAATTGATCTCATCCCCTCCAGGCTGAAGGTAATAGGTGGTTTAGGATGAGATTCTTGGGAGAAGTGTCTTCCCAAGGGTCTGGAGGGAGTGGGCTGTGCTGAGGGCTGTGTGGAGTCTGAGAGGGGTGCTGGTGAAGGGATGGGGGGTCTTGCATGAGGTTCCCTTTAGCCCCTGGACTGAAGTGTCCTTCCTAAGATATATACCCTAGGTCAGTGTACTCAGTTGAGCCAAGTTTTTCTGAGTTTTCACATCGATTTATAGTTTTGTGCAATCTATTTCTGAGTATGTAACAATCCTGTTCTGGGGTGTTCTAACCTTGTTGTTAGGACTGCAGAAGTGCCAATCTCTGGAGGCAAACCTAGAGCCAGGGCTGGGGACCATCCGGCCCGCGGGCTGTATAAGGCCCGAGAAATCATTTGGCCTGGCCCTGCCAAGGCATTAGGGGTGAGTTAATTAAATGTTTGACCAAATAGAGCAGGCTAATTTTTAAGTTGATAATTTTGTATGGGCTGCAAATGATATTGTAAGTATCCAAAAGGCCCTTGGCAGAGAAAAGTTTTCCCAGCCCTGCTTTAGAGTATGAACAATGTCTGCATGTCTGCAATTCAGGGGGTCATCTGAGCTAGTGGTTGCAGTGAGATACTGAGTGGTTTTCCCCATTAAACACATGTGTGTGCGCAACACACACACGCACACACACACACACACACACACACACACACACACACACACGATTTACATTTGGCGTCAGAAGAAACACCATGTGTTTCTTTCATTCCCTGTTTTGTGGGGTCATAGGGATTGAGATGGTTAAGCTTCAGTGCACCTGAGGTGGGCACTGACGAAGGAGAGAGCAGTTAGCATGGGCCCCTGGCTCCGGGACAGAGAGATCTCCCAGAGCCTGTAGGGCTCAGAGACAAGGGCCACGCAGACACCAAATGCGCTCATGTTTGCTAGGACCCCCCTTGGAGCCTGCCCCGTACTAACAGCTTCCTCATTTGTCCTCCTCCCAGAAGGGTTTGGGAGAAGAAAGAAGACTTCCCTTTGGTTTGTGGGGTCTCTGCTTGTGGTGTCTGTCTTCATCCTGACCATCGGCCTCGCTGCCACCACCAGGACGGAGAATGTGACCGTGGGGGGCTACTACCCAGGGATCATTGTGAGTGACGGGGCCCAGGGGTCTGAGGGAGGGGCACTGGGCACCACAGATGTCTGTGTGGTGGGGACACACTTTGCTCCAGCTCCCCAGAGCTGGAGGTTTAGGGCATGGAAACTTGTTTTGGTGGTTATTGTTGGCAGAATGATGACCTCAGAGGTATCTGGGTCCTACTGCTTGGGACCTGTGACTGTGGTGGGCTGCCCAGCAACGGGGGGTCCAGGGTGTGGACGATGATCCTGCATCTGGCCAGTGTTAGCACAGGGTCCTTAGAAGTGGGGGAGGGTGCAGGAGGGGCCTCAGCCGTGTGATGGGAGATGTTGATGATGGACAAAGGGCCACGAGCCACGGAGTGAACAGCTCTGGACACAGGAAAGGCCTGGCCCAGATTCTCCCCCAGAGCCTCCAGAGGCAACCAGCTCCGTGACACCTAGATTTTAGCCCCATGAGACCAAGTTGACTGAACTAGTTCTCAGAAAACGGGCATGTAGCTTTAAAAGATACCTGCCAAGAAGCCTTGATTGATGATTACAACTGATTCTCAGGAGCCTCTAGGACCCTCCCCCCATCTCCCTCTCTTCTTCCCCAAGGTTACCTGTTTGTCTGCTCACCTGAGTCTAAAGCTTATCTCTGAGTGGTGTCAGCCACGTCCACAGGTGACAGGTAACCCTTCTTCTGAAATACCCATGGTTCTAGTTTCCTAATATCTTACCAGAGGAGTCCCTCTCTGACTATGGGACTTGAAACAGGCCCTGGAGAAACATCAGGTGGGCCTCTCACCTGATGCCCAGATGCAGAAGATGAGTCATGAGTGGTCTGGGCTACCATAAAGAGGTTGTCCTCCACGAGGGGGAAAGGGGACACACAATGCTATCTTTTCCTGTAATCTCTTCCTGACCTAAGAGTTAAAATGTTTGAATATAGAAGATGAGATGGATCCAGTGATCCCACTTCTAGGAATATGTCCCAAGAAATCAGAAACACCAATCAGAAAGAATATATGCACCCCCATGTTCATTGCAGCGCAATTTACAATAGCTAAGATTTGGATACAGCCGAAGTGCCCACCAACAGATGAGTGGATAAAAAACCTGTGGTACATCTACACAATGGTATGCTACACAGCTGTAAAAAAAGGAAGAACTCTTACCATTTGCAACATCATGGATGGACCTGGAGAGCATTATGCTAAGTGAAATAAGCCAGTCAGAGAAAGACAAGTATCACATGATCTCACTCATATGTGGAATCTAATGAATAAAATAAACTGATGAACAAAATAGAACCAGAGACATAGGAGCATGGAACAGACTGTCGAACCTCAGAAGGTAGGCAGGGGAGGGTGGGTGGGTGGGTGGGAAGAGATCAACCAAAGAACTTGTATGCATATATGCATAACCCATGGACACTGACAATATGGTGGTGAAGGTCTGGGGTGTGGAACGGGGGCGGGCTAGAAGAGGTCAATGGGGGGCAAAGGGGGGAACATATGTAATACTTTCAACAATAAAGATTTAAAAAAAAGAAGAAGGGATAGATCATGACTCAGAAGTTTCTATTCCAATCACCGGCTTCCATTGAGCCTGAGGAGTCCACCCAAATGTACATGGACCATCTGCCACTTAGTGGTCAGAACTTGGAGAGGCGGGAGTGGCCTGCCTTGGGCCTTTGGTGAGATGCTTTAAGGGCGGCAGTCTCCTATGCATTCTTTACTGTTAGAAGTCAGCATCAAGCTACCAGCGTGCTAACTGGGTGCTTTTTCCTTGTTTTTTCTTTGCTTTCAGCTGGGCTTCGGGTCTTTCTTAGGAATTATTGGCATCAACCTGGTGGAGAATCGAAGGCAAATGGTAAGAGAGTACATTGTTACTTTCAAATGGCAATACTTCATCTTTTTTTTTTTTTTAAAGCCAAATAGTATGGAACTGTTTTCTTAACTTCCTTTTTGAGGTTGTTTATTGCAAGTATATAAAAATACAATTGGTTTTTCTATTTAGTCTTGTATCTGTGAGACCTAATACATGTTGAACTCATTTATTAGGTCTCATAGTTTTTATTTTTAGTGGATTCCTTGGAATTTTCCATCTATAAGATTAGATCACCTGCACATTAGATAGTTTTGCTTCTTTTTTTCCACAGTCTGGATACTGGAAGTTCATTTCTATGGTTTAGTAAAAGAAATGTGGGCCTTGGAATGGAAGGATGAAAACCTGGAATTGACAGCAGCTGCCAAAGCAGTGTGGGGTCCAGCTCCCCAATTAGCTTCCCTGAACACGAAGCAAGTTAGGGCCCCTGGCTCCGCAGAGCACAGCCTTCTGATTGGCGCTGTCTGCGATGACTCCACAACCTCATTTCTGTCTTTTCAAGGAACGCTTCTTCCAAGGCTAACTTTGAATGATAAACACATATTTCACTGTCTAACACTTAATTTAATGGTTGTGAAAGCCGAAACCTGTGTCCATCACCATTAGTGGCGTGCTCTCGGGAAACTTACTTGGCAGACTTGAACCTCAGTGCCCGCATTCTCAGGGGTGCCTGGAGCATCTGAGCTAATGTACGGGAGGATATCTAGCACACGCTGGCCCGTGGCAGGTGTTCAGAGACTAGTAACCATTGTTGAATGCTGTGTTTAAGCACATAGGTTAGTCAGAGCAAGTTGTTTCAAAGAGAGACAATAGCAGGCTGAGAAAATGTCAGCCTGAGAGAAAATGCTTGTATTTCATTTGCTCCTAAATATGAAGAATGCTTTATTTTTCTTGATTAATTTTAATTTTTACTACAGAAAAATTTAAACAGATCCCAAACTAGACAGACTGGTAGAAGGAACTCCTCTGTACTCATCTCCCAACTTCATCAACTGTTGACTCAGGGCCAGTCTTGCATCGGCTCCCACCCATTTCTTCCCTTCTCATGTTATTTTGAAACTAATCCCAGACATGGTCTCATTTCATCTATAATGATATCATTACGTGGTATCATTTCACTCTGTTCAATCTAATCATTAGAAGTGGCTTCACCATTATCTCTGCCCATTATTATGTTAGTCTCCAGTGATATCTAAAGAATGCTCCAAACTGAGTCAGCTTTTGATACTTTTCCATTGATGAATGAGTTATTACTTTGGAGTCACCGAAACAGACACATGAATCATTGGTTTCACTAATAGCCCTGTAGCTTAGCATGGTCCCAAAGGCAGAGATGGAGAAGTTAAAGGCCTAAAAGTTTGTTAGCTGCTGATCTCCTCCCCACCATATGTGCATGCATACACATACATGCACATGCACATGCACACATGCACACGCACACACACACACACACACAGAGGAATCTTCCTGGATTATAGTTTAAAAGCCACTGAACTAGAAGAACCAATAAGGACTAATAAGTAACTTATAGATGAAAAACATTTCCTGCTAAGGGTGAGGGCATCAGCCTTTGTCTGTCTGGTCTGGAGATACCATTTTTTCTCTTCTGCTGGGTGTTGTGTGAGAGAGGCTCCTGTTGTCTCCCTCTCCACTCCTCTGCTTTTGGTCTGTTGGGGAGGGGCTGAAGGACAAGGGACCCTGAGGGATACCTTCCCCTGAAGATGCTGCCACCTACACCTTCCAGAAGTTTGGTTAACTTTGGGAGAGAGGGGGTAGGGGGATTTGGGGTGAGGAGGGTGAAGGGAGAAGCCACCGGAGTTGCCCACCTTTCCTGCCATCTGGCCACCTGGGGTGTGTGTGACAGAAACTAGATCTGGTTATAAGAAAACAGGTCAAGTTCCAGTATGTAAGCACCCGGGTGTTGGGGCTTTTGAGCTTGTGTACCTGCTACTGAGGAGGCTCAGCACCCTGATTACATAAGAACTGTTCCTTTGGTGGCACCTGCCTTCTCCACGGACCACCAGGAGAAGCGAAGTTGGACCTC
Source organism: Myotis myotis (assembly GCF_014108235.1). Classification (NCBI taxonomy): domain Eukaryota; kingdom Metazoa; phylum Chordata; class Mammalia; order Chiroptera; family Vespertilionidae; genus Myotis; species Myotis myotis. The sequence goes on along the minus strand of NW_023416372.1, from coordinate 474,104 downwards.
TGCCGTGCCACTTGCTGGGGTGACAGCCAGCCTCCATTCCACCCACACGGTCTTGGCCTCTGGACCCTGGTCCTTCTGTTCCTTCTAGTTTGAAGGATCCAGCCACCAGGGCTGTGGGCCATCCTGTCCCAGCATGTGGGGTTGGCTGCGCAACTCAGAACATGTTTCGCTGCACTAACCTGGAGCTGTCCACGCTGCGGCTGCGAGTGTGTGCCGGGATGCGGCTCTCTGGCCAGTGGTTCCCTGGCAGCCTGTTCTTTTCTTTTTTTTTCTTTTCCTGCAAAAAGCTTTATTATTTCATTTGGTCCAAGGCATGGGAGAGGGCTCCAGGGTGGTTAAAAGAATGACTAATAGTTTCGGGAAGAGGCTCAGGTAAAAGCCAGGGATACCAGGGCGATGCAGAGGGGCCTCTGAAAGGCCCCTGGGCTCCAAAGGCTCCTGGTGGGGCTCGAGGGCGAGCCTTTCGAAGAGACACTCGCCCAGCCCAGCCCGGGGGCCGGCAGCCTGCGGAGGTGAGTCAGGTGTCCCCCATCTTCTTGATCGGTTTCACCTCCGCATCCAGGAAGTGGTTCTCCAGGAAGTCACAGAGCCGAGGGTCTGCACAGGTAGAACCCAGGGCCTGCAGCTCCACAAGGGCCTGGTTCCGGTTCCTCTCCAAGGCCAGGGCGGCCTCCATGGCATCCTGAGTTTTGGCCCACTCATCTTGGGAAGGTTTCAGCACGTCCTGGAAGAGAATGCGGCCGCCACGCTTGTTTTGCAACTTTAAGAGATGCTCAGCGCCCTCGTGCTTCTTCTCTGCCAACTCGCAAAAGAAGTGGCCCACGCCCTCGAGAGCCATATCGTCACGGTTGTAGTAGTAGTCCAGAGAGAGGTAGGTGCAGATGCAGGTTGGCCAGGCGGTTGACCGGAGCCTCCATCCAGGTGGAATAATTCTGACGAATTTGGAAGCTCATGGCTGTTAAGCGTAAGGAGTTAAGGTAGGAAAAAAACCCGGTGTGTTGGCTGGTCCTGGAGGTGGTTTTGAAGGTGGTGACTGGATGAGACGCAGGAGAGTGGTCGGAGGCTAGAAGAAGGAGCATCCCTGGGTCTGTTCCATCTAAACACTGTTGAAGCAAGAGATAGATCCGGGACCGCCGAGGGCACTGCCAGCCTGTTCTTTTCTTGGTCTCCCCTTAACCGCGAGCTCCTCTGAAGCAATGTTGTCCTGAAGTCCCACTCAGAAGCAGCGAAGGTGGATGGTGGGCGTGAGAGAGCGCCTCGCTCTGTACTCCTCTGGTCCTGGGGGCAAACATCTCAGGACGCAGTGATTAGGTCTGTCGTGGCCACATGGGGAGAATTTATGTAGGGCCAGGTGCTCTGGATCTCTGTCTGTGCAGCCATGAGCTCACAAAAGTGCTCTGTTTGAAAGAAATGCCAGAACTTTTATATTTACAGCTCTGTAAGCCATGTCCGTGGGAGGCCTGTTGGGAAAAATTAATCAATTTCTGGGTGAATCCAAATATCTGCCTGTTAAGAAAGGGCCCTGGGAATTTGCTGATGGAAAGCCACAACCAGGTCTGTTTTTGCTGCCACTCCACCAGGAATACCATGCAACTACAGTCTTGGTGTGCGCATGGGCATCTCTGGAGGGAAAATGAAATTATTGATTCCACCTCAAAGCTACTTTAACTGTCACCCCAGCAATAACCATCAATAACTGTCAATAACCATCAATATTGTGTAGAGGGCACTTGTTACTTCACAAGCGTTCCCCGAACACGAATGGTTGTCATCCATCCATTTCTTTCTTCAACCCACATTTACCAAGCGCACTCCATGTGCAAGGTGTCATGTTAGGCACCAGGCTTATGCCCAGAGCACCAGAGGGCACCGTGGGAGGGCTGTGAGGGAGGGCAGAGAAGAGGCGGTTGAGTTTGAGAAGGGCCCAGAAGGTTTCATTCCAAGGCTGGGAGGAGAAGGCGGAGCTGCTGGTGGATAAAGGCTGAAATGAGACCAGGAGAACCAATGGCACCATGGCCCTGTCGGAAAGTCAATGTGGAGTTAACTCTGTCTGAACTCATCTCTCAAGCTCTTTCATCGCGTGATGTGCCGTGAGTGTTCTTTCACCATATACGATGGAGGGGCTCCCTCCCCAATCCCAGGAGGGTTTCATGACCCCACTGGCATCTTTTCCTGTATATCATCTCCTCCTCTTCAACCTTGACCCTCATTATTTCTTCAAATGTCAGCTGAAATCCTCCTTTGCTCCATTCCCTATCTCCCTTCACCTGTTTTTCTCTGTGATTATAGACAAGATCCTGCTGCAGGCAACTGATCATCGCAAAGATGTCACCTCTATGTCCTATAAGAATAATACTTAGTAGATTTGATAAGAACAAATTATCCCAAGGAACATATAGGAGTGTTTGGGCTCCTCTCAGGTAATGAAAACCCTCCATCTTATTCTACAAGACAGGTTCTATCTTTGACATGTGTGTCTGTTCGGAAGAGGGGGAGGGTGGGGAAGACAAGAGGAGGGCCACGTTCAGCCTCCTTTCACCTTAAGCAGAGCAGAGCCGAGCTTTTGCTTTATTCCTGTTAGGATTTTTACCTACAGGCTCAGGTCACCAAAGCCACCTCCTGGGAGAGCCTGGAGAGGTCAGGGGGCATTCCAGGCTGTCCTCCTCCTCGTCTCTGGGTGCTGAGGGAGGGAATAAACTCTTAATGAGTGCCACTCCTTGCCAAGCTCCTGCTAGCGGAGCTATCTCCCTCTCTTGTCTCTCCCTCTCTGTCTCTGTCTGTCTCTGTCTCTCTCTACCTGTCTGGAATGCTCTATCCTCCACCCCCACCTTCTTCTACTTAATTAACTCCAGTTCCTCCTTCATATCTCAGGAAAAATGCCATGTCCTCAGGAAAGCTCCCCTAACCTCCGGGATTCATACCTTTATGACATTTATCTGTCCTAGCACTTACCTGTTTATAATGACATGTTCCCTGAGAGGCCAATCTAGTGTTCTCACCACCACACACCTTTGCTTAGTGAATGAATGACTCTTTGGAAGACATGAACTTTAGGTGGAAGTGGTTGCAGAGCTTTTGTCTGCAAAGAACATAAACTCCAGCCTTAACTGGCAGAGACTGTGAGGATTTGTATCCCTCCAGGACGTCCAGAGTGGGTGGTTTTATGGTCGGCTGACTCGATGGCTCAGCGTGTCCTGAGGCCCCACTCCCATGGGGTTGTCACCCTCCTGATAGAGCAGCATCCAGAGAAAGGAAGCAGATGGTGTCTTCCTTTGAAAACTTTCCCCGAGTCCATGACAGACTTTTCCTTTTATCTCATTGGCCAGGTCCACGCTCATTTCTAAACCAACCCCTGTCATTGGATTATCTCACTAATAACAGGTTCACTGAGGAGCTGGGTGGGGTCATTCCCCAGAGATGGGTGACTTATGTGGACATGAGGGGCCTGAATAAAATCAATGTTAGTTAGCAGGAAAGAAAGAGGGGGGTGGATGCTGGACTGATAGCCAGCAGGATTCCCTACAGAGATCTGTCTTCTTTGAACTGGAAAGTCCAATTTCAGGCAATGCATTATGTCACCTGTGTGTCTGAAAAGATACATCTCATTTCAACATGTAGTCATCGAGAGCTTACTAAGTACCACAAGGGACACGGTCTCTGCCCCAAAGTTTTAAGTTGTGATGCAGTCCATTTTATCTATTTTTTCTTTTACTGCTCAGGCTTTTGTTGTGAAATCTAAGAATTCATCACCACATTGAGGTCATGAAGATTTACCCTTATGCCTTCTTTGAATAGTTTTATAGTTTTAGCTCATTGATCAATTTTTAGTTAATTTTTGCATATGGTATAAGGTAAGGGTCTAGCTTCATTCTTTTGCATGTGGGTATCTAGGTATTCCAGTACTGTGGGGAGCCAATAGAGTGTTTTGGACAGGTTCAAGCCTTGGACTAATGAGAGGGCACAGTTCTCTCATTGCCACTTGCAAGTCCCAGCTTGGAGGGCAGAGCCCTTCCAGCACAATTATAGCCAACAGCTGTAGTTGTAAACTTGAACCTATGATCCGAACATGTGGCCCCACATGCCTGAGTGACGTGGGCTTGATAGAGTTCAGGTGTGTGTAGTTGAGTAGGATGGAAACCCACGAGAATGTTGTAAACATCTTGATCACACCCTTACTTTGCCTCGTGGCATCTGCTATAAAATAAAGATACGGCTTGTGGGCGTCGGTGCTGTCTCTCAGAGAAGCAGCATCCCACCGAGACCCAGCTTTCATTCTCTTGTCTGTCTTTTGTAAGCCTTTCAGCCCCCCCCACTTAGGTTCACCCTTGGCCGTGCTGGTGTGGCACCCAGTACCATTTTCTCAAGAGACTGTTCTTTTACCCCATTCAATGAACTTGGCACCCTTGTTGAAGATCAATTGGACATAGGTGTTTGGGTTTCTTTCTGAATTTCAATCTCAGTGACATATAGACCACAGTCTATATGTGGTCTATATGTCACAGTCTAGCCTTAGGCCAACATCACACTGTTTCCATTCCTGTAAATTTCTAGTAATTTTTGTAATCAGAAAGCATGAGTCCTCTCATGATGTTTTTTCTTTTTCAGGATTCTGTTGTCTATTTAGAGCCCCTTGCATATCCATATGGCTTCTCCATTTCTGCAAAAGGCCATTGATGTTCTGCTAAGGGTTGCATTGAATCTCTAGATCGCTTTGGAGAGAATATTTCCGTATTCACAATATTAAGTCGTGGGATTCTTTCTACTTAATTAGGTCTTTTAAAATTTCTCTCAACAATGTTTTGTATTTTTTTTTAGTGTACAAGTCCTTTACCTCCTCAATTAAATTTATTTTTAAGTATTTTATTTTTTGGGGTGATGTTATAAATGGATTTTTTCTTAATTTCCTTTTTAAGTTGTTCATTGATGGTGTATTGAAACACCACTCATTTTTTGTATATTGATCTTGAACCTTGCAACTTTGCTGAATTCATTCATTATTTGTAGTAGTTTTTTGTGGATTATTTGGTAGTTTATATACTTGGAATCATGTAAATAGAGATAGTTTTACTTCTTCCTTTCCAATGTAGGTGCCTTGTTTTTCTTTTTTTCTGCCTAATTTTCCCTGGCAAGGACTTGCAGGAAAATATTGAACAGCAGTGGTGAAAGTGGGCACCCTAGTCCTGTTGCTTATATCAGGGAGAAAGCTTTTAGTCTTTTACCATTGAGTATGATGTTTGCTGGAGATTTTGGTTAACATCCTTTATTATGTTAAGGAAATTCTCTTCTATTTCTAATTTGTTGAGTGTTTATATCATAAAAGAGTTTGGATTTTGTTAAGTGCTTTTTCTGCATTAATTGAGATGACAATTTTGGTTGTTTTTTTTCCTTCATTCTTTTAATGTGCTATATTACATTGATTGATTTTCTTGTGTTGAACCACTCTTGCATTCCTGGACACGGGATGTGATCCTTTTAATGTGCTGTTGGGTTCAGTTTGCTAGTATTTTATTGAGGATTTTCACCTCTCTATTCATAAGGGATGTGGTCTGCTGTTGATCCTGTCTTCTCATATTTTTGTCTGGCTTAGGTATCAGGCCAATGCTGCCCTCATTGAGTGTCAGGGAGTGCTCCCTCCTTTTCTACTTTTGGAACAGTTGGAGTAGGATTGATGTAATTCTTCTTTAACTATTTGGTATAACTTACCAGTGAAGCCATCTGGCCCTAGGCTTTTCTTTGTTGGGAGGTTTTTGGTTACTGATTCAATCTCTTTACTTTTTATAGGTTTATTGAGATTTTCTTTTTTTTCTTAAGTTAATTTTGGTAATTTGTGTGCCTGTCAGTAATTTGTCCATCTCATTTGGATCATCAAATTGATTGGTGTATAATAATTCATAGTATTTCCTTATAATTCTTTTAATTTCTCTAAAGTTGGTATAGTGCTCCCACCTTCATTTCTGATTTTAGTCATTTGCTTTTTTTCTCTAGTTTTTGTAGTCAGTTTAGCTAAAGACTTGTCAATATTGTTAATCTTTTCAAAGAACCAACTTTTACATTTTTTGTTTTTCTATTCTCTGTTTTCTGTATACCTGCTGTAACCTTTATTATTTCCTTTCTTTTGCTGGCTTTGGGTTTAGTTTGCTATTATTTTTCAAGTTCTTAAAGTGTTAGGTTATTAATTTGAATTCTTTCTTCTTTTTTAATGAGTGTTGTGTTTGCCCTGTCCCTTGAGTTTGGCTGTTTTTGTTTTCATTTTTGTTCATCTCAAAGTGTTTTTAAATTTCCCTTGTGATTTCTAATTTGACCCATTGGTTTAAGAGGGTGTGTTTAATTTTCACATATTTGTGGATTTTCCATTTGTTATTGATATTTAGCTTTATTGACTGTGGTCGAGAGGAGGAAAGGTAGCGGCAAAGATGAAGAGACAAAGGGTAGGGGTACAGACGGAGGAGACAGAGTGCAGGGGTGAAGGTGGAGTAGACACGTGCAGGTGATGGCTAACCTTGGCAAGGTAGGGACAGTCGCTAGTGTGCAGACAGCAACATCAGCAGCCTTCGGAATGTTAGGGAAAGCTGAAAGGAGGAGGAAGAGCTACAGGGGAGTGGACATCAAGGAAGTGGTTTGTGGTTTGAGAAAGGAGGAATTCTGGCGTGTCTGTGCTGACGGAAGGTCTAGTGGAGGTGAAGACAGGGGGCTGTGGGGGAGGAGGCAGGGCTGGTGGTGCGGTGTTTGTGGAGCACAAAGGTGTGGAGCTGCTGGTCCGGGTAGGTGTGCAGCCCTGAGTGTGGGGCCGGCGCAGGGCTGGCAGGTGTGGTCATTGTACAGGTTCTCTTCTGATGGCTTTTGCTTTCCCAGGGAACTGAGCAAAGGTTCACCTGCTGCTGGGAGGAGGGATGTGTGAGGCTGGTCGGAGGAGCAGGCATGGTCCTCAGATGAGTGAGCACAGGTCCCCATGCTCACCTGCTCAGGTGTGAAGTTGGAGAGCTGTATTTAACTAAGTTTGGGTTTTGGCAAATGAACACAAGACTGTGAGGGAGGAGCAAGGGGTTGTGGGTATTCACAGGGTCTGTAAGCTGTGTAAGTTCAGATGGTGACCAGTGCGGGACCAGGATGAAGGGCCGGGTGGTTGGACGGTTGGTGCCTGTGTGGCAGTGCTGAGTGGGCAGTCAGACGGTGCAGGGCATGTGGCCAGCACTGAGAGGGGCTGTGCGCTGAGGAAGGTGGTGAACATGGGCCAGGCGCTGAGAGCCAGGGCACTGGAAGGGTCACCCTGGACCTCAGAGTCACCAAGGAGCATGGCTGTGGTCACTCTGGTGAGGGTGACCGTGAGCCAGGAAAGAGGGAATGACCTGGAGGTCCCTGAATGACAGCTGCCAGGAGGAGTGAGTCAGGGACCTGGACTTACGTCTGGGGTTGTGGGAGGTGAAGAGAGAATGGTCTCCGTGGTGATAGGTGCCAAGGCAGAGCCTGGCCTGTCCGGAGTCCCAGGGACCAAGAGTGGGGCAGAGGGACCCAATCAGAGCCAGGAGGGGAGAAGTTACAAAGGGGCTGCGGACTTACTGGATTTTACCAAGGACACCAGAGAGCACAGGGGCAAGTTTTAGGAGGCTGGTTTAGAAAAGAAGATGGAGGGCCACATGGGGATGAGGGGCACACAGAGTCCTGACCGCCCAAGTGACAGCCTTCCCAGCGACAGGCTCTCACCTTCCCCTGTTCTCTGTCTCCTCTTATCACCACAGCCTTATCGTCTATTTGGTATTTGTTTTTTTAATCTACTTTCCCTGTTGAAATGCAGATCGGTGAGCCCAGCAGGGATTTGAAGGTGACCTTTCCCCCACAATAACCTGGTTGCCCTTCTCCCAAGAGAAGAGACCCCCAAATGGTGCGATGAAATATTAATAAGTAATTATCAAAATGTTAATAGTGAAATTAAAATATCAATCTAGAGCAGCGGTTCTCAACCTGTGGGTCGCCACCCCTTTGGGGGTCGAGCGACCCTTTCACAAGGGTCGCCTAAGATCATCGGAAAACACATATATAATTACATATTGTTTTTGTGACTAGTCACTATGCTTTAATTATGTTCAATTTGTAACAATGAAACTACATCCTGCATATCAGATATTTACATTACGATTCATAACCGTAGCACAATTACAGTTTTGAAGTAGCAACGAAAATAATTTTATGGTTGGGGGTCACCACAACATGAGGAACTGTATTAAAGGGTCACGGCATTAGGAAGGTTGAGAACCACTGATCTAGAGCCTTTCAAAGTTGCTAGAGTAACAGACAGTTTCTCTTTGCAAAATCCACAGGTTCTGGCAGGCCTCACACATGGAAAGTGATTTGGTTTGTACCCTTAGGGAACTGATCAGGCTTCTGCTTTGCATTGTCATACTCACCACTAGCGTGAAGGAGAGTTAGTGAAAGGAGTGAAGGAGCTGTGACAGGAAACCCATCTCGGTTTTTCCCAAGAGGCTCTCTGCCGTTGCTGATTCTGGCAAATTTTCCGTTTCCAGCCAGAAGAGTTGGAGGAGAGAATTTCCAGCGTCCTTCCCAACACTCTCACCCAGACTCCGGGGCTTACCCACCAAAGAAGTTCTTGGGCAGTGTCATGCGTGTGACCATCCCAGCACTGCATTGATGATGCATGGGATCTTGCTAGCACTGAATTTACCACACGCATGGTCATGAGTTTAACATGGGAACAGTCTGCTAGCACTAAACTTGACTTTTCTCGGGGGTGGGAGGAGGAAGGGCCACCAGGCAGGACCCGTGAGAGTTGATGAGGACATCAAATGGTGGGGACAGTTTGTGCAAGACCAAATCAGAGTATGGTTGTAAATCTGGACAGTTGAGGGCAGTCCTGCTGTGTTGAAGGGTACTTCGGAAATTTTGTGCTTTCTGTGAATTTCTGGATGAAATCAGGTGGAGGTAAAGATGAGGGTTTCTCGACGATCCCAGCTGTGACCAGGCACATAGGGCCAGAGCTGGCCGCCTGGCCAGGACACGTGGGGTTCTCTGAGGAGTCATCGAGTTGGTTCATCATAACCTCACGGGGCAGCAGGTCCTGACATGGCTCAGAAAAATGACAGGGCATTAGGGGGGTCATGTACAGTGTTATTTCTGGAAGTTTCTCAGGTAATGACATCACAGTTGTCAGAATTAGATGGGACGCCCTGTGCTAAAGGACTTTGGGAACTCCAAAGTGATTTTGTTCATCTTTGAGTCTCTTCTCTTTCACCCTCTTTGGCTGCAAATTCTGCCCAACAAGAATTAGGGGTTGGGAATGCAGACTGGTGCAGCCACTGTGGAAAACAGTATGAAGTTTCCTCAAAAATGGAACTTCCATTTGACCCAGTAATCCCACTTCTAGGAATATATCCCATGTTCATAGCAGCATAATTTACAATAGCTAAGATTTGGAAACAGCCTAAGTGCCTATCAGCAGATGAGTGGATTAAAAAACTGTGGTACGTCTACACAATGGAATACTATGCTGCTATAAAAAAGAAAGAACCCTTACCATTCGCAACAGCATGGATGGAAATGGAGAGCATTATGCTAAGGGAAATAAGCCAGTCAGAGAAAGATAAATATCACATGATCTCACTCATTTGTGGAATATAATGAGCAACATAAACTGATGAACAAAAATAGATCCAGAGACAGAGAAGCATCAAACAGACCATCAAACTTCAGGGGGAAGGCAGGGGAGGGTGGTGGTGGGGGTAAGAGATCAACCGAAGGATTTGTATGTATGCATAAAAGCATAACCAATGGACACGGACACTGGGGGGGGGGGGGGGGGGGGGTGAGGGCCTGTGCTGGGAGATGGAGGTGGCCGGGGAGAGGTCAATGCGGGGAAAAGGAGACATATGTAATACTATAAACAATAAAGAATATAAAACAAAACAAAACAAACCACATAAAAGAGTTTAAGTTCAAGCTTCCAAGTTAAAAAAAAAAAAGATTTAGGGGTGCCCTTATGGGACAGAGTGTGAGCTGTGTCCGTCCCCTCCAGCTGCTGGGTTGAGAGCCCTTGTGTTAATCACAGAAGCACCCTTGGCAGGAATAATGGTGACATACCACCCTTCTCTCCCAGCTGATTAAAACGAGCTGGTGTGACCTTGGGATTCAAGGCGAGTATGAAAGAAAAGCATGAACCACGGGGCTTCGTCTTTCATCTTCGAAGGGTGTGCACCGAGTGAGGACAAAGAGCATCCATCTGGGAGCGGCAAGAAGGTCAAAGGAAGAGGCTGGGAGGACAAGCCGCCAAATTAGAGGCAGGCTTTTTTTCCCCTTCAGAAAAGCAAAGGCCCCTGGCCTCCCTACTGGGAAATCTGAAAGTTGCTTCTGAATCTTTTATAACAACAATGTTTTGTTGTTATTTTTTGTATAACAACAATACAAATGTAGGGAAGTCCGGCTAGATCAGCGGTGCTCAACCTGTGGGTCACGACCCCTTTGGGGGTCGAACGACACTTTCACAGGGGTCGCCTAAGACCATCGGAAAACACATATATAATTACATGTTGTTTTTGTGATTAATCACTATGCTTTAATTATGTTCAATTTGTAACAATGAAATTGGGGGTCACCACAACATGAGGAACTGTATTAAAGGGTCGCGGCATTAGGAAGGTTGAGAACCACTGGGCTAGATATAATTCCTCAAAAGATTTTTACATAACTCTGTGCATCATAATGATTTCATTTGTATGCAGTAATTTCATAGGGGAAGAAGCCACATGGCTGTCCCCCTCCCCACTGAGATAAAGGAAGCAGTTTTGCCTTAGGCCATATTTCCTTAGTGTTGATGAACATCAAATGTTCCGTGGTAGGTAGTGGAGCTCTTGGCTGGCACGGCTTCTGGAGGAAATTTGGTGTATTTTTCCAGGGCCTCCATCATCCTCAGGGTAAGGCGGGTCCTCCTTTGTGCCCACATCCAGAGCTCTTGATTTACACCTGTTATAGTGTTATCACCCTGGGGCGTCCCATCCCATTCTGCTTCTCTCCAGCACTCAGAGCAGCTACTGACTCATTATTGCTTCCATTGACCCAGAGCAGCTGTGCAGAGGACCTGGTGTTAAAACTTCCTTGGCACCGTAGAAAGTCCAATAGGAAATCATTTTGTTGTTGTTGTACAGATCAAGGCTTATGCAGGCACAGCTGCCACAGGTGGCCCCAAGTTCTTCTTTAATAAATGCATCATAAAATGCCATCTATTGTGGGAAAGGCCAAGGACATCTGCTGGCTTTGTCACATCTGCACCCACAGCACCTAGAGCAGCTCAGGTGTCCGGAGGCATTTATTCAACCCACTGATAAGTCATAGCCCCGCACCTCCTTTCCAGATGGGGAAACTGAGGACCAAAAAGGTGACCAGTTCAGAGATCCCCCCAAAAGGACTCAGGAGACAGCTCTGATTTGCAATGTCGGGGGGCTGTTTTCATTTCGAAGCAACACAGAATGGGGCTGGAGTGGGGGTGTGAGGGAAGGGGCTGTGTTCAAGGCAAGCCCGGGAACCGGCCGGCCTCCTTTCACCTTGGACAGCAGCATGGACTGCACCACCTGTCTCGGCATCTGTCCCCTTGTTCACATCAAAACTGAACTCAAAGTTCTGGGGTGTCCGGGCAGGCAACGTTTCTTACCAACTCCCTATACTTAGTTGGATATATAAATAATGCAGACTCACAAGGATGGAGAGGGAGAGGGCCATATGGAATACAGTCACCGGTGAGCCTGACTGCATTATTAATGAGTAACTCAGCCACAGGGAGGGAACCAACCTAAGTCACGTGGGGAAACAGGTTTTGACCATATTCTCTAAGGCTAGAGACAAAAAGAACTGCGCACAAATATTGAACTCTAGATAGTAGCTTGTTTTTCACAAGGTTTGGGTTAGTAATTCCCAAACTACTTTAATGCACATTCTAGGGCCGAGGAAATATGTATATTGTGGCTCATGAGAGTCGAGTTCTCATTGCTGGAGAGAGGAGTTGTGATAAGGAAAGTCATGAACGTGGTTTTGAAAGGGTTGGAATTTGAGGAAAGGAGACAGGATTCTTTGTATGATTTTTGCTATTTGTTTTGGTAAACTTGAAATTATTTCACAAGCAAAAATTTAAAGAAATGGCCAGCAACTGTAAGAAAAGGTCACCAACCGCAGGTTGGTAAAGCGTAAAAGGTTAATACTATGAAGTGTTGTTTGGGATCTAAGGAGATGGGTGTTAGACTATCAGGGAGAGGGAGTCCAATTGGCCAAGCCCCTTTATGGGGCAACGCAGCCTTCTCGCTCAGAGTCTAAGAGCAGTGATCCTAAGTGGGTCCTATCTGAAAGTATGGGTTCTTGAATGTTCCAGGAATCTATCCTACTCATACATTAACACAGATTTTATATGGAGAACAAATTTAGGGTCTTTGTAGCAGAGTAAGTAATAGCAAGAAATTGTAAACCATTTAAATACCCATTGTAGGAGCTGGTTAAATAATCTCTGATTATTCGTGAGGATTGTGCAGAGGGGCGGGAACTGAAGATCCCCACCCACACAACAGCCTATTTATTGTGTGAAATAAAATCAACAAGAATGTGCCTTGTATGGGGTGAACTCTGGCCCAGGGTCTGTTCGAGGCTGTGAGTCACTGAGGACAGAGGTGGCAGGGAAGAAGTGAGAATTCTGCAAAAGGCACGGCTAACATCAGGCGGGACTTGGAACTGGTCTGCATTTGAAAACAGGTTTTTGTTAAGCACTGGACACCCACACCCTCCTCTCGTCTTCTGCTTCCAGCTGGTGGCAGCCATTGTGTTTATCAGCTTCGGCGTGGTGGCCGCCTTCTGCTGTGCCATCGTGGACGGCGTGTTTGCCGCTCGGCACATAGTGAGTTCCATCTTTTTAATTTTGCTCTCAATCGCTTTCCTGGGTGTGAAAGACCTACATACAGAAATAACTTCCCGGAGCTCAGAGACCTTCCCTGCTTCTCTCTCCGTTTCTGTTTGTCAATTGATGTCCTTCCTTCTGTCACTTTTCTTTATTGCCTGCAACACACACACACACACACACACACACACACACACACACACACACACACACACACGTGTGCGCACACACCATCCCATCAGTCAGAATCAAAGTCTTCAACTTCCCAAGTAACTTTCCTCAGGTCATTCTTTAACAAGATGAAATACATCCCGAAATCTGCTGACTCATGCCTTCCCAGGTTTTATAGTTTAAATCTGTTTATCTTAAAAGGTGATGACAGCCCTAGCTGGTTTGGCTCAGTGGATAGAGCGATGGCCTGCGGACTGAAGGGTCCTGGGTTTGATTCCGGTCAAGGGCACATGCCTGGGTTGCAAGCTTAATCCCCAGTAGGGGGCGAGCAGGAGGCAGCTGATCAATGATTCTCTCTCATCATTGATGTTTCTATCTCTCTCTCCCTCTTTCTTCCTCTCTGAAATCAAGTTTTTTAAAAAAAGGTTATGACAGAATTTTCCAGCTTGACACTGTAACCTGTGAAATCCTTATAGGTTTGCCTAATGGTGTGGAAGCCTGAGATGGAAGATTCTGTCAGTGGTTACAGTTATGTGCCACATAATGATGTTTCAGACAGTGACCGAGTGCATGTATGAGGTGGTCTCATAAGATTACAATGGAGCTGAAACATTCCTATTGCCTAGTGACTTCATAGCCGTCGTCATGTCATAGTGCAACGAAGTACTCACATGTTTGTGGTGATGCCAGTGTAAACAAGCCTACTGTGGTGCCAGTGGTAAGACTGAGACAGAGGAAAACACAGCAGAACCTCCCAGGTCCTGTGGGCTGGAGAGCCACCTGGAAGAGGTGAAGGCCTAACACCCCCAGCCAAGGCCAGAACTGCACCACAATTATCCTTCTAGGTCAGTGGTTCTCAACCTTCCTAATGCCACGACCCTTTAATACAGTTCCTCATGTTGTGGTGACCCCCAACCATAAAATTATTTTCGTTGCTACTTCATAACTGTAATTTTGCTACTGTTATGAATCATAATATAAATATCTGATATGCAGGATGTATTTTCATTGTTACAAATTGAACATAATTAAAGCATAGTGATTAATCACAAAACAATATGTAATTATATATGTGTTTTCTGATGGTCTTAGGTGACCCCTGTGAAGGGGTCCTTCGACTCCCAAAGGGGTCGCGACCCACAGGTTGAGAACCGCTGTTCTAGGTTATTCACTGTTTGTCGAATAAATATTTACATTTATAGCACTTTTTAGGAAATGGTGTATACTTTGTCCCAGACTTTCCCCCCCTTGTTTCTTATTTTTGGAAAGTTAATTGATCTAGGAGTCCCTGGCCCATATTTGTTGTCATGGTTTCAGCACACTGTTTGGTTGGAACAGAAAGCATATCCTTTGATCCGAACCTGATTTCCCATCCAGTGCTAAGTTACTGAGGTCAGCAGGTTGCTGTGGTGTTGGACTGTCATACCTGCATTATCTCAAGTGTCACTCAATCAGCAAATATTGAACAAGGGCCTCACTTGAGCTGGGAGTGCAAAGATGGACATGCCTTGGCCCTTTCCTCAAGGAGCAAGCGTCCTATTGCTCAAGCCATGCCAGCTGGGGGTTGACAATGCCAAGGTCTTCTATGGAGACAATCCATGTCTGCCCTCAGGGCGCTGGTGTGGGAGGAGTGCCCGGAGACAGATGTGCACTTGGGGGCAGTGTTAGCGCATGGACCTGGACATCTGCTTACAGGGGCATTTGAGTGATGCTACCTGACCTCGAGCCAACTGGTTTCCTCTCACCACGAGGCAGCCCATGTGAAGCCCGGGGGGCATGAGAACCCTCAGTACCAGGACCAACTCGGACCGCGTGTCTGCGGCTGCTCACAAACCCATCCCTCTCTCTCAATGGAGATGGAGAACAACTGGTCGATATAATTTCTTAAGACCATTTTCAAAATGAGATCATTTTAAGGTTTTTACCTTCCCCACCAAATTAAACGCTTGGGTCTGGAAGGTGGTTTTGGGAATCCTGGTTGTGAAGGAAAAACCAGCCTTGCCTTCCTGAGAAAGAGGGTCCCTCCTGACAGAGGGGCTCCCAGCAGCCGGAGGTGGGTCCCGCCCTGCTGCTGTGTCACCGGCTTTCCCCAGGCCTCCTCTCCCGCTCAGCGCACACCTGGAGAAATTCTCTTAAGAGCCAGCGGTTTCCCAGGTGGAAGGATCTCCTCCGTCCAGCATGGCAGGAGTGAGGACGGAGGCGTGTGCCCCTCAGCCCCACCTTGTTTCATGGAGGAATAGGATGTTTTGAAGCCCTTCATCATTGCAGGCGAGGTCTAAATACCGCTAGATAAAAATCCAGGCTCCCGTGTACCAAACTGGCCAGGCAGCTGGTGAAGTGGAACATGAGCCCTGGCAGATCTGTCAGGAATGAGCCCACCAGTCTGTTTCCACCCAGTCAGTGATTCGGTCAGGCCTGCTGAGCTGTGGACTCTTGGGGTTTGCAGGCCATTGCAGGAAAAACAGGAAACAGTGGAGTTTGTGGCCATCACTGGGCCTCCTGTGCCAGTTCAGGGAGGACCTGCCTTTCACAGAGCAACGTTGTGGTCGCCCCAGAGTGTGTTAGTGGCTACTTTGGGGCATCGTCAGTGGCTGATGGCACTCTGATCTCGGACTTCAGCCTTCAGAATTGTGAGGAATAAGTGTGTGCTGTTAGGCCATCCCACCTGTGTATTTGTTCTAGCAGCCCGAGCTGACTGAGACAGAGCTAATGGGAAGAGGCTCTCTGAGACCTGGGCAGTCAGCTCTTGAGCTGGACTGGACTTTTAGACCAGGAAGGCATGAGGGTGACTTTTGGTGACTCATGAACAAGGACCCTTTCAGCAAGGCATCACCGTCCAGTCCGGAGGGGCATTTCCCCGTGATTACAGGCACGAAGGAGAACGCCTGTCCACAGGTCATCCACCAGAACCCGAAGCTTGTCGCCTGCACATGATGCAGCCATGTGGACTGTGCAGGCACCGGCCTGACTCACTCGGACAGACACTGAGCTGGAGCTGCAGATGAAAGAGCCTGGCTGGGACGATACCAGGAAGTGAAGGGAGGAGTGGAATCAGGCAGGGGGCCCCTGGCAGAGGATCCTTCTGGGGTATAACCGACCTGGTACAGCAGCCGCACCAGGTTTCTCTCCACAGCCCTTTCCACCACCTTCTACGTTCCACACACATTTCCTGTGCCCTGGCGTCTGTCTTCCTGCAGGAAGATAGATTCTGTGAGGAGAGGGACTCGGTCCCATCCCCCCAATTGCCATAGCGTCCAGACCAGGCCTGGCTTGTGGTAGCCCAGGCCGTCAGTAGCTGCTGCCCAGGTGAACAAATGTGTGACTGTTCCTCTCTGCTGCCATTGTCATTGGTAGTTTTTTATACTCTTTTCTTAGGTCAGAAGTAGGACTACTTTGAGAATTACAACTGATGTAACACAGTATTAAACCTAAATATAGTTGTTGAGATTCTAACTCATTTTATAACTTACAGATTATATAGTTTTACTAGAGGCCCAGCGCGCACGAAATCGTGCGCAAGTAGCTCACTTCTGCTTGCCTCTGCTGGCCGCCCTGCCCATTGCCGCTCGAAGCTTGCTGCCCCGCCTTCTGCCGCTCATAGTTCTCTTCTGCTTGTAGCTCTCCACCACTAGTAGCTCACTGCTGTGCTGGCAGCCATCAGCCTGGCTTGTGGCTGAGCAGTGCTCCCCCTGTGGGAGCGCACTGACCACCAGGGGGCAGCTCCTGCATTGAGCGTTTGCCCTCTGGTGGTCAGTGTGTGTCATAGTGACCAGTCATTCCCAGTCCTTCTGCTCTTAGGGTCAATTTGCATATTACCCTTTTATTATATAGGATGGCATTTTATAGCTGTTCTCTACCAGAGAGTCTAAACACTTTGTAATTGTCAGGTGTTTTTTTTTTTCTTTTCTTTCTTTTTTTTTTTTCTGTCTTCTTCACTAATCCCCTAAGGGCAGGAACTACACCCTTATAATTTGGCTCCGTGTCTGCTCCATGGATGTTGGGGAGACTCATGGATGAATACTTACGTAGGACTACAGGTGGATGTATGCTTGGGTGGTTGGTGGGTGGGTGGATGAGGATGATTGAATGGATTGATAAAGAATAGATAGATGGAGGGATGGAGGATAGATGGATGGATGCATAGAAAATTGAATGATTAAATGATTAGGTGGATGGTTGGGTGGGTGGGTGGCTGATTGGCTGGATGAGTAAATTAGTCTGAAATTCATCTTGCTCCCTTCCTAGTGGAAAAATATGTTTTGCTTTCCAAGAAAGAGACAGGAGCCAAGGGGTCAACTTGTTGAGAGTTGTAGGAGGGCACCTCAAAAAGTCTTGCAACCCCTCCCGTCAGCTGCCCTGTGCTGACTGATGAGACATGTGTCAGCCGAGCCTGCAGGGACAGGGTGCCTGCTCCCCTGGGGCCTTCTACTCACCTGCCTCTGGGATGCAGGAGCCGGCTGCTCTGGAACGAGGTGTGGAATTTCCTGCTAGGTGTTCTGCATGGGCAAGCTGTTAGTCGGCATTGGTGTCTCTCCTGTAGAGAGGCCTGGAAATGGCAGACAGGTCTGAAACTGCCTCCGGCCACTCCTGGTTTAGAGAGGAAACTCTGAATCCCGTTGTGTGTTTGTCTCTAGGAGACAAGACCCCTCACCACGGGAAGATGCCAGTTTTACTCCAGTGGGGTGGGATACTTGCCCGACGTCTACCAGACGGAGGTAAGCAGGAGCACTGGCTGATGTGCCTGGCTTCACTCTGCTCATCCGCGGATCCCACCGTGCCTGCGTCCCTAGTTAAAATCCGAATGTCTGGGTTCTTACAGTTCTCCCTGTCACGTCTGCCCTCTGTGCCAGGGTGAGACTTTGTTTTGAGCTAGCTTTGACATCTTAATGTATTGTATTTATTCTGGAATCACAGCTGCCGACTTGTTGTCTTTGACACACAACAGTCCTACAATTCACTAGTCCAGTTCGCTGTGGCCTATCTGATGAGCCTTTGATTGACTTAATAGCTGCAATAAAAAGCTAGTGCACTACATTTGCGTTGGCCAAGAAACTCCTCCACGATCCCCGGGCCAAGGACATCTGCAGGGTGATTTCATTTCTATTTCTAGCTGCATGAAATGCCAGGAGTAGCAAAGTGCCCCACGGCATGCTGTCCTCTCTCAGACCCAGGAGCACTCAGCTCCCTTCATCTGGCTGTGTCACTCCAGCTCTGCGCAGATTTGCTGGTTTAACTCAACACGGGCTCTCAAACTGCATACAAATGTCAAAGAAGAGTCAGAGTAGCCAGGAGAAGCAGGAGAAGCAGGAGAAGCAGGAGAACACCAGAGGCAAACAGCATGGTTAACGTCCTGCAGGGCGGTTGAGGTGCTCCGAGAACCATGGGAGGAGAAGGTGCATTCTGGATGCTGTAGCATGAGGCCCTGAGTGGCCAGTGGCCAGGTCCCTGCTGCTGGCCTGAGGCTCCCTGTTGCCCTCTCCAAGCAGGTGGCACAGTTCTCCTCCAAAGGCTGGTCCTGGCATGTGTGGCCTTTCTCCTGGCCGGAGGGAGCCTTGGGGACCTGTCCTGTTCAGAGTGGTCATGGGCTCCCCAGGCCCTCCATGTGTGCCCCTGCCCTCCAAAGGCCCTGGCGCTGCTCTTCCCTTCCTTCTACTCAGGTGTTCAGTCCAGTTCAAGGTCAACTGTTACCCTCTGCTCCTGGGATCATGGAGGAGCATGGCCCCCTCCTGACCAGATGTGTCAGACTTTTTGATGACCAGCCCATATGTGGGGCTGCCACAGCTCCACCCCTCCACCAGGGCTTCTCGAACCCCCTGCCCATAAGACTCGGCCCAGGGTCTCATCCTAGGGGGGAGGTTTAGTGGACCTGGGGATTTAAAAGCTTCCCGAGGCCCAGATGGTGTTGCTCAGTGGTTGAACATCAACCAGTGAGCCAGGAGGTTATGGTTCCATTCCCGGTCGGGGCACATGCCCGTTTTATGGGCTTGATCCCCAGTGGGGGCGTGCAGGAGGCAGCCGATCAATGATTCTCTCTCATCATTGATGTTTCTATCACTCTCTCCCTCTCCCTTCTTCTCTGAAATCAATAAAAATATATATATATATATATATATATATAAAATAAAAGCTCCCTGAAGATAATGGGAAAGAAGCTGCCCTACATAGTTCAAACAAGGGGCCAGCAACGTTCTCCATAAAAGGTCAGTAGTATTTTAGGATTTAAAAGTCAGCTACTCTGTCACAGCTACTCAGCTCTGTCTCTCCGCTGCCCTGTGGGAGCAGCCACGGCGATGCAGCCACGATCTAGTGCGGTGGTTCTTGACCTTCTGTCCTTTTAAATACAATTTCTCATGTTGTGACCCGACCATAAAATTATTTTCGTTGCTACTTCATAATTGTAATGTTGCTACTGTTATGAATCGTCATGTAAATATCTGATATGCAGGATTGTCTTAGGCGACCCCTGTGAAAGGGTTGTTCGACTGCCAAAGGGGTCTCAACCCACAGGTTGAGAACCGCTGATCTAGTGGGTGGACTGGGCTTGGCTCCAGGCCCCTAGAGGCTGACCCTGGTCTAAGCCACTGTCCCCTGTTATTGCTCTCCACACTTCCTAGGAGGGCACACCTCCCAAGAGGGGGCACCTAAGGTTAGGGTCAGGCCTTTTGACCTCCAACTCCCCATGCCGGGGCTCTGACCTTCCCACGAGCTGTTTGCTGGGCTCAGAGCCGCACCTTGCCCTTGCCCCCTCGTTCCCCGTGCCCTGTGCCTGCTCGGGACTGTTGTCTTTCCAGTCCTCCAGTGTGACCTGTCACGCCTCCCGGCCCCAGTCTCCTTCCGGGTCTGAGTCACGCTGGTGCTACTTCCATGGTTCCCTGGCCGGTGTCTGGTCTCCTCCCCATTGGGACTGTTTCCCAAGCCATTTCCAGAGTAATCTTTCTGCAACGCTTCTCAAGAGCTCTGGAGTGCCCCATTGCCAGCTTGGGTGGTTTCCAGAAGTTAACCACAGAACTCGGAAAGGAAGGCCATGTGCCCAAAGGGTTGCTTGAGCTTGCCGACCCACTGGGGCCCCGGAGAGGCTCTGAGGACCTCTAGGGCATGGTGTGCCCAGGTCTCTGCCCCTCAGAGCCACGTCAGCTCCTGCAGAAAGAGCTGGGAGAGTGCTCGAACCTCCTTCCGTCACTTGGTGTACGATCCTCCTCCCTTCGAAGCTCTTTCCCCCCAAGTCACTGTCTTCTTTCTGAAGTCAGTGGTCTCTGCCCTGCTTACCTCCGAACTATGGGTGGCATGTCTCAGGCCCCCACATCGAATAGCACTGGGGGAGGGAGGAAGGCATGTGTTTTTCCCTAATCTTGCTTTTTTTTTTTTTTTTAAATCAAATGTTCTCCAAACATTTGTAACCTGAGGGGAGGCCCCTGTGTGGGTTAGGCAGCTGGTGGCTTGGTCAGGTCAGGCTGCTGGGAGTTGTTCTCTGTGTTGTTAGGAAGGGTCCTCCCTGGAGGGGTCTCACCTGGAGGAGGTTCACCCTACCTGGAGGTTCCCCCACCTGCAGGAACCCCTGCCTGGAGGGATCTTTACCTGCAGGAATCTGCCTGGAGGCATGGTGCTCAGAACCCTCTTCCTTTCCTTGTCTATCAATCCTTGTCCGCCTGGACACCCTGTGTGACTGAGCCTGGTCCTCTAACTCCTCCTGCAGGGCAGAGTCTTGTCACGCCCCAACCCCGAAGCACCTGGAATAGGGCGATGAAGGGGGAGGCCAAGAAATGTGGGCTCAGGAGGGAGAACTGCCTGATTGACCAGGGTGCAGCCCTGCTCACCCTGGGGAGAGAATGAGCAGGCACACAGGGGACAGGTCCTTGAGACCCGGCAAGGCCTTTCTGCTTGCAGGTCACCTGTCACTCCCTCAATGGCAAGTGCCAGCTGAAGGTGAAGAGCAACACCTGCTATTGCTGTGACCTCTACAATTGCCAAAGGTGAGTCCAGCAGGGAGTGGGGTGGGGGGAGGGTGCCTCATGGGAGGAGGGGAGGCAGCCCCTCTTCTCATGCTTCCCTCCTCCCCCTTCTCTGCTCTTCCCTGTCCTTGGACACTGCACCTACACCATCACCTGTAGTCTTTATGTGAGGGAAGGGAGTTAGCTCCATTTCACAGATGAGAAAACTGAGGCTCAGTGATGTGGTGAGGTGTGGGGAGGGGAAGTGTTCTATAAGCCCATGATCATGTCTCTGTAGTGAGCCTGTGCCTCTGGCCTGTGGAATTCACCAGCCTTTCTTAGTCTCCCCCCCGCTCCCCCAGCTGGGACAAATGGCTAAACCGGGTTGGAGCTGGGTATTCCCCTTGATAACACTCCAGCAGGTTAGGCCCTGGGTACCAGTGTCCCCGAGACCAGGCCTTGTTGAGGCGAAAGCAGCTCTGGCTGTTTCAGAGCTATCCCTTTCCCTCCCCCTGCTGGAAGTCCGAGAGCATTTTTCTGGGTGTTTAGTGTGGGACCAGATTGAGCTCCTGAAGGTGAATCTCACAGCATGTGGAGCCTCCATGACTGGGTCCCTGCAGGTTTTAACACTCAGACTTATTCACAGCAGCTCACCATTACAGGTCTGTTTTCTACCCCGGCCCCTGGGGCCCAGGCGTTTCCGCTCCTGAGTGTGTCCACAGAGCTGGGCTCCTGTCTCCACCTGTCTGCATCTCCAATCTGGGAGCAGCCGTGTGTCCTGCATCCTCCCCTCTTAGGACCCAATACGACTTGTTGATTTTCCCGGCTATTCGGCTTTTTACTTGTTGTTGGGACCCAGTGAGAATTCCAAGCTGGAACTGAAATCCTCCCCCGATTGTCTTCTACATTTGTATTAATAGCTTGAACACTTACCTTAAAGCCAGTGGGAATTTTAATGCTTGCTCCTGGGGTAGTCCCCCCTGAATTGTTGGAAATCCCAGGGGTTTAAACTGCACCCCCTTCCCCGAGAAAAGGGTCCACGATATTTCCAAGATGAAATGGAGGAGCAGCATGTGTGTGGGTCACGGTGACTGCCCCCAGCAGCCTCCTGTGGCCAGGATGCAGGCTCCTCTCAGCCATGCTGTGGGGGTCAGGATGAAACCTCCACCAGCGCGGCTGCTTGCTGAAGGATGACTCAGTGGGGGCCCCATTGGTGGGGCGCTGGGGTCTGCATTCTCCCTGTGCAGGGCCTGTGTTTGGGGAATGGGCAAGGTGATGGTGCCATCCTCTCTGCTCAGAGCCCAGGGCTCCTTCCCTGGGTGGGGACAGCCTTGCTGCCTTGGCCTCAGGGTGCCATTGGGCTGGTGCCTCTCTCTGGCATGACCAATGGGGCCCTGCATCCTCCCAGCCCGGCTGTCACCTGGCAGGTCCTCACCTCGCAGGCACAGGTGACACTGTTGTCTCCTCCCCGTGTGCAGCACCGAGTACTCTCCCACCTACTACGAGTTCGTGGGCGTGAGCGGCTGTCAGGATGTGCTCCACCTTTACCGGCTGCTCTGGGCCTCGACAGTGCTCAATGTCCTGGGCCTGTTCCTGGGCATCGTCACAGCCGCGGTCCTGGGGGCCTTCAAGGACATGGTGAGTAGTGCCGCCCGGGCTGGGCAGCGACAGCACTCGGGACAGACCCGGGCTTCGGGGTCCACGTTCTCTCAGGCACACAAGGCAGGCCTCGTGATCCCCCCTCAAAAATGGGGAAACTGAGGCTCATGAACACCACCCGCCATACATTTTAATGACAGCCAGCCTTTGCCGGTCGTTTCTGGAAGCAGAGTCTGTCCCAGCACTCGCCTCCACCCTCTGAGGAAGAACCTGAGCCTGACGCTTAGATGTGTCTGTCTCCACCACCTCTCACCCGACTGCGTGTGCAATCACCAGAGCCTCCGATTTGGTAGATCTGGAGGGGTGGGTGGTCCTGGGGTCTGCACTCTCCCAAACTCATAGGTGATTCTGATGCAAGAACTAGGGAGAGCGGGTGCTTAGCGTGTGCCGGAGCACCAGGAAGGGGCCGTGACTGCAGGGCCTCACTGTGAAGGTTGTTCTAGCTGAGCCTCCCCTCAGCATGGTTCCCTTTCCACAGGCAAATAGCCCTGCCTGGGGCTGGGCTGCAGGACCCCCCTTCTCCAGCCCTCTCCCCCTGGCACCTCTTTGTTCCAAACTAGAAATTCTCACTACCGTACCACCTCCTGCAACAACCCTCCCTTCATCCTAGAAGTGCCTCAGGTGAAGGTCCGCCCCTCAGAGTCCCCAGTTGCAAACCCCGCAGCAGGCACATAACATCTCAGAGAGAGGAGCCACCCACCATGACCCAGTGTTAACTCTAAGGCCAGTGTGAATGCGCCTGCAGGCAAGTCACCTGTCCAGCAGCTAAAGCTCTTCCTGAGTCTCTTGCTACCCAGCTATTCTGGAGACTTTGGTCATTGACCATTTTTAGTAACTGAGCCTGGAGCCCTCCCGAGATCTGTGATTTTCTAAAAGGTTTTGTTTCTCTAGATAAAATCTGAGCTAACACGGGACATCCTGGTGTCCCCTAGGACCCAAACCCTCCTCCTGGCTGCCACCCTGGAGGGGCAGATGGCCTCTCCAAGCTCTGGCCATGGTCATAAGATTCTTTACACTCATGAAAAAGACAAGCACCCTCCAGGGATGAAAGTCGCTGGTCACCATGCCTTCAGCAAAGTCTCCAGTGGGTGCCACAGCTCTCCCAGGGTGCCTGGGGTCTGCGGAGGGTCTCACAGGGCGCCCTCTGAGAAAACCCTCAGTATAGCTCTATTGGGAATGTACCGATGCTCCACTCTTTCCCATCAGACCTCAGCATTGTGTCTAAACTCTGCTCTGGACAATTTTCTTTCTCCAACTCAAAGCTCTGGGGTGCTGTGAGAAGCAAAAAGCGTGATTCCTTAACATTCTACATCCACTGAGTAATACTCTTGTAAGTTTAATGGATCTTACAATTTAAAATTATTTTAAGGCACGAAGGCCCTTCATGAACCAGCCCAAAGCTGTGTGTGCCCTCAGGTACGAGGGCTTCATATGCAGGTCACACATGCGCGTCACACTGGTGCAGAGTAAGTCCCTTTGCCCAGCAGGCGGGGCAGGGGGAGTCTGGGGTCTGCAGCGGGGCTCCTGAGGCGGTGCCTGGGCAGTGACAACACTTGCAGACAGTCATTTAAACCCTGTCTGGTGGGGAAGGGTCTGCACTGAGCCTCAGGTGTATGTACTGAGAAATGAGGTGGACAGTCCTGTTGGCCCAGCTGGGGCTCCTTCAGGTCACCCACACAGAAAGGTAGACAGGAAGCCAGGGCAAGACCAGGCAGATGCAGGCAGCCAGGGCCAAAGCTGGGCCGGGCCTCCCAGTGCCTCCTGCAGACAGAGTGAAGCTGCCCATGCCAAATGTTTAGCTCCCTCATGGGAGAACCCCCGGCCCTGCCCTGTCCTTCCTAAACCCCAAATGGCAAAAATTGCTGAGCAAGGCCAGGAGGGTTCCTTTTCAGCCCATGAGATCATCTGTGAACCTTGACCTTCAACCTCCATCACCCCTGCTCAGCCCAAGCTCCCAGGGCTCTGGCTGTAGCTGTTTCCTCTGGCCAGGATGCTCCCCTCGCCCCCTGCCCTCTGTGGGGCCCAGCTCCTGCTGTGCCAGCCCAGAAACCCCTGGGCTGTGTCCCCGGGGCTGCCCAGTAGGACCACGTCTGAGCATGGAAGCCAGTCCACCCGCTATGGCAGAAGCTGCATGGGAGGTGGTGTAACACTGCGTCACCTGCAGGGGAGGGGCCAGGGGTTTTCGTGCTTTATCAAAACAGCACCAAAGAGGGCCAGGGCCTAACTTGGAATCTTAGTGGGTCTCTGGGACAATTTAAAAAAATAAAAAGCAAAAATAAGCCCGCTTTTCAGGTGTTTTGATCTGAGGACTCGTGGCATCTCCCCCTGGCAGATCTGATAGGACCTCACCTTCCTGGATGACTTGAACATGGGGCTCCCTGGAGAGACTGCTCGAGGCTGAAGGTGCCAGGCTTTGGGGGGCTGGCTGATGCATCTCCATTCTCTGTGGCAGGTCCCTCTGTCCCAGCTGGCCTACAGACCCTCTGCTCCACCTCAGATCCTCTACAACCCTGCCCAGCAGATCCTGGCCTACTCCGGCTTCTGCCCGGCACCGGCGACCCTCCCCACCTGCTCGTCCTACCCTCTGCCTCTCCAGGTAGGCTGAGCATCACCTGCCTGAAGCCGCGGTGCTCACATCACGGGCAGCAGTCATGCGGGACAGCGCTGGTCAGACGGGGCGTGGAGGGCGGCTTGGGTTGAAGGAAGACCCAGGGCTTCCCCTCTCCTCATGCAGGTGATGTGGTGGCGGAGCAGCATGGACTGGGAAAGGGGTGGGGATTATCCGAGGGGTGATGTGGCGGTCACTCCACACACAGCCTCTCACAGGGACGTTTGTTTCACAGCCAGACTTGGCAGTTTGGGCATCCTTTGCTCCACATGGTCATGGTGACCAATTGTTGGTGTCCTTCAGGACTCTAAGCTTTTCTTTCTTTCTTTTTTTAAAAATATGTTTTTATTGGTTTTAGACAGAGAGAAAGAGAGAAACATAGATCAGCTGCCTCTTGTACGCCTTTTACTGGGAATCGAGCCTGCAACCTGGGCATCTGCCCTGACTGGGAATGGAACTGGTGACCTTTTGGTGGAATGGGACAACACCCAACTGAGCCACACTGGCCAGGGCTAACCTTTCTCAATCGACAAAAGGCCACTGCGATTTCCGGGCCAGAGCGGCTGGGGACATACCACCACATGCCTGAGCCCCGTCAGCAGAGCACAGTTATTTAGATGGAGCCATGTGAATTTGCCAATGTCCAACCACACTGCCCACAGCAACGGTGATGTCATAGATTCACCCTAAAATACTGCTCTTGGCCTTGGAGTTGTTGTGGGGCACTTGGTGGGTGAGACCTTGTTTGTAGAGCGGCATTTGCTTTGTCCTTCTCTTTCCATTTGTGGTTTCGGCTTTTCCTTCTTTATAAGCTAGGAAGCTTCTGGTTGAAATAGACCCTAATAATCTGTTGCCTTATGTACTCCAGACCTCAACCGTGGCACTACTGACGTTGGGGCCAGAGAGCTCTGAGGGGTGACGCTGCCCTGTGCATGATAGGATGTTGAGCAGCATCCCTGGCCTCCACCCACCAGCTGTCAGTACACCCCCATTGTGACAACCAAAAATGTATCCAGAAGTTGCCCAGTGTTCTCAGGGGGTCGAAGATGAGAACCACTGGTCCATACAACTTACCTAGGCTTCCATTTTGGGGTGGGGCAACCAGATGGGCTTTTTATTCTTTTGCCTGTACTACTAACAACGCCAGCAGCAAGTCCTAGGAAGTTTACAATATTAACATGCACGCGGAGTTGTGTTTCTGTGCTTGGGCGGGAGGGGTGCTGTGGGGGGCTCAGACCTGATCCTTTGCAATGAAGTCATCCATCTTCATCTATCAACTGCCGGATGCATGAGTGGTCCTTGGGGGTGGGCAGCAGCCAGGGCTCTTGGTAAGCCTGGAGCCTGACTTCGGGGTGCTGGGTGGTGTCCTGCTCTTGCTGTGTTCCCTCAGGAGATGTGCTCCTTGCAGGAGTGTGGGATGTGGCGGATGGTCTTCCATCCCTAAATCCCGGTGCTGGTGAGTGGGTCTGCTCGATTCCAGTGTCATATTCCCTTCTTCGGGGCCCTCTGGCTTTTCACAAGCAGCAGATGCCCCCTCTTCACCCTCCTGGGGGAGGCCTGGGCTCTCATCCCATTGGCCTAATCAGCTATTATCGCCAGCACATGTAGGAGTATAATTACATATAGGTCAATAATTGGATTTTGAGGAGAGGACAAATCAGTGAGGTTCCTGTGTTTCCATAGCAGAAAAACAACAGAACTGAAGCTCCTGTTTCTGCTGACAGCCGAGAGGGAGGGGACCCTGGGCGTCCTCAGCAGCAAAATGCTCCCGCACAGCAGCAGGGGCGAGACAGCTGCCGGCAGCTGATTTGAGCAGTTGGACAAAAAATTTTTTTTGAAGAGAACCCACCTTCCTTGCTCCTAGGAGTTGATTGGTCAGGAAAGTCAGGGAAGGGGTTGGTGTTGATGAGTTTTGTGAACAAGGACACAAGGAGAGATTTCGCTCACACCCTGTGATTATGGGATTTCTTGTCCACTCCCCTGATCCAGCCCTGTCTGTCAGTGTAGCTTACTCTATAGTTACTGGTGGTTTACTCCACAGTTCATGGTGGTTTATTCTGTGATTCATGGTGTTTTAGTCTGTGGTTTGTGTTGGTTTACTCTGTGGTTCATGGTGGTTTACTCTGTGGTTCGTGGTGGTTTACTCTGTGGCTTGTGGTGTTTTACTCCGTGGTTCATGGCGGTTTACTCTGTGTTCATGGTGTTTTATTCTGTGGTTCATGGTGGTTCATTCCATGGTTTATGGTGTTTTACTCCGTGGTTTGTGGTGGTTTACTCTGTGGTTTGTGGTGGTTTACTCTGTGGTTTGTGGTGGTTTACTCTGTGGTTTGTGGTGGTTCATTCCATGGTTTATGGTGTTTTACTCCGTGGTTTGTGGTGATTAATTAAGTCTGTGGTTTGTGGTGGTTTACTCCTTGGTTTGTGGTGTTTTAGTCTGTGGTTTGTGGTGGTTTACTCTGTGGTTCGTGGTGTTTTACTCTGTGGTTCATGGTGGTTAAGTCTGTGGTTCGTGGTAGTTTACTCTGTGGTTCAGGGTGTTTACTCCATGGTTCCTGGCAAGTTACTCTGCGATTTGTGGTGGTTTACTTCGTGGTTCCTTCTGGTTTACTCCCTGGTGCCTGGTGATTTGCTCTATGGTCTGGGTGGTTTATGCTGTGGTTCTCCCAGGTGCTCATTTCCAGTGAAGAGCTGGACACATACATGGTGGGATCTGGGAGCTCCCAGCAGACCCCAGAGAATGTTCTCTAGAGGTTTTCTTTGTCCCTGTGGTCAGAGTGAGTTTGAGAGAAATAAAGAAACAAAGGTGGGCAGGGGCCCTGGGCTGTCAGATCCTGAAAACTCAGGCTGTTGACCTTGAGCAAGGTGACATTCTTGGCTTCAGGGACAGCTTGTGAGGAAATCCTCCTTTCAGATCCTGAGGTCTGGGGCTCCTGGACCTCCTTCGTGGAGAAGTCTCCAGGGAAGGGCAAGGCAGACAGGTCGGCCTCTCGGGGGCCCCGGGGCACTTGGCGGGCAGAGAGCAAAGGAATTACAGCACCGCCAGGAGACCAGGGCCCTACACTCATCCTGTGGCATTTCACAGCAGGGCCTGTGTGCTTTATTTGTTTAAAGATCGGTTTTAAGTAGGCATTTTCAACTCTTAGAACTTGAAAAAGAAAAAAGTGTAACAGGTTTGTTGGCAGATGGAGAAAAACTGAAAAAACTTTTTTCTTCTCAATCACTTTTACTTGAGTCTACGTCAGGGTTCTCCAGAGAACCAATAGGATGGATGGATGCACATATATGTAGACATAGATGTAGATTAGACATTGAGACAGAGAAATAGAGAGACAGGGACAGAGCAAGGTGTCCTGGGCAGGGCAGGATAGCAGGCAGGAGAGCCAGGAAAGAATGGATGTTGCAGTTTCGAGCCCAAGGTCAGTCTCCTGGGAGAATTCCCTCTTCCCCAGAAACCTCAGTCTTGTTCTCTTAAGGCCTTCAACTGATTGGATGAGGCTCACCGACATCATGGAGAGTGACCTGCTTTACTCAGTCTACTGATTTCAATGTCAACCTCAAAATGCCGTCACAGCCACTTCCAGACAGGTGTTCGACCAAACATCTGGGCACTGAGGCCTGGCCAAGTTGTCACATAAAATTAATCATCACACTCGGTGACAAATGCTGAGCTCTTGGGTTTTTCCGTAAAGTGTGACATGTTGGGTGAACCCAGGGGTCCCCAAAAGAGCTGGGCAGCCTTCTCCTTGGACATGTTTGCCCTTGAAAAATGAGACTCCCGCACAGCAGGCGTGAGGGCTGGGAAGTCTGAGGAATTCCACAGCTGGGTGTTTCCACAGGCGATGGCAGGAGCGGACTTTGTGGAAAGGAGGCCCCCGCTGGGCAGGGCCGGGCCTCCCCCTGGCCTCCCTGAGAACTCACTCTGGTCAGAGAGTGTTCCCACCCCAAGGGCCTCGGTTAGGCGGGCAACCCTGGGTCTGGGGGAGCCCGAGCCCCAGGTGGGCTCTTTGAGGGGTGCTCCACGCGAACTGCGTGTGGCTGGCCCTCTCCACGGACTGAGGGAGCCTTTTCTGTTCCATTGCAGCCGTCCAGCAGCTTCCCAGCCTCGTCCTCCACTGACCTCTCTCTGTCTGAGGACACGCAGCCTCCGTCCCAGTCCAGCTCCAGCTTCGGGCTCCCGCCCAACGCCCCGCCTCTCTATGCTCCAGCCCCTTTCCTCCCTGGGGAGAAGCCTCCCCCCTACGCACCATGACAGGGGGGAGATTGAAAAAGAACTTCTTTTTGGTTTGTTTTTTTTAAAAAGCAGCCTCCACCATGCCTGCTTCTGTGGCCAACCTCCTAGAGACATCAGGAGAACGTTTCCGAAGTTTCTGTCCTCCTTCCCTCCCCGGGTCAAGGAGAGGCCAGGACCAGTGGTGAGGACAGAGCCCCAGGTGACCCAGGCCCGGGTGGCACCTCTGCTTGGTCGCCTCGCCCAGCGTGTAAACCAGATGCCAAATAGCACTAAAAGTTCTACCTGGAGCCTCCGTGCTCTGGTATCTGTCACCGCTTACATAAAGCTGAGTCCCATTTCCCTACATATTTCCATCTCCTCTTAACTAGGTAGTTATTACTACTATTATTTTACAAAGAGTACATGATCCTGGGGCATCCATGTGTGAGGATCATTTCAAAGTAAACATGTTGAGTGTTTATTTATTTACGTGGTTCCCCCAGAGGGGGCACGGTCTCCACTCCAGGACTGCGTTCTCCTGCATTTATTTGCTCAAACGACAAGATTCTCTGGCTCAAATATAAAGCGCTGTTTCCAGGGCCTGAGGTGACTCTGGTCTCTGTGTGTGCCTCTGTCTTTTACAAATTTGCCATCACACCTGGAGGGTTTTGCTACCTGAGGCTGCGTGCTTCTTACTTAACTTCTGGGCTTCCAACTACCATCCTTCATGGGGTGCTCTGGAGGCGCCTGGTCTGCTTGGTAGGGCACCCGGTGTGGTTACCCCACTAGAGTGGGTGGTTTCTGAGGCCCCACAGCCAGAGCCTGGGGTGCAGCCCTGCCTATCACAGACCAACAGCTATTGACTCAGGGCCCAATGTGTATCCACCTGCTGCCAAACACGCCTGAGGCAGTAGGTGAGCACAGCCCTTGGATATGATCCAGTCCTGGTTGAGTGACAGGCCAGAGTCCCCATATGCCAGTCCTGGATCACCGGGGGAAAGAGATAAGGGAGGGGGAGAGGAGGGGGGAGGAGAGAGAGGGGTGAAGGGAGGAGCGTTTTAAGAGGACAAAGTATCCTGCTCCCAGCTGCTGGCTGTGAATGCAAATCTGGCTAACAGATAAGATATTCTCAGCCCCGTACAGAAGTATCTCATTTAATTTCCTGCGCATATAGGGAACATTACCTGGGGCATCCATGTAACGCTTCCTGTAAAGAAGGGAAACACACATGTCACATAAGGAAGTGACACACGTGGAATATAGCAAACTCGGGGAGTCAGGCCCCAGGAGCCTGGCTAATTGATCTGGGAGAGGCTATTGATTACAGACCGGGAAGCGAAAGGCCGGCCCCTGGTCTGGTGAGCCGTCTTTAGTAAGAGTATCATTTTGTTAAATTTAGACTCACGTGCCTAGTGTTTTCCAGGAGACCCTGATCTGATGGTGGCCCAGCATAGCCCTGTTCTCTGCAGGACAGGTTTGGGGTCCCCCACTTCCCGTTTGCAAAGACAGGAGGGGCCCACCCTCGGGGTTCCTAAACAGGAAAGAAGGCACTGTGTTGTTAAGAGGAAAATTCCTTTTATTAGTGAGACCGTGGAGAGTGGAAGTGCAGCCCATGAAGACAGACTAACGCAGTGTGATAGCCCAGGAGCCAGCATCCGGCCAGGGGTCTGGGGAGCAGAAACCAGAGTGGGGCCGCGAGGCATGAAGGGCTGACCCTCGCCTCTGCCTGATACACCCGACTGGATGTTGGCAGTAATAGACCCTGGCAGAGCCACCAGGCCGCCCTGGGGCTGGCACGTCTGGGGTCACACAACAAGTGCCTCAAAGGACAACACTCCTCTGCCTGGAGTCTAAGAACCAAACTGCTCACGGAGTCAGGAGGCCTTTGCAATCTAAACGCTGAACCCATGGGGTGCGTTTCCTATTGCATGAGCCCCTGGACAGGGGAATCCTGTCCGCAGGAATCCTGAGTGTGCACTGAGCACCCGCTGGGCCTTGGGGGGCAGCATCAGGCCCATGCTGCCCCGCTGCTAACAGCAGAGAAGCTGAATTGCAGACCTGGCAGCGAGCCTGTGCCGACTGGACCAGGCCACCAACCCCGGAAGACAACCGGGTGCCAGAGATCACAGGGACAACCTCGTCCTCCACACATGCCCCCGGTCAGAGACACTCAGTGGCGTCAGTGTCCCCAGACTGTTCACCCCAACCCGCCCTGTCTGTCTTGCAGTCTTTTTATCTAACCTAGAGCCAAGACTGATAAAAAATATTAAGCTCCAAGGCCAATAATTTTGCTCTTGCCCACAAAAATGTCTTTCTCCCTTGCTCCAGCCACAAAAATATGTGAACAATTCAACTTCCAGTCTGGGGGTGGCTCCCACACAACCAAGCCCCGCCCCCCAGGCCCCAGAACACCTCCCCCACGCCCTGCACACTGCAGGCACCCACACCTGGTCGCCCCGTCTGCAGGGAAAGCATCTCCACCCCTGGCACACAGTGTCTGGCCACACCCGGCCCGCCGTGTGCTCTGGTGCCACGCCCCAGTGCGTGTGGGGCACCACCTCTGCCAAAGCCTTTGCCTCGCTGCAGGGGATCCAGACCTGAGTCTTGATGCCCCACAGGAGCTGGACCACAGCTCTGATGGGCACCGCCTTGGGGCGGGTGTCCTGTTGAATTTAACCCCCCTCGTTCCTGATCACAGATGGCAGTGGGTGCTGGAGGCTGGTGGGGTGGGGGTGTCAAGGAGACTGCTAATGGGCGCAGGGCCCCCTTGTGGGGCGATGGAAATATTCCGGAACTAAGTAGTGGTGATGGTGGCACAACCTTTAGTGGCCGAACTAGAACTCACCGAATTGTATGCTCTTAAAGGGTGGATATTATGGTATGTGAATTGTATCTCAATGAAAAAGGGTGGGACAGGAATGCATGTGAAGCACTTAGAGCAGCTGGGACCAGCACGTGCTCCGTTAACAGGCCACTTGCCATCACTGTCACCGTAACGAACCACCTCTGGTTGGGTCTTGAGCAGCCTGTCCTCACCCAGCACTGCTCTGCCTCCCCACTCACGCCCCGTCCCAAACTTCTGCAGCCCGATTGCCACACTCTGGGCGTGGGGATGAAAACACAGGTGGCAGGAGCAGAGATACCCTCTGAATTCTGGGGGAAGAGTTTGGCTGAGCTGATCTGATCACAGAAGCAGAAGGAAGTCCAGGGGGCATGGCCCTCACTCAATCAGCAGCTTCTTAAGTGGCAATAGTTATCTATGCCAATATTTCCCTTTTCCATTTTCTGAAACCTTTAAATCAATGAACATTGACACATCATGATCACCCAAAGCCTGCAGTTTACGTTAAGGTTCACTTTTGGTCTGTACACTCTGTGGGTTTGGGCAAATATATAATGACACGCATCCACCTTGTGGTGTGATGGGAATGTTACAGTGTCATGCAGAATATTTTCGCTCCCCTAATAATCCTTTGTGTTTCACCAATTCATCCCTCCCTCCCTCTCCCTTAACCGCTGGCAACCACTGATCTTTTTACTGCCTCTGTAGTTTTGCCTTCAACAGTACTTCTTCAAAACAGACTCGCCCAGGCCGAAAACCGACTTCTGCGCATGGGCCACAAAGTTTCAATTGCACTATACGTGCGCGCCCGCACGTGGTATTTTGTGGAAGAGCCACACTCAAGGGGCCAAAGAGCCGCATGTGGCTCAGGAGCCACAGTTTGCCGACCACGGCTCCATGTTGTTACATAGCTTGATAGCTCCTCTCTTTTTAGTACTAATGATATTCCATTGTCCAGATGTGCCACAGTTTGTCCACTCACCCACCGAAGGGCATCTCAGTTGCTTCCAAGTTTGGGCAATTAAGAATAAAGCTGCTATAGGCATCCATGTGCAGGTTTTTCTCTGGACATACTTTTCAACTCCTTTGGGTAAATATTAAGGAGCGTGATTGCTGGATCACATGGTGAGAGGATGTTTAGTTTTGTGAGAAACCACCAGCTGTCTCCTGAAGTGGCTGTAGCATTTTGCATTCCCACCAGCAGCGAACGAGAGTGCTTGAGGGCTCCACATTCGGCGTTGCCAGTGTTCTGGATTTCCGTTATTCTGGTAGGTGTTCAGTGGTCGCCTGTTGTTTTCATTTGCATCCCCGATGACATAGGAGGTGGAGCATTTTTTCATGTGTTGATTTCTCATCTGCATATTTTGTTTGGTGAGGAATCTGTTAGGTTCTTTGGCCCATTTCTTTAGCTGTGTTGCTTGTTTTCTTATTGTTGAGTTTTAAGAGTTCTTTGTGTATTTGGGGTAACAGTCCTTTATCAGATACTAGTATGTCCTTTGCACATATTTTCTCCTAGTCTGTGGCTTGTCCTTTCACTTTCTTAATAGTGCTTTTTGCAGAGCAGATGTTTCAACTTTAATGAAGTCCAGCTCATCAATTCTTTCTTTCATGGATCATGCCTCTGATGTTGTATCTGAAAAGTTATCGCCACATCCAAGGTCATCTAGATTTTCTTCTATGTCACCTTCTAGGAGTTTTATGGGCTTTGTGTGTGTTTATTGATACATTTAGGTCTGTGGTCCATTTTGAGTTAATTTTTGTGAGAGGTATAAGGCCTGTGTTGAGATTCATTTTTTTTTTTGCATGTGGATGGATGTCCAGTTGTTCCAGCACCATTTGTTGAAAAGACTGTCTTTGCACCATTGTATTGTCTTTGCACCTTTGTCAGAGATTAATTGGCTGTATTTATGTGGGTCTATTTCTGGAGTTTCTATCCTGTCTGTTCTTTTTAAAAAAATTATTCTCTGGGTCACTTTTTAACAATTTTTAAAATTGGCTCTAGAGAGAGGAAGGGAAAAGAAGGGAGGGAGAGAGAGAAACATTGAATGGCTGCCTCCTGCATGCCCCTCAACCAGGTTTCAAAGTCACAACCTGGTTATGTGCTCTGACTGGGAATCAAACCTGCCACCCTTAGGTGCATGGGATGACCTTCCTACCAACTGAGCCACACTGGCCAGGGCTAGTTGTGTATTCTGTTGGTAATACTGGGCTGTATTGATTACTGTTGCTTTATAGTAAGTCTTGAAGTCAGGTAGCATCAGTCTTCCAACTTTGTTCTTGATTTTTTTGTTTTTTGTTCTTGAAATTCTTTTTTGTTTGTTTGTTGTTGTTAATACTCACCCAAGGATATTTTCCCATTGCTTTTAGATAGAGTGGGAGGGAGGGAGAGTGGGCAGAAGAGAGGGAGGGAGAGAGGGGGAGAAACATTGACGTGAGAGAGACACTGATGGTTGCCTCCCACACATGCCCTAACTGGGGCCAGGGATCGAACCTGCAACCCAGGTACATGCACTTGACGGGGAATTGAATCCTCAACCCTTCAGTGTAAAGGCCGATGCTCTAACCAGCGAGCGTACTGGCCAGGGTGAAATTCTTGATTTTACCATAGCCCAATTTTAAAATATTTTCCCTTATCATTAAGGCATTTTGTGTGTTATTTAAAAAATACTTATCGGCCTTGGGCAGGTAGTTTAGTTGGTTAGAGCATCGTCCTGATACACGAAGGTTATAGGTTCGATCCCTGGTCAGGGCACATACAAGAATCAACCAATGAATGCATAAATAAGTGGAATAACAAAAATTGATGTTTCTCTCTCTCCCTCCCCCCCCCCTGCTTTCCTTCCTCTCTTTCTAAAATCAATGAATTAAAAATAAATAAATAAATATTCCTCTGCCCTAGTCATGAAAATATTCTTCTATCAGAGAGATTAGTAAATTTTTCTGCAAAAGGCCAGATAGTGTCCTAGGTTCTGAGGGTCAGTAGGTGTGTAGCAACTACTCAACTCTGCCATTTTGGTACAAAAAAAGCTGTAAATAATAGTAAATTAATGAGTGTGACTGTGTGCCAATAAAGCTTTATTAATAAAAACAAGGGAGGAGCACACTGGGCCCACAGGCTATAGTTACACATTACTTTTAGGCTTAAATATATACCAGTACTCTACCTAGAGTTAACTTTTTGGGTTATATGAGGTAGGGGTCAAATTTCCTTTTTCTAAAATGCAATAGTTTTCAACAGGGATGATTTTGCACCCAGGGGACATCTGACAATATCTGGAGACATTTTCGATTGTCATAAGTGTGTGTGTGTGTGTGTGTGTGTGTGTGTGTGTGTGTGTATGTGTGCGCTTTCGGTGTGTGTGGGGGTGTACTACTCATATCTAATGTGTAGTTGGCAAGGATGCTATTAAATGACCCAAATGCACAGAATAGCCCTCCACACAAAAAGGCATTCTCAATAAACAGTATCCTATAAACAAACACAAAGAACAAAAATAAATAAAATTATTACTGCTTTTCTCTTTTAAAAAAACTTTGAAATTAACTCAGACAATAAATGTGTCAATTGCATAATCCACTCCCTACTCTATCTCCACACATTCAATCAAATCATCTACTCCCTTTCTCCACAGCTCACACCCAGAACCCTCCCAGCTCCTCCTCCATAGCTCACACCCAGAACCCTCCCAGCTCCTCCTCCATAGCTCACACTCAGAACCCTCCCAGTTCTTCCTCCACAGCTCACACCCAGAACCCTCCCAGCTCCTCCTCCATAACTCACACCCAGAACCCTCCCAGCGTCATCTCCACAGCTCACATCTAGAATCCTCCCAGCTCCATGTTCATAACTCACACCCAGAACCCTCCCAGCTCCTTGTCACAGCCCACCATCGGAGGATATGGGACTCTCTGTCACAGCCTCCTCTGCAGCCTGGCCCTGCCTGGGCTGGAGTGTGGCAAGGACGCCGACCTGGCTGGCACAGCTGGGGAATGTGTTGCAGCATTTGGCTCTGTGCTTGCTATAAGCTTTTTCTTGGCAGTAGTTAGAATAACCTCTGGCAGCCAGTGGAAGGCGAAGGTAGCCACGCCAGGGAACCTAGGTGTGTCTAGCTCTCCCTGGACAAAGGACGAACCCAAAGTAGTCAGAAAGCCTCTAAGATGCTGGTCTCTGTTGTGTGTCCCTGTGGGGGTTCCAGAGTGTCCAGGCCCAGAGCTCAGCGTGTGTCCTTCCTGGTCTTGGCCCTTCTGGCCTTCTCGGGAGAATTGGGGCTGGCTGGAGGAGACTCCTAGCTGGCCAGGAGAGCATTCCTCAAGAACATTCCAGAGTCGCCTCCACAGTGGACAAAAATCAGAGAACACCACGGGGAATGCTGCAGTGACAGGGCTGAGAAACGGATGAGGCCACCGAAGTGGCTTTGGGCTCCCGTAGCTATAGGAGGTGGAGCTATGCATTCCACGCTTCTCAGAGCGGTGCTCAGCTGGCTCCGGGGCCATCCGGGTTGGGGTGAGACCTCCTGCTTCTTGAGCAGAGGGCGTCCCTGCCTGAGTCCTCCTGTTCAATGCCAGAGTCTTCAGGAACTGGGCTCTCATGCCCCAGATGGACAGCCCGAGGCTATGTCCTATAGCTCCAGGCCCTGGCCTGTGCAGCTCAGCCCACCCAGGCCGCCTGCCCATCCCAGAGCCAGCACCCGGTGCCTGGGCTTGGGGTCCACTTATAGTGTGAGCCGGCACACACATCCACCTGGGCCACAGACCGAGAGTGGGGAGACCCCAGAGCTGGGAGAAGAGGCTGGTGAGGACCCTCCTTCCACAAGGACCGTGGCTGGTGATGGGTATTCCACGAGGACACGGTGGGTTGAAGTGGCTTAGGGATGGCCTCTGCATCTTTTATTTCTCATGCACCGATGTGAAAAACTACCTGAAGAACCTCTTAGACGAGTTTTCTGAAGTCCCGAGTCAACAAAACTTCCAACCAGATGCTGCGTAAAGGATGTAGCCAGCACAGCCTGAGCGAGCTGTGCCCCTGATGGTGGGGCAGGTGGACCTGGTGCCTGACATACACATGGGGTTGTAGGATGGGCCGGGAAGCAGAAATGTGGGTTCGAGCCAGCAGGAACCCCAAAGACACAGGTGAGTCTGCGAAGGACCCATGGTGACCCTCAGTGGAGTGGACCCTGGCTACTCTGGCCAGCCCTGTCGGGACCTGGGGGCCTATACACCTCTGCCTTCGTGTGTCCTTGCCAAGTCACCCTTGTACCTTCATGCCTCAGTCTGGTCCTCTGAGGTGAGCTTGGCCCAGGAGGTCCCTCTGGATGGGTGTCTGTGCTTGCCAACTCCTTCCAGTGACAAGGGGATCCCTGCCCCTTCAAGGGGAAGCCAGGCCTCTGGTGAAAGAGACTATTGCTTCCCCCAACATGGTGCACTCAGGGTCACCCACCTGGCCCACCCAGCCAGGCGGGGCCTCGCACGCAGTCCTCGAGGCCCCTGCCCTCTTCTCGGAAAGCCAGAGGGGCGTTGCTCCTCCTCAGTGGGCCACACCCGGTGCGTTTCAGTCATTATTTAGCGGTGGGTGGATTCTTCAGGCTCCATCCTCCCTCCCGAACCCTGCTTATCTCCGAGTCAAGTTGTGACTTATGAACTCATGCTCAGCAGCCAGGAGGATGCAAAGACACCGACACCTAAGCCCCTAAACCGCCTGATTCTGCGCTGGGCTAATGCGGCGTTCGGGGGTTAACTCCATCATGGTGGAATGACGGAGCCATGGGACTCTGCTGCCATCTGAGGAACAAGGTCTGAAAGGAAACAAACCCAAACCTGCCCGACCGCCTCCAACCACACACGGGGTTGGTATTAAAAATAAAGAAGAAACTCAGTCTTCGAGTGCAGCCCCCACCAGATGCCGAAAGCTTCTCTGGGACCCTCTGCTTGAACATCACCGTGATGGTGCCCCCGGCTGTGGGGCACGGGCCCCCTCCCCGACTGTCACGTTAGGCACAGCATGGACGTGTCCCACTGTACTCTCCCAGGTCAGGACCGCAGGCCGCAGTGGCCTCCGCTGTGTGTGTGGGGGGGCTCCCGGTGCCCATGTGCGTTTCCCCACAGCTGGTGTTGTCATGGCCCCTCGCTCTCCTGGGGTCAGTGTGAGGACTGTCTGCCCCACCCCCTATGGACCAGGAGCACCAGGAGCTAGGCCCAGGGGGAGCCCAATGCGGGGCCCACCTCCTGGTTCTGTTCCAGCTGTTCACGGCCTCAGAGAAGATGTGGGGCTGAGGGGCCGACCCTGCGCTTCCATTGACCCCACTGCCCCGCTAGGAGGGCGTCCGGGGCCAGCCGGCCCCTTCCCCAGGGAGGTGGCTCATCTCTCTTACAGAGCCCAGCTCCCCCCGGGCCTGGAGCTCAGGTGGGTGCTGGGGGATGCCGGCGAGTGGGCAGAGGTGAGGTCCGTGCACAAGGACCCCCTCGGCCTCAGACCCTCGGCATAAGTCCGTCCTTCCGTCATTTCACCCCGAGCTGTTGAGCACTGACGCTGCAAGGAGCAGAGGCTGCCAACACAGAGTTAAAAAGGTTTCTGTAAATAGTTTATTTCCCCATACTTTTAGGTCAGAAAGAAGCGTTTGGTAATAAAAATAACAGAGAATTATGTTCCTGGGTCCCCTCGGGCCTGCGTGGGCCCCCTGCCTCCACCCTCAGGCCGGCTCCTCGGAGCCCAGCTTCACGCAGGGCGCTCTGGGGGTCGGGGTGTGCTTCTGGGTCATTACATTAGTCTTCTCAACTATTTACACATATATTACAAGGTAAAGAAGGTCTCAAAAGAAACTCGGCTCGCGAGGAGGATTCAGTGTTTCGGGGAGCTGCTTGCGGGGCGGGGCGGGCTGGGGTGACTGCCGCCTTCCCTTCTGGCTTGTTGTGAAAAGAAAGCGCGAGGCGTGCTCCGTGGCCGCTCCTCCTGCAGCAGCGGTCACTCTAGGGGCTGGCCGGCTTGACCGGGGGACAGGAGTGCGACGTGATGTCGCTGTGCTTGTAGGCGGCCTCGTCCAGGTCCAGCGCCTTCTGGTTGACCTCTAGCGTCATGCAGCCGCGGTAGAAGGCCGTGACTGGCGCTGAGGTCACCGGCACATCTGGGCCAGCGGGGAAAGAACAAACACCGTCTTAGGAGGCCAGGCTCCCCACCCCGGCGTCCCCCCGCTGCAGCGCTCTCTGGCACCGCGGGGCCTTCTCAGTCCCGGCCTTTCTCTCAAGGGCACTGATTCCTTTGACTCCAGAACATCACCGTCCCTTGTATGTGCCCACAGGCAAGCACTGACCATCTGCCAGCCAGGCTCTGGCAAGAAACCCTCCTTTGCCCCACAAGGAAGTGTACACAGATAGTCAAGTCAGTTAAATAAATATTATCTTCTTGGCCCGAATGAATCATTCATGCTGCAGGGCCGCTGGGCCCTCTCTCACCCTCTTCAAAGCTTTGTTTATGAAAGCTAAATGGGAATTTGTGTCTGGTAGCCAAGACCGAGATCCTGCTATCCCCAGCAAGTGAAGACCTGCGGGGCCACGGGAGCACATGGAGACTGGCTTACACATCATCAGCACCTGGCCCTCGTCTGCCTTTTTACCACTTTGCCCTGATCACTTGGCTCATGGCAGGCCCCAGGGTCAAGGACACTCTCCATCTGATCAGAAACAGGTCCAGCCAGGCCTGTAGGAGGCAGCTGTGCACTGCCTTCCCTCCTCGGCCCCCCTGCCCGACTCAGGAGGGGCTGGTGATTACTCGGCTCACTGCTGCAGCAGCTGGGCACCAGGCCTCAGGGGGAAGCCGGCCGGGGGCACTGGGCACCTGGCTCCAGCCTGCTCTAAGTCAGCTGGGCCTTCCCATGGGCCTTGGCTGGAGTCACTGCCTGACGCATGCCCAGCTGTTTGCTTCTGGAGGATGCAGGGGACGGGGGGTGGGGGTGGGGGGTGGGGGGACAGGGGGCAGGTTCAGGCTGACGCTTGTTTCCAGGGACATGGTCTCAGTCTCAACCGATAAGCTGCTAGGCTGGTGCTGATGAACATGAATGCTCACAATGCCAGCCAATAAACCTACCTGTGTTCTCTCTTGCTCTACAACAAAAGTGCATCTCAGTGCAGAAACTCCTGGGCTCAGTTTGGGGCAAGCAAGTCGGGGGTGGTCAGAACAGCCAGTGCCCCCACCTCTGAGCCTGCAGCCCACAGGGAGCCCTACCTGGCAGTCCCCCGACGAAGGTGAGCAAAGGGTCCTGCAGGCGCCTCCCGAGGATGGCCAACTTCTCCTGCAGCTCCACGGGGCTCACTTCAGTCTGGCCTTTGGTGCCGTCAACAGCCAGGGTGGCCCCTCCCTTCGTCACAGAGATGGTCACCACATGCTCTTGGCTGTCACAGACCTTGATCTCCATCAGGGCGAGGGTGACATTCTCCACAGCCAAGATGACCAGCTGCAGGGCAGAAGCACACTTGAGCACCCAGGAGTGGCAGGGGGTGCAGCCCAGCAACCACCCGGTGTGCCCTGTCCTGGCTGGCGGCCTGCTGGCCTTCCCCACGCCCTGCGTCCGCCGTGGGGGCAGGGGTTTCATGCGGCTAGTAGGCATCACAGTAAGCCACCGGCACAGAACAGCGAGGGTGGGCAGCAAACATGAACAACCCAGCAGGCAGCGGGGCTCTGCAGTCTGGGGTGCTCATGGCGGGCAGGACATGCCTCTGACAACACGGGCCAGAAATACTGACAACACAGAACAGAAACACACTCTATAACGCGGGTCAGAAACACACGCTATAACACGGGTCAGAAACACACTCTATAACACAGAACAGAAACACACTCTATGATGTGGGTCAGAAACACACTCTATGCTGTGGGTCAGAAACATACTCTATAACACAGAACAGAAACACACTCTATAACACGGGTTGGAAACACACTCTATGATGCGGGTCAGAAACACACTCTATAACGCAGAATGGAAACACACTCTATGATTCGGGTCAGAAACACATGCTATAACACGGGTCAGAAACACACTCTATGATTCGGGTCAGAAACACACGCTATAACACAGAACAGAAACACACTCTATAACAC
This sequence comes from Myotis myotis, assembly GCF_014108235.1. Classification (NCBI taxonomy): domain Eukaryota; kingdom Metazoa; phylum Chordata; class Mammalia; order Chiroptera; family Vespertilionidae; genus Myotis; species Myotis myotis. The sequence continues at coordinate 432,718 of NW_023416372.1, read as the reverse complement.
AGAACGGAAACACACTCTATGATTCGGGTCAGAAACACACTCTATAACACAGAACGGAAACACACTCTATGATTCGGGTCAGAAACACACGCTATAACACGGGTCAGAAACACACTCTATGATGTGGGTCAGAAACACACTCTATGACACGGGTCAGACACACACTCTATAACACAGAACAGATACACACTCTATAACATGGGTCAGACACACACTCTGACAGAAGAAACCCTCGATAGCACAGGCAGTCTTGCCCTCGCCACCCCGCCTGGGTGGTGACCACAGCTGTTTATTGCAAACACCGGGAACTGCTGTGAACGTGCACCTGCACCATGGTGGTGGTGAGGGCGTCTGGGCGTAAACTGAACCTGTCAGTGCCTAGTCCTGGTCAGCAGAAGAGCCTGACTGCCTTTGAGGACAGGCTGACTTAAACCCGCACCCCTGAGTGTCAGCAACGTTCCCTGCTTTGGACAGATCCGAGGGAATAAAACGTACTTCCAGGGCCTCAGCTGTTCTCTAAGAAAACAGTCAGCCCCAAGACCAGAGATAGTTGGCCTAGCATCGGGGGACAGTGGTGGGGTCTGTGTTGAAGTGGACAGGACAGGCTGTGTGGAGGGGCAGCTGTACTCAGAGCTCTGTTATAGTGTGTTCCTGACCCATGGTATAGAGCAGTGATGGTGAACCTATGACACACGTGTGTCAGAGGTGTCACGCGAACTCATTTTTTTGGTTGATTTTTCTTTGTTAAATTGCATTTAAATATATAAAATAAATATCAAAAATATAAGTCTTTGTTTTACTATGGTTGCAAATATCAAAATATTTCTATATGTGACACGGTACAGAGTTAAGTTAGGGTTTTTCAAAATGCTGACACGCCGAGCTCAAATGGTTCGCCATCATATACCATGGGTCAGGAACACCCTCTATACCAGTGATGGCGAACCTTTTGAGCTCGGCGTGTCAGCATTTTGAAAAACCCTAACTTAACTCTGGTGCCGTGTCACATATAGAAATTTTTTGATATCTGCAACCATAGTAAAACAAAGACTTATATTTTTGATATTTATTTTATATATTTAAATGCCATTTAACAAAGAAAAATCAACCAAAAAAATGAGTTCGTGTGTCACCTCTGACACGCGTGTCATAGGTTCGCCATCACTGGTATAGAGTGTGTTTCTGGCCGTGTTGTCAGAGGCGTGTTCTGCAGCATGAGCCCTCCAGGCTGTAGGGCCCGGCTGCCTGCTGAGATGTTTATGTTTGCCGCCTGCCCTTGCTGTTCTGTGTTGGTGGCTTCCAGAGAACAATGTTCTCAGAGGGTTTGCACATCTGACTTTTCAAGAGAGACTGGAAATCTGAATTTTTTAGTGAAATCACCCGATTTAAATGTGAGCAACTAATTCAAATAGTTCTAAACCTCAGAGCTGGCCAGCTGTATAGGCAGGAAGGTCGTCCCATCACACAACTGCCTCGAAGGCCCCTGGCCTCCCCAGGCCATGCAGGTTAGATGGACATTGTGTCAGGGGATCTATGTCAAGTGTCCCCAAGCCAAGTGTGGCTGGTTAGACTCTGGTGAGAGACGTGTGAGGGTGGGACAGAACTTCCAGGGACAGGGGATGGGTGACCTGACCCCAGGAAGGGCGCTGGGGCCTTGAGGGTGGATAGCCCCAAGGGTTGCTTGCTGGACGCTGGGGCAGCCCCTCCAACCTGGGGGCAGATGGGGAGTGGTACCTGCTTTTTGAGCTTCTTGGTGGAGTGGTAGTCGACCAGGGCCACGGAGAGGGTGACAGTGTGGTTGTCACCCACCAGCGCGAACAGCACCCCCGTGTCGGTGGCGGGGCGGATCCGAGCCACGACCTCTATTTCCCAGGTTGTTTCCGTCCCAACATCCGGCGATGTTCGTGCTGCAATGAAGGCGGCGCATCAAGAGGCCATACAGACGCGGGAGAGATGGGAGTGAGCAGAGAGCACCCGCGGCAGCCCCAGCCCTGCCTGGCGCTGCAGGAGCAGGTGGGGAGCCGACCAAGAGCTCAGTGCTGGGCTCTTAAGAAGCCGTCACTGTCTGAGCCAACAGCCCTCAGCTGCAAAGTGACAGGAGAACTTGGGCACTTGATTCATTCAAAAGGCACTGGGGCCACTGAGGGCAGCTGCTTCCTTCCTGGCCATGCCAGTGCCCTGGTCTCCCGAACACCCCTGAGAATGACCACAGACTGGACAGGCAGGCGTGCTATGTGGGCCCTGGGCTCCCTCACGGTCTTTCCTGCAGGACTCGCCTCTTCCCCAGAACGTGTTGGAGGCACAGCCCCAGTCCCACTGCATCTCAGCTGTGGCTTTCAGGCAGTTCTACAAGGTTGGCTGCACTTTGGAGAGTTCAAACTGCAATGCAAATATGAGCTGCCACGGGCATCATCCCAACAGACCATATGCAATTGTGTATTCTGAGTTGCAGCTTTTTTACTATTCCAGTGCCTCAGTGGAGGGATTTTTATTTAGATGCATCATATGTCATATAGAAGTGATATGATATACCACACATGACGCATCTAAAGGAAATCTATACTAATAAAAGCGTAATATGCTAATTAGACTGGACAGTCAAATGACCTTCTGGACGACCTTCCGGACGAGGCCGGGGCTGCGAGGGCCAAGCCCCTTGCATGAACTTTGTGCATCAGGCCTCTAGTATGTATATAATATGTCTATATCTTACACAAACAGTTCCAAAAACCACATTTTGGTGGGACGGGCTGGATTGTGGTTCTTGGAGGGCAAATACCACCCCATGTTTCCTCCTTATGTTTGAATCACCTGCTCAAGAAGAAGCAAGAGAAAGCCTCTGCCCTCATGGTTTTTCAGTGTTTCTATCTCACAGGAACTTGAAAATCCTGATGGAGGAGCGTGTTCAGGCGGAATGACACTGAAGCAATGCTGCACACGCTCGAGCTCAGGTGAACCGAGGGTGAATCGTGACGCTGTTTCTGTCTCCTCCCCACTGGACTGTGAGCTCCTCGAATTACCTGTGGGTCCCGTCCCTAAGTGGGGTCCACTATGGTCCGTTCTCAGTAACTGTCCATTGAATCGAATATACACAGAATTTAAAAATAACTATAAAAATAATTATAGATTTTATACACACACAATTTTCCTCTGTTGCCAAGTTTTCCCTTTAGTTGTGAGGGAAGTGAGAAGAGTTCTCTGGTGTGTGAGTTTCCCGTGATGGGGTTTGGGCCCACGGCTGGTTGTTGGAGCTGTTGAGGGCACCAGTGCCTCAGCCCTCCTTGGGAACTGTCCTCGGGCACCGGCTTCTCGAACCTCGAGACCTAGCAAGTCCACATGGACTCTGAACTACTGCCAAGTGAAAGAAAGAGTACGGAACCTGATTTTCCAATGAGTCCTTCTGTTATAAAGTGGACACTAAGGGTACAGCTCAACACTCATTAAAAATGCATAGATTCTGAATACCGTTGGCACTTTGCTGTCACAGAACTTAGAGATTAAACCACACAGCAAAGAGGGTAAGCAGACCGGGCCGTGTACTGTCATGGGAGCATTTGCAGCCACTGGAGGTTATGCCTGTGATGTCTCTGTTACACCATGAAAAATGTTTAAAATTTAAGTGAAAAAAGAATTAAGCATTTTATATTATAGGATTTAATGTTAAACATTGTACCTCGCTTTGTATGTATAAAGATGAAGACTAAAGGAATCATGTATGTATTATCTTAGGAGGTACAATTAGGAGTGAATGGCTCTTTTTTCCAAAATACCTTTAATGACACAGTAATGCTCTGATCATTAAAGTGAAGATACAAGGGGGCTGGTGATACAGGGTCCTGAGAGGATGGCTTGTCTTGCTAAGGAGGGAGGAGCATTCTCACCTCCTCCAAGATGGATGGGCCCTCCTTGAACTCAGAGGCCCCGCTGTGTGCTGGAGGTGATGTGTGGAGATGAGGTCTGAAGGAGGAAGCATGCTGCTGGCCTTGGGCTGAGGAGCAGGTGAAAGACAGAGTGTGGAAGTTTAACTATAAAAGGCCCAGGGTTTAGGAACAGGGAGGGGCTGAGGCACCCCAGTGGCACTCTTGCAAGGTGGGAATGAGAGGCAGGGCAAAGCCAGAAATGGCCCCAGGAGAGATGGCGTTGCAGTGATACTGGGACCCTGGGCAGCGGTGGACTGTGGAAAAGGGAGCATGAGGAATTCCCACAGAGCCTGCCTGGACCAGGATGTGGGCCAGGAGCCAGAGAGACGCAGGAAGCACCCGTAAGAGCCATCACACAGAGAAGGCTCTGGACGGGGTGCCCTGCGGGCTCCAGGGGGCAGTGAACCCGCCAGAAGAGCTCCCACAATTCTGTGAGTGTGTATTTTCCTGGACCAGGATGCATGGCTCTCCTAGCATTCCCAAGCTCAGAGCCACTCTGGCCTCTGAGCCCAGGCACCACCGGTGACAATAGAGGGCTCCAGTTGGGGTATGCTCGAGAAACAAAGGTTGATTTTAAACCTATCTAAGGAGAAGATTAGGGAAAACCTTGTGAGTATGGAATCAAACCACGGAGTTGCTTAGCCATCCACCACAGTGGATTTAGTGATCCAAATCACTCTCGCCACATCCTCAGAACAGTGTTTCTATCATCGGGTAATCGATAACGTGACTTGGGATGTGAATTCATTTCCTGTAAAGTTTATGTTTATGGGAACGCTCACTTGTCAGCATGTTAGGATCATTTGTTTTTACTGTAAATTGTCGCTCACTTGATAATAAAGGGAAAGAGGTAGCTGTGTTGCGTTTTGTTTTAAGAAAGTGGGCCCTGCTTTACAGAAGCCAGGAGGGCCTCTGGGCCCACCCTCTGCAGCCACCCTCACTTCCTGGATGCTCGTGACTGAGTTACCAATGAAGGAGGGATTCCCAGCTGACCTCAGCCCCACCCCTCACCATCCCCACCATCCCCACACAGCTCAGTGTGTGCCGATGGCATCAGGGCCCCGCCCGCCACTCCTGCCTGCCTCTGTCTGCCCCGTCTCCTGCCTTCTTCCCGTTGTGCAGTATCGCACAGAGCGTCACCTCCCTTTCAGGGTGCCTTCTGTCTCCAGGTGTAAAAGGAAAGCTCCTTGGCTGCTTTCAACACTGGCTTGGGAGCCTCAATTCCTTTGGGGGTGACAGCCTTCTGGGCAGTGTCTGGGCTGGGGCCACGGGCTTCTAGTCACACCCCCCCTCCCCCCCGTTCTCCTCTTTCTTTAACACTTGGGCTCCCTGGAATCCCCGAGTCAGCCGCACTGTGATGTTCAGATACTGCCCCCTTTCAGTGCCTCGTGAGTCACTGGAGATGGCAATGCCAAGTACACTTCTGGGAGCTTCTCCATCCACTTGGACAAACCCAAGCTTGTCTCAGAGCTCTCTGCAAAGGCCCTCTTAGAGCCCTCCCGTCCTCCCCAGCCTCCCCACTCAGCCACCACGGCACCAGCAGGGGGGGGGCCTCTTCTCTCCGGCTGCCATTTCTTCCTCACGGGCTAACTCAAAACAGGCCCGAGAGGTGGGGCCTGCGTCCCCTGCCTCCGGCCCCACAGCCCATGGTGGGCTTGGCTTGCCCCCGGCACTGCCATCCCAGGTAGGAGGCTGTCCCTTGGTTTTCCATTGCCTAGTATCTATCGGCTTCCCCACCTAGGAGCCCGGACTTACCATAGTCGAGGCTGTAGAAAGCAAACCCACTGCCCGGGTAGAAGGAGCCTTTCTCTGTCACAGAGAAGCACTGCATCTTCGTGTTCATTTTCACTGTTTCTTGGATGGTGGTGTCTTCGCCGTTCATCAAGTTCCAGCTCCTCATGCAGCCATCCAGGCGGGGGTTTATCTGGAAAGACAGAGAAATCCAAGTGGTTTCCTCACAGCCACCATCTCCCAGACACCACGAGGAGAGAACACATGGCAGGTGCCACCCTCATCAGATGAGCGGGGCACCCTCTGGCTCAGGCCCGTGGAAATCGGCTGCAAGATGGCCAAACCCTACTTGTGGAGGCCGTTTACTTCACAGAGGGGCACTGTCCTCGACAAACGACTCACTGCAGAGCCCCTCTGAGCGTGGCACACACGGTGGGCCCTCCTTTCCTGCAGTCTGAGAACGCGAATCGTGTCATGAACCCCACCTGCTCTGTCTGCATCGGTGTCCCCACTTATCAAACAGAGTAGGGAGCACTGGCCGCTAGCTGAAAGGATGTGGGGTGAGGCAGCACTTATACCACAGTTGTGTCTGGTCTTCCTACCCGGCACCCGAAAAGCACCCACGGATGTAAGTCCCAGGGCCGGGAATACTGATTCCAGCCTGGCCACCCACTTTGTAGATGGTCTTGAGCAAATCAGGGCACCTCAGCTTTGGTCTGTAGAATGAGGAGGCATAAGGGATGTAACTGGTAACTGTGGGAGGAAAGCCCTGGAATGGGGCTGGTTCTGGAAGCCGTGGGTAGGACAGGACATCCCTCCCCTCCCCTCTGGAGGGAAGATAGTGCTAATACCACCCACTATGCAGAACACCAACTCATGACTCATATCTGGTGTGGAAACCATCGTCACAGTGCCAAAGGCTCTGGCCCCGGACATCAGCATGCTGGGAGAGGGAGAAGCACAGATGAGGGGCGAAGGCATGTGGTGCAGGGAGCGGTGGGAAGGGCAGGGCTCTAAACCTGACCAGTACTGACTGTCCGTTAGGCCTTTTCCCCTTTGAAGATTCTGGCAAGGTCAACAACCCAAATGTTCTTAGGAATTGTCCGAAAAAGCGGATTGCTCTTTTCGTTAAAGAGTAATTTCATTGTGTTTTTATCTCCACTGAAAAATTGACATTTTTGTTATCAACTCAGATGAAAGCTCACATGAGTCTCATAGGAAGTGACGGTTGAGATAGATGCTATCCGTTGCACCTGCTGCTTGTTCACTTTTGGGAAAACTTGACCTTTCTCCGGTCCTTCGCCCAACCTAGTTAACCCTGAGCACAGGGCAGCTCACAGTAACCCTTGTCTTCAGCCCGACCCCAGGCCCCGACCCCAAGGGCGAGTGCCATACTTACAGGCTGGACGAGGTCTTTCTCCTTGAAGGGAATGCCTCCCACAGTGAGGTTGAGGTGGTACAGGCCCCTGACCTGCTGAAACAGATCCCCGGCCACCACGATCTTCATCACGGCATCCTTGTTCACCTTGATGACCAGACTCTGCTCCAGCTCCTCAATGGAGACCTGGGGAAACCAGCTATGAGAGTGGGAGTGCGCCGTCTGAGGGGCACCGACCTCGGGGGACCACGCTCATCACCACCCAGGACCACAAGACACCCCACCTCAGGATGACAAGCCCATTACCCACACCTCCTCCTGGCCTCCGTATGCCCACACAGCCTCCATGTGGTCGGTGGTGTGGCTCAGGTCTGATGGGCTCCCTCCCAGCACTGCTACCCATCCCTCACTCCCGCCCATCCTCTCCCTACAAGGGAGCCCATTTGGAGCCATTTATCTCATCCAGTGTCTCTGAGCACTTCCCTAAACCTCAGCCAGGGAGTGGGAACTGTGGCTGACATGACAGCCCTGATGTCACCACCCCACTGGGTCAGCTCTGAAGTTATCACCCCACTGGGTCAGCCTTGATGTCACTGGGCCAGCCCTGATGTCACCACCCCAGTGGGCCAGCCCTGATGTCACCACCCCACTGGGTCAGCTCTGATGTCACCACCCCACTGGGTCAGCCCTGATGTCACCACTCCACTAAGGCCAGCCCTGACATCACTGTGCCCCCATTTTGGTCCTTCTTATTCTTAGCTGTGCACCATTGAAGGCAGGAAAACACATTTTATTTCTAAATCTCCAACACTTATCTCAGAACATGGCATCCACTAGATGCTAAATGAACACATGAGTTCATTCTATGACTTTTCATCCTTTTCTACTTTCTGTGTAGAAAATATTTTAAAACCTCTCCCTCTATATACCGTGTATCTTCCAGAAATCTAAGTTTCCTCTTTGGCTAATGTGGAGAAACATTCAGGTACCTGGGTCTGAGTTTGGTCAAAAGAGCGTGGTGTCTGTGTGTGGGGTGCCGTGGGGGCAGGGACTGGTTGGAAACTGTGGGCAGATTGGAAAGAAATCGTCCCTGAGCTGACTCTGCTCCTCAAGGACCAGCTCCTTCTTAGGGTGATGGTACCTCTGTCGACCGACTGGCCATGTTGGCCCCACTTCCTCACCTGGGCACCGTCTCCAGCCACCCAGGACCCCTCACACCCACAGCCATGGAGGGAACACCTGCTTCAACCCGTGTTGAAGGCGGCTTCCTTCCAGATCTATTGTTTTATCTGCAGCGTCGCCGCTTTGGAGATACTTGCACTTTAAGAGGTTAGGAGAGAAGGAACTAAGTAGTACTTGACAGGATGGAAATATTAGCAAACATCTAAGTGTTTTCATTCACAGAGGCTGGGTGACTTTTCCATTTTATCTCCACTTGTAAAGGGAAAGAGAACGTTTTCCTCATTTCTCGTTCAAGTGTTTACTCTTCAAGGCCCACTTCCAACTATGGAGCCTCTGAACTGTTGGGGGGAGCCTGCGGCATCCCAGGCTGCTTTGCTCCGGGCGTGGGAGGCAGGACAAAGCAGAGTGCTCCAAAGCCAACATCTGGCGGGACAGCTGCCTCCAGGTCAGGTCTCAGCAGGACTTTCTCCATAAAGAGGCACCCAAGGGTGATTTCAGCAGTAACAGGGCAGACACCAGAAGCCAGAGCCCGGGACGGTGTCAGTGTGTCCATCTTAGCCTGCCTTATGCTGAAAGGTGAGCTCCTGGAGCCTGAACGGCCACGTGGAGGCGGAGCAGGTGCCTGGACCCTGACCAGGGTTTCTCAGCTGTAACACTATTAACAGTCTGAACCGGAGGGTTCGCTGCAGTGGGGCATTCTGTGTGCTGCAGGGTATCTAGCAACCTCCCTGACCTTGACCCAGTGCCAGGGCCCCCTACCCACAAACTGTGTCTCCAGATACAGACACATGCCCCCTGAAGGGATTGCTCCTGCTGACAGTCATGGCTCTTGAGGTGGGAGCCATGCTCTGATCACATGATGAGACAATGCCCCATCAGACTTCAAGTTTTGGGGGGCCAGAGGGCCTGTCCTGCCAGGTGCAGTACCCACCAACTGTTGAGTGTGTGAGAGAATGAGTAACTGCCGGGGCCTCATCCCAGGAGACCCAGGCTGGCCCAGGAGGGGTCGTGGGGCTACGCTCACCGTCTGCCACATGCCGTGGTTGATGATGGGCCCGCTGCTGGTGACGCGGCCGACGCCATGGTAGCGGAGCTGCAGCTCCAGCCGCCCGGCCCGCAGGCCCAGGACGATCCAGTTGCTGCCTTGATGGCCTCCAGCAAAGAAGAGGATGCCTTCGGGGTCAAAGGTCCTGAAGTCGAACTCGGCCACCAATCTGAGCGTGGCACCGAGACACAAAGTGGTTAGACGCAGGCCGGTGAGAGCCCAGACTGGCCCCAGCAAGAGAAACAGGAAAGCAGGCCGTGTCCCATGGCAATCCCTGCCAAGCCCCCCCAGGCAGCCGGGGCAGAGCGCCTACGGGACGTGTCTTGCTGTCGCTGACCAGAGCCCAGCATGAAATCCACACTGTGGCTGAGTCTGTGCCCAGCCAAGCTGATAGCCAGGGCAGCCAGGACCATTCTAGGTGTCACCCTGGGAACATGGGGAGCGGAGCCATCAGCCAGCTGTTTCCCAGGGCCTGCTGGGTAAGCCACCTCTCACCTCGTGGGCTGCAACCTTTTGAAGCGCAGTCTGATCACTGGTGTCCCACTGAACATGCGGCCCAGGTACAAGGACTTCACGCTTTTGGCCACATTGAAAGGCACACAGGGCAGAATGTCCTGTGGGAACAGGAGCGAGTCAGGCAGGGGCATGCCCTGGTTCAGCCCCTCTTCTGGCTCTGAAGGGCCCGCCAGGACACAGGCCCAGCCCTCTGTGTCCTGCCACTCACCCCGCCCAGCGAGGGCCCTGGCACACACACAGGTAGTGCTTGGCGTCAGGGCTCGATTCCTGCTACAACCCCTTAAGATTCTGTGAGAGCCCACCTTCCGTGTGGGGCTCCCAGGTGAGGCTGGACCCAGTCTCCCCGGAAGCCTCGGGCTCCTGTGCTCCCGGCGGGATCCCCTAGAGCACTTCTCCCTGCTATGCCACTGTCACCTTCCCTGCCAATGTTCCTTTCCCTCTTGTTTTTTTAAAATTATGAAATATTTCAAACCTACACAAAGTATAGGGAATCGTAAAAAGCAACTACAAAATATTGTAAAATCAATAAAATATGTAGGCTTGGAGGCTGGTGTTTCTGGATAGCTGCCATCCACTAACATTGGTCTCCTGATGCAGTGGTTCTCAACCTTCCTAATGCAGCGACCCTTTAATACAGTTCCTCATGTTGTGGTGACCCCCAACCATAAAATTATTTTCGTTGCTACTTCATCACTGTAATTTTGCTACTGTTATTAATCATAATGTAAATATCTGATATACAGGGTGTATTTTCATTGTTCGCAACCCACAGATTGAGAACTGCTAGGGGCAATGGTGAAAACATTAGTGTTCTGGTCGCTGGAAAGCGTTTGTATGCTTTCGTTGATTAGTCAGACCATTTTCTAGGTTTTGTGTTACTTGTCTGGGCATGCGTTTCATTTTTTTGAGGAATTCCTCATAGATAATGATATGGTAATTGTGATTTCAAAAAAATCATCAGTTGAGCAGTATTTGGAGACTCGAGCTTCCCTGAATCTCCTCTTGACCAGGTTGCATGAGTCAGAGTGCTTTGTTATTCCCGTTGTTCCTCTGGTTACTGGAGGCTGCTCTACAGTGCAGCTTCTCCCTGCCAGAGGGACACTGCGGTGTGAGCCCGAGGGGGTGGTCAGGGGCCAGCCAGCATCAGGAGGCATTGACTGCACATCCAAGGAACCTGAGTCAGGAGGCTCAGAGGGCACATCTGGGGAACCTCAGAGTCAGGAGGCTCAGAGGGCACACCTGGGGAACCTCAGAGTCAGGAGGCTCAGAGGGCACACCTGGGGAACCTCAGAGTCAGGAGGCTCAGAGGGCACACCTGGGGAACCTCAGAGTCAGGAGGCTCAGAGGGCACACCTGGGGAACCTCAGAGTCAGGAGGCTCAGAGGGCACACCTGGGGAACCTCAGAGTCAGGAGGCTCAGAGGGCACACCTGGGGAACCTGTGGGGCAAGGATACATCATATCTGTGCCAGCAATGCACACTGCAGATCCACACCACCTGGTCCATGGTGGTGTAGGGAGCTGCTGTAGTGATCTCATAGACACAACCAAACCCCTGGGGTGGGACAAGCACGTCTCCCACCCCACATCTCTCCACGTAGCCCCAAGCACACTAGGCCTTTCAGCAAAAGCATTTCTCCCAGCAACCCTTCCACCAGCTTCTAAAGGACAAAAAGAAAAAAAGAAAAGAAGAGCCTGCTTGGACAGCCCAGTCAATTGAGGGCAAGGCCGAGCGTCCTGGCTTTAGGTGGGTGCTACCTCGCAGGTGTTCATGTCCCGGGACAGCTTGAGGCCCCCGCGTCCGTTGCAGTGGCAGGTGTAGGTCCCTGGGGAGTTGACGCAGGCCTGCTCACAGCGCCCCTCTGTACACTCGTCCACATCTGTTGGCCACAAGGGAAACGTCCCCACCTCACTTTGTGCAATCGCACATGCTTGCTCTCTGATCACATCCATGGCGTGTTCACTGTAACTTGGGAGGCACTCACCTCCAAGCCCCCACTCCCAGAGGCCCCACCCCAGCCTCCCAACTCCCGCTCAGCACCAGGCCCGCGGCCCCAGCGTCCGACCTGCTCTTTCCTAGGGGAGCAGTTACTGTACGAAGTGAGGGAGGACGTTAGGATAAGTGAAGCCTACCACACACTCCCAGGTCAGCAAACAATCTCGTCTGTACGACGCTTGGCTTGAAGGTTCTGGGGCAGGTTTGTGCCATGGACAAGTAGTCCCTGGAGTGTTTGGGGGTCTCGAGAGTGGATCTGGGAGCTGGAGGAGGGTGCAGGGGCCGGGACCACCCTATCATTCCCCTCAAGTTTTGGGCAGCTGCCAGGGCACCAGGCAAGAAGCTGGGGAGAGAGAACATCTCTCTGAGCTCCCCGAGGACATGGCTGGACTCAGCAGGGAAGTGAGAGCTCACAGGCCTGACTCCAAATACAGCTGGTTGAGTGGAGGCTGGAGAGAAGCCCCAGGAGCCGCGGTGCACAGACATGGCCTTGTGTTGTTTATCTCTGTGTCTGTGGCATGTTGGAGAAGGTGCACAGCTGCATCAAGAAGCCCGTGTGTGCATATGTGTGTGGTGCACACATGTGTGGTGTGCGTACATACAGGGCACATGTTTACATATGTGCAGTGCATGCATGTGTATGTATGTGTGTCTGCAGCGACTGAGATGGGTACCTCGGCAGGCCTTCTCCTGGGAACTGAATGCGTAGCCCTCGTCGCACAGGCAGGAGTAGGAGCCGGGCAGGTTCTTGCAGCGCGCCTCCCCACAGGCATCCGCATCTGCACATTCATCTATGTCTGCAAAACAACCCAGAGGACCACGGCTGTGTCCAGATTGACAGGGAGGATGCAGCCGGACTAGGCCACCCGTGGTGAGCCAGGAATGTACTGCCGCCCTGCTGGCAGGCTGACAACAGGCCCCTGAGAGCACCCTGATCCCAGGTTCTGCTGGTCCTGACCCTGCCCTCTTCTTCTTCCTCCTCCCCACTTCCTGCCTGTCCCCTTCTTTCCATCCACTGGACTTTTCAGCTCTAGGCCCAGGAGTGGGGACTGAGGATGGAGGGGCTTTCTGATCAGAGTCCCGACCGAAAAGGTCCATTTCAGACACTGGAGAGAGCACTGCTTGGCCAGAGGTGTGCACAGAATTGTTTAATTCAAATAATTGCAGCACAGGAAGGTAAAACAGCACCCCCTGGGGGCCTTTTGAGCTGCAGTCCCACCCTGCACCCCTGGAGCCCCTTGCTTTCCCGGGGCACCCTGGACTCATCTCCACCACCAGGGACGGCCTCCACGCTCCTCACTGGGCTCTGTCTTTTGGAAATCAAACCCCAGTAATGACACATCACCAAGGCTCTGTCCTGCTATTTCCACCCACTCTGCCACTGCGGCAACCCAAACCCTGCTGTGAAAAACCCATTCCCTTCAGCAACAGAAGGACTATCTAGAAAGTGTTGGCTCTAGAAAATGTGACTATTTCAAATAACATGTGATTCCTCCTATGGCTACATAAAGGCCTGTATTACAAAGCTTCCCAACTATTCCTAATTTCTTTACAAGGATAGTTTACCGACAAACACAGGCTTTCAAACATGAACACGGTCAGACAAGCATGTCAAACTCAAAGGCTAACACGGGCCAAATAAATGAGGCAGGCGGCCCACAGCCCTCGGCCCGCGAGTTCCACATGCTTGCTGTAAGACCTTGCTCACAGATGTAAGAATGAGCCAACACCAACAGCGCGCGTTCCCCAAGAGAAAGTGTGTGAAACAGTCGGTTCTCCTGTGTCAGTATGGATCTGTGGTGATGCTTCTGAACCTGTATTTCATTTCGGAGCCAGGCTGGCCAACCCCACATTGGGGAGCTGAGAATCCCGGCTTCCCCTCAGCAAGTGCATGGTGGGTGCAGACTGGCACCAGCTGCCCCAGGGACACGGGCAGAGCCCCCGGGAGCGGGGAGGAGACGGCTCTTCTGGGTGAGCACCCCGTGTACACTTGCGGCTGCCCCGACCCAGTGCTGGAGCAGCCACCCAGCACCAAGGATGGCTGGTCGGGCAAACTCTGACCATAGCAGATACTATCCTGCTGGCCGCTCCAGGATGCCCTGCACAGGATCCTCAGGCCCTAGCTGCCCCAGAGCCCCTGGAGGCCCTGCTCCACCTGGGTGGCCCACCCCCAACCTTCTGACTCCGGTGGCAGGGAGGACCTGAGAGGCGGCATTTCCCACGTTCCAGAGCTGCTGGCCTGGGACACCCTTGGGGACCAGCGTCAGAGCAGCACCAGGGAAGGGCCTGGAGTGGGACTTTCTCTCCTGGCAGGAGTCTGTCCTTGCCGCAGCCCAGCAGCCCCAGCACTGGGCCATCTCTTCCCCACAAGAAACAGAAGATGGAACCCCGAATTCCACTGTGTCCATCATGACCCCCAGTCACCTCACTTTCTTCTCCCAGAGCAACTGCGTTGCTGCAGAGCCTCCTTCAATGCGGCTGGTGGAGCTGGGGGCCCAGGCCACGCCCGACCCCCATTCTTGCAGCCTCCATAACCTTAGACCCCCTCCCCTCCTTCCTCCTCAGTCCTCCTGACACTTTGCCCATTGAAGATGCCACTGTCCACGTTCAGGAAAGCTGAACGTGGGCAGGCAGGCGGATGGTGTTGGCACTGAGCACATAAAGCCCAAGCCCGAGCCCAATGTGTGCGTTGTGGCCAAGGGGCCCACAGGTGCCAACCCCCTTCCCAGGGGGTCCTCATCTGCTTCTCTCCTTAGGAGAGGGGCCGGCCCACTCACCTGCCCAGCCACATGGCCTGAGGCTGCCCAATCCCTTCTTGCAGCCAAGGAGAGATGGTGGAGAGTCCTGAGCCCTGAACTCACCAACCCAGTGCCCGTTTTTCTCATGCTTCCCAGGGAAAGTGCTTGAAACAGGGGTTCAGGGCCCCCCCTCCTCTTCCTCCCCCCCAGCATCCAAGGAGGATGTGATGAAAAGTCCAGTATTTTCCATGGTCCCATTCCCCAAAGCGCCCTGTGCCTAGGTCTGGTGTCCCAAAGTCCCAAAAGAAATGGCCAAGAGAAGGGAGCTGTGTGAGGGCCAGTATCTGCAGGCACACGCTGAGTCCTGGCTACCAGGCGGGGTTCCTGCCATCACACTGATTACTAATCAGTCATGGTACGGGGAGTGCCTTTCGGCCCCCTGACTCGGGCAGGTGCAGACCCACCCAGCTGTCCTGCCCACACTCTAGGGGGAAAAGGCCACAGGATGCAGGGGTTCTCTCAGTCCACTGTCTCCTCAGGCTTCACAGACCTGGTGGGAGGTTGAAAGTAAACTAAAGATGTGGTCACTTGGGGTCTTTCCAGGAGGTTAAAGCAGGGCTTCCCTCTGCAGAGCATAGCGTCACTGCCTGGGGCATCTAAAGAGCCCAGTAGTGAGCCTCACCCTGGAACCTGACGATGAGTGTGGGCAGCCCCAGACCCCCCCACCCCCACCCCCGTGGCTGCAGGTACACCAGATGCAAACTCGAGTTCAAGAGCTTCTGGTCTGCAGACAGATCCTCAGGATTGGGGGTCCACTGGGCGCTGTGTAAAACGCTTCTGCCCAGCAACACAGTGCCCTCGGTTGCTCTTGGAGACAAGGACATGCCTTCAGGGTGCATGGCCGAGTCGGGGCTGGGCTTGGCGCCTGGCCGGCAGCCCTCATAGGTCAAGGAGGCAGATGGGAAGGGCAATGGCTTACCCTCTGCACTCAGGTGAGAACTGTCATATGGATGCAGGAATGGGGGCCACTGATGTGGACAAAAGTGGAAGCTGTTTTCCAAACCGGGAGCTCTGCCCTGGTCCTGATTCAGAGATGCGCCCCGTGATGCCAAGCCTGCATTGGGCCCTCGTGCCTGACGCTAGCACACTGGGATCGGAAGAGGGGAGAGAGGGAGAAGCCTCCCCAGGAAAAGTGGGGTGCGGCTGCTGTGTAGCTCGTGGTGGCTCTGACCAGGCACCACAGGCTGCGCAGGAGCAGAGGGGATGGGCCACAGTTTGCAGTGTCCTTCGCGGGTCGGCTCAGGGTGCTGGGCCTCCGGGAGCCCCAGACTAGACTGGAAGCAGAAGGGGGAGTGGGCTGCTGAGCTGCTTCCTGCTTTACTCAGCCAGCGGGGGGCCTTTCTAGGAGGAATGCTGGCCACTGGGCGGGGAGCGGGCCCTGGGGATGGGAGCGGGGTGTGTGCAGGGAGTGATACCCTGGCACTGGGGCTCCCTGCCCACGGCCCCTGCGATGTCCTGGGCGCTTAGCTGCACAGAAAAGCCTGCAGGCTCCATGGCACTGGAAGGAGGCCCAGCAGCCGCACTCCCTCCAGGGCAGCGATCTCCATAGACACAGTGAATCATCCCGTCTGTGGTGCTGCCGAGATGGTGAGGGGCAGCTCCCTCAGGATGCCGGCATGCCCAGGCATGTGCTCCTTCTGCAGAAACCCTCCGCCCTCCTGCCCTCCCTTCCAGAACCAAAGAAGCAGCCACTGCCAAAGCCTCTTGCAGAGGAGCCAACGTGACTGCCAACTTCAGCAACTTGGCAACTGCAAAAGTGGAAGAGGGGAGGAGCCGTGAGGAGGGCGGGGGAGAGGAGGAGAGAGGCCGGGAAAGCCCGTGGTCGGGCCCAGGCCTTACCTTGGCAGTTCCGGCTGTCCCGGGAGAGCTCGTAGCCGCTGTAGCAGGCGCAGTGGAAGCTGCCTGGCTTGTTGTAGCATATTTGGTTGCACCCCCCGTTCTTCTGGCTGCATTCGTTGACATCTGGGTACACACAGGACACAGAGGGACTGGGGAGAGCCCGGAGGTGACACACATCCGCCTTGAGCACATGGCAGTGTCTGCACATCTCTCTCCACTGCACCCACCCCCAGGCCACGGGCGGGAGGGCATAGGGAGCTCTCCTGTGCTGTGGGTGGTGACAGTCCAGTACCAGCTCTGTGGCCATCTGAGTGTGCGTGGGACGAGGGCAGAAGGCTGAAGTGCCCGAGGGTGGATATGGCCAGGCAGCCGCAAGGCCCAAACGCAGTCTGGCCAAGCCCCACACAGGCTGAGCTGAGCCCTCACGGACCACCTGTGCGCAGGGCCTCCAGTTCTGCTCAGCGGCCCCAGGAGGAAACACCAGGAGGCCCTGAGGTAAGGCCCGGCTCTCCACCACAGTGAAGGGCCCACCTGAGATCTGGGGTGGGGGGAGGGCGGGGTTGCAGCTTCTTTGCTGACACTGTACAAACTGCAGACTCGAGGCAGAAGAAACTACTCTCGTCTCGTTTAATCACTGGGGTCTGAGGCTAAGTGGGCAGCCGCTAAGCTCCCGCGCGGGGGTCTTACTGCCTGCGGTGGCCCCGTCCTGTGCTCCAGCCCTGCTCTCGGAGAGGAATCCCTCTGCTCCTCCCCAGCTCTCTCAGGAGCTGACCGATGGCCTCTCCAGCTGGACAGCGGCCCTGTCCCAAGAGGCAAACAGGGCCTCCAGCACTGTGTCAACATTCTCACTCTGGGATGACTCTCGTGAGGGGCCGGGGATGCCCTGCCCACCCATCTTCTCCCTCTTCGCCTGGGAGCTGAGTGGAGGCCAGCCAGTGTGGGGCCTGGATCCTAGGACAGCCTGTAGGCACTTCCATGCCTCCCACTCCTGTCTCAGCCAGAACGGAGCATGGCCGTGTCCGCACGTGGGGCAGGGTGGTTGGGGCAGGGAGAGGAAAAGAGGGAGGGGCCCTGCAGGGAGGTCCCAATGCCCACACCTCATCCCTTATCTGGCGGCTGTGGTGGCCTTACCTTTGTCACAGAGCCGTCCCGCCCAGCCGTCTTTGCACTGGCAGAAGAAGTTGCCCATGAGGTCTTGGCACACTTGGGTCCCCTCCTTACTGCAGGGGTTTGGAGAGCACTGGTCAGGCAGGTCTGGGATGAAAGGAAGGAGGAAACTGTCCTGAGCTGCTCCCTGCCAGCTGAGGGGGGGGGGGGGGGTTGGAGCAGTCATGGTGGGCAGGAGCACTGCCTCTTGTTGGACCCTGGGACACACTGGCCTCTGGCAGGAGCACTCTGAGGCAGGGCCTGGGCACCAGTGTCCTCTCCACTAGCCCAGGCCGGCCACATAGAACCCCACCTCTGGGTAGAACTAGGGTCACAGAACAGGCTGGCCAGGCCCCTGGCTGGTTCCAGGAGGGAGTGGCCACCCACACACAGGGCCAGGGTGTTGGGGTCTTGGCCCCGCAGGGAGCAAGGGAGGAGGGAGTGAGCCTGGCTTGGCCCCATGAGCTCGGACCTCCCAGGGAGCAGGTCAACAGAGCCCTGGCTGACCCAAGGGCCCTCCAGGCAGATGTCCCTAGTGGACATCTCCACCCTCTCAGGCCAGGCCCCCTGCCCACTCACACCATGAACCCATCCACCTTCGCCAACATTCTCTCCACTGGGCTTGGCCTCTGTGGGAGCCCCACCCCATTTCCCCTAGAAATCTGCCTGCCCAGGATGGGGACTGCCCCAGGCCCAGGCTGCACTGGCTGCTCCCACAGTGCCCCGGGGTGGCAGTGCCCAGGCCGACGTGCCCAACCCACTTGCTTGGGAAGCCCTCTGCCTGGGATAATAGCATGTCAATCACCAGCATCATTTCCGCCTGTTTTAGGGACCGCGGCTAAGAGACTGTCCCAGCGGGCTTGCCTCCCGAGGGCTCTCCATGCGAGGAGGAGCTTCTCACGAACACGGCTGAAGCTCCCACGACCTAGGCCGGCCGGGCACTTACCCCGTCCGCATGGCGATTACACGCTCCCACGCTCAAGCAGCGGAGATCAGAGTCCTGGGGAAGCTATGATTGCACTCAGAACTCCAAGAATCCTCCCACGAGGCCCCTGGCCACACCAAGGTGGGCCTGGCCAGGAGAGACAAGTCTTTCCGGCCCTTCCTCTGCCATCGGCACTCAATCAGGACACCGTGGAGAGGCCGGACTCCACTGGCCTGAGGAAGGCTCATGCCTACAGACAACACGATGGCTGGGCCGTTTCTGGAGGTGGAGGAGCCCAGAGCTGGCCAGGCACAGCTGGTGGGGGAACACAGGCAGGTCCTGGGAACAGCAGGCCCTGCATCCACCGCTGCTCACCTATTGAGGTTTCCCAGTGACTCTCCTCGAGTGCAGGTGTGTCCTGACTCAGCCCAGCCCAAGCTGTGTCCACACTGGCCTCCGGCAGCATGTCCCGTCCAGCTCAGACAGAAAGTGCCACGTGACCGTCTGCTCCTGGAAGGCCCTTTCTCTTCCCTCATTTAAAGCTGCTTTCGCCTTTGCTCCTCGCAGAATCTACTGACTGTCTTTCCCTCATGAGTCTATAGACGTCAAACATCTCCCGGTGACTCTGCTGTTTTCCTATTTCTCTCTCCTCCAGTTCTTATCCAGGCCTCGAACAGCACGGGGTTCATGGCTGAAGCCCAAGCTGAGGGCGGAGGCTGTCTCATTCAGTCAGATGGGCAAGGCACCCAGACTGCCCTCCGGAAACTCGTCAGTGCCCCCGGTGCGTGGATTTTAGCTGCATTGACAACCGAAAGCAAAATAGGCTTCTCAGTTTTGTTTTTAGTTAAGGGCAGCTGGGTACATTTCCTCAGCAGCCCTGGAGATGTGGTCACCCAGGCCAATTGACTGTCACAACCCCCAGGCCCAGGCAGGTGGCACACCAGGCAGCAGCAGGGCAGGTGACACCAGGGGCATGCCACCCAGGTGCGGCTCAGACCAGCTACACTGACACCCTCTCTGACACTCAGAACCCACTGTCATTCACACCATGTCACTTGTGTGGTTTCCAAGGGCCACACACCCATCGACAGCACGTGAATCAGGTATTATCACCTTTTTAATGTACAAAGTGAATAGCCCAGCTTAGGTAATGTGGCAGGTGAGTAGAGGATCATCTGACCCCTGGGGACCTAGGATTCAATGGTTCTTCAGCTTTTCCTCTCTGCCCCCACCCCGTCCAGATCTGCAGACACCACGCATTCCACTGCCTGGCCCCTGGGAACAGGCCCAAGCTGAAAGCACCAGGTGTCACGTACAGTTGATCACTTCGTTCTTAAAATGACTGATGTTTCCAGCCTGACTCCAAATTTGGGGACAGCGTTCCCAGCGCAGGGCTTGCTCTTGTCACCACAATGAGTCCTGGCAGACCCGCTCCCCTGCCACCAGCACAGGATGGCAGTGGTCTCTGCGTTCCTCGCGGGACCCGGCGTGGGCCCCCGTCGCTGTGCTTTATGTTCTCGGCTGCCCACGCGGTCTGTGCACCCCGATCCTCGGGGAATCTGCATAACCTTGTCTACAAACTGGAACCCAAGTCTCTCATCGTGTTTTTCTTGTGACCTCCCCATGGCACACCTCAAAGTGGGCTTGTATGCTTGGTCACAACCAACACAAAACACTTGCAAGTGTAGACCGATCACGCCTCCCCGTATTTGTGAGGCACTGCACAGTTGTTTTGGGCAGGGAGCTGTAATGCCTCTCCCAGTAAGCAAGTAGGAACGGGGTCCGGCGATCACAGGAATTTGGTCATGGAGCACTGGGTCACCCACAGCTGCCTCAGATCCTCCCGAGGTCAGCCCTGAGGTCCCACATGCTGCATGGATGCCTTTCCAGGCTGCTGCACTCGCTGTAAAGAGGGTTATACTCTGGGGGCAGAAAGGACTAGACTGTGAGGTCAAGTCTAGCCCCAGGGAGTTGAAGGGACAGGTCTGCTTTCCTGACTTCGTCCTGACAGGAAGGGGCTCTGATGGCAGGAGGGTCAGAGACTGGAGGTAGGCGACATACCGGCCTGGCCAACACCTGAGCCCAGGCGGAGCAGCTGGTTCACCTGACACCTCCCACAACACTCAATCCAAAGCCCAGATGGGCCCCCACAGGAGAAAAGGGTCAAGGAGGTGGTATCGGTCTCCACTTGACATATAGGTTAAAGATTTAAAGTTAAAGGTACACACATGTACCTTTGACGTGAAGAGCTGGTTAACTTTGTCTAGAATTTGCCTAAAATGCCTAAACCCTCCTTAAAAAACAACTCACACAGTCCCCAGGGTTGAGAGGCCAACACCAACTTCTACTGGGGTGGAGTTTTCTGAGAGATTCCTACACAACACCCATCCCAGAAGAAAATCCCTCAGAGCCCCTTCCTGCCAAGATATGTCCCTTCATCTCTCTAGTCCTTGGGCTAGACTCGACCTCACCCTCCCCATCCTTTCTGCCCCCAGAGTATAACTCTTGTTACAGCGAGTGCAGCAGCCTGGAAAGGCATCCATGCAGCATGTGGGACCTCAGGGCTGACCTCGGGTGGATCTGAGGCAGCTGTGGGTGACCCACTACTCCATGACTAAATTCCTCTGATCGCTGGACCCAGTTTCTACTTGCTTACCGGTAGAAGGCATTACGGTTCCCTGCCCTCGCCAAAAAATGTGCAGTGAAGGAAGGAAATAATAACAATCAGAGCAGAAATAAAATCTAGCAAAAACAATATAAAAGACCAATAAAACCAAGAACTGTTTCTTTGAAAAGATAAACAAGATTGACAAACCTTTAACGGTTAACCAGACCCATCAAGAAGAGACAGAACCCAAATAAAATCAGAAACGAACGAGGAGAAGTAACAACTGACGCCAAAGAAATACAAAGGATTGCAAGAAAATATTACAAACAACTGTATGCCAACAAATTGGACAATCTGGAAGAAATGAATAAATTCCTAGAAATATCCAATCTTCCAAAACTGAATCAGGAAGATTCAGAGAATCTGAATAGATTGCAACTAGTGAAATTGAAGCAGTAATAAAAAATAAAAAAACTCCCCCAGAACAAAAGTCCTGGACCAGATGGCTTCACAGATGAATTTTACCAAACATTCAAAGAACTAAAACGTATCCTTCTCAAACTATTATAAAAAATTAAGATTGCCGAAACCGGTTTGGCTCAGTGGATAGAGCGTCGGCCTGCAGACTGAAAGGTCCCAGGTTTGATTCCGGTCAAGGGCCTGTACCTGGGTTGCGGGCACATCCCCAGTAGGAGATGTGCAGGAGGCGGCTGATCGATGTTTCTCTCCCATCGATGTTTCTAACTCTCTATCTCTCTCTCCCTTCCTCTCTGTAAAAAATCAATAAAATATATTTTAAAAAAAAAAGAAGAAGGAAGACTCCCAAGCTCATTTTACAAGACTAGAATTATCCCATTTCCAAAACCAAATAAAGACACTACAAGAAAGAAAATTATAGGTCAATTTGCTGAACATATATGCTAAAATCCTCAACAAAATATTTGCAAACCAGATCCAGCAATACATTAAAAAGATCCTATACCATGATCAAGTAGGATTTATTCTGGGGATGCAAGGATGGTACAATATTCGTATATCAATAAAAGTGATACACCACATAAAATGAAAGATAAAAAGCAAATTATCATATCAATAGATGCAGACCAAGCATTTGATAAAATCCAGCACCCATTTTTGGTAAAAACCCTCAAAAAATGGGAAGAGATGGAACATACTTCAACATAATAAAAGCAATATATGACAAACCCACAGCCAACATCATACTCAATGGGCAAACACTACAAGTGCTTCTCTTAAGATTGGTAACAAGACAGGAATGTCTGCTTTCACCACGCTTATTCAACATCATAGTAGAAGTCCTAACCACAGCAATCAGACAAGAAGAAGAAGAAAAAAAGGGATTGAAATTGGAAAGGAAGAAGTAAAGCTTTCATTTTTGCAGATGACATGATACAGTATATAGAGAGCCCTAAAGATTCCACCAAAAAATGACTAGAACTGACAAATGAATTCAATAAAGTAGTAGGATACAAATTAAATATCCAGAAACCTGTTGCATGTTTATACACCAACTAGAGGCCTGGTGCACGAAATGCATGCATTGGGGGAGGGGTGTCCCTCAGCCCAGCCTGCACCCTCTCCAATCTGGGACCCCTCGGGGGATGTCTGACTGTTGGTTTAGGTCTGATCCCACAGGTCAACCCTCTCACAATCTGGGACTGCTGGCTCCCAACCGCTCACCTGCCTGCCTGCCTGATTGCCCCTAACCGCTTCTGCCTGCCAGCCTGATCACCCCCTAACCACTCCTCTGCCAGCCTGATCAACGCCTAACTGCTCCCCTGCCAGCCCAATTGCCCCCAACTGCCCTCCCCTGTCAGCCTGGTCCCCCCCAACTGCCCTCTCTCCCCTGTAGGCTCAGTTGCCCCCAACTGCCTTCCCCTGCTGGCCTGATCACCCACAATTACCCCCCCCTGCCAGCCATCTTGTGGCAGCCATCTTTGACCAGATGGGCAGTCATCTTGTGCGAGGGCATGATGGTCAATTTGCATATTACCTCTTTATTATATAGGATAATGAACTATCAGAAAAGGAAACTAGGAAAACAATCTCATTCACAATTGTTTCAAAACAGGCAAAATACCTAGGAATATATTTAACCAAGGATGTAAAAGACCTATACTCAGAAAATTATAAGACACTGAAGAAAGAAAGGTAAGAAGATATAAGTAAGTGGAAGCCTATACCATGTTCATGGATAGGAATAATTAACATCATTAAAATGTCCATATAATCCAAACCAATCTATAGATTTAACACAACCCCTATCAAGATATCAATGGTATACTTCACAGATCTAGAACAAATATTCCAAAAATTTATATGGAATCACAAAAGATCCAGAATAACCACAGCAATCTTGAGGAAGAAGAACAAAGTTGGAGGAATTATGATACCTGACATCAAACTATACTACATGGACAGAGAAATCAAAACATCATGGCAATGGCATAAAAACAGACATATAGAAAAATGGAACAGAAATAAACCTATGCCTTTATAGTCAATTAATATTTGACAAAGGAAGCAAGTAATGGGATAAAGGTAGTCTATTCAATAAATGATGTTGGAAAAATTGAACAGATACATGCACCCCACCCCCCCGCAAATAACCAGACCACCTTCTTACACCATACACAAGAATAAACTCAAAATTGATTAAAGATGTAAACGTTAGACTCAAAGCCATAGAAATCAAAGAAGAAATGGGACTACATCAACCTAAAAAGTTTTTGCACAGCAAAGGAAACCATCAGCAAAATGAAAAGACAACCCACTGAATAGGAGCACATATTTGCCAATGATAAATCTGATATGTGGTTAACATCCAAAATTTATAAAGAACTTATAAAATTCAACACCAAAAAAACAAACAATCCAATTAAGAAATGGGCAAAGAAAAAAGAAAGAAAGGAAAAAGAAATGGGCAAAGAACTTGAATACACACTTCTCCAAAGAGGACACACAGAAGGCTAACAGACATATGAAAAGATGCTCAACATCACTAATCATCAGAGAAATGCAAATGAAAACCACAATGAGATATCACCTCACGCCTGTCTGAATGGCTATCATCAATAAATCAGCAAACAACAAGTGTCGGAGAGGATGTGGAGAAAAGGAAACCCTCACGCACTGTTGGTGGGAATGCAGACTGGTGCAGCCACTATGAAAAGCAGTATGGAGTTCCCTCAAAAAATTAAAAATGGAACTGCCTTATGGCCCAGTGATTCCACTTCTGGGACTATAGCTGAAGAAACCCAAAACACTAATTTGAAAAAACACATACACTCCTATGTTCATTGCAGTGTTATTTACAGTAGCCAAGGGCTGGAAGCAGCCCAAATGCCCATCAAGAGATGAGTGAATACTACTCAGCCGTAAAAAAGGAAACTTTATGTTTTGTGACTGCATGGACGGACCTGGAGGGTATTATGCTAAGTGAAATAAGCCAGTCAGAGAAAAACAAGTACCATATGATTTCACTTACTTGTGGAATATAGTGAACAAAATTAATTAACAAAGTAAACCAGATTCATAGACACAGAGAACTGACTGATAGCTATCAGAGGTGAGGGGGGTAGGGGGGCTGGGTGAAAAAGGTGAAGGGGTTAAGCAAAAGAAACAACAACTCATAGACAGAGACAACAGTATGGTGATTACTAGAGGGAAAGGGGGTGGAAGAAGGTAGAAGAATGTATAGGGGGATTAATAGTGATGGAAGGAGGCTTGACTTGGGGTGGTGAACATGCCATACGATCTACAGATGATATATTATAGAATTATACACCTGAAACCTATATTACTTTATTAACCAATGCCACCTCCATAAATCCAATAAAAAAACAAAAACAAAGTTTATCCCCAGGACAAAAGGAAGGAGGAATGAGCATCTGAGAGCCTGACTGACACTCAGCAGGTGCCCAGCACACCTCTTTGGAATTGAGACAAACCTCTGCAGGCCCAAATGCATCCACTTAAGTCCCCATCCCTGACGCCCCTCCCTCTCCCCCCAGCAAGCCTGCAGAGGGTTTCTGAGTTGACAGGTGATCTGTGCCCTGACGTCAGGCCTCTGAATGTCAGGCCTCTGAATGGAAGGAGCTGTTTAGGAGATAATGGGCTTATCTTGGCCTTGAGAGGGCTGTGTTGAAGGAGAGGGAGGAAGGAGCTCCTTTGTTGCTGTGGCCTGGAATGTGAAACATCTGCTGACATCCAACAGGGCCGCTTTCTCAGGTGCTTTTTACTCCCCCCAGATTGGAAGGTAATGACAAGCTATAGCCTGGACAGCATGCTTCCATGGGGAGGCCCACTGTTCTGACCGAAGAGAAAGGGCAAAGGGATCCTCCCTCACGAGGAGAATCAGGCCTGGATCTCCTCCAGCCCGGCCTGGGCAAAGCAGAGAAACCCAGGCCTCAGAAACCGACCGCAGGCCCTCCCGCTGGAGGCACACCAACGTGCTGAAGGAATCTGTGAGCAGGGAAGGCGGAACTGTCAGTGGGAAAGTCTGCCCCAGGCCTGGGGCTTGTCTGGGATGAACACTTTGAGGCCATTTCTTTAATTTTAACAATAATTGATAATCAAAGCACTCAGCCATAAACTGCCCATCATCACCAGATAGGACTATTTTTAGGAAGAAACAGATGAAAATTATCTATAATAATAAAAGCATAATATGCTAATTAGACCAGACATCCTTCTGTATGTCCTTCTGGACAACCTTCCTGACGAAGCCAGGGCTTCGAGGGAAGCCTGGGTCCTGGGTGCCAGGGGGAAGCCGGTGCTGGCAGCGGGGGGAAGGAAGGCCTACTCTTGCACAAATTTCGTGCATCAGGCCTCTAGTACTGTTATAATAACCTGGTTATTATTTAACAAGAAAGGAGCAAAGGGGATACTACATAATATAGGCATGCTATTTATACAGCTTTGCCAGGAAGCTGTAGGTAACATTCTCCAAGTCTGCTCCCTGTAGATCGTTGGAGGGACTAGACAATAGATGCATGCCCTGTAAGGTCTGGGTGACATGGGAAGATGCTTACCTGTCAGTCACACCTGGGAGCGAGTCAGTGGTCAGAACAGGCATGATGTATTCTATAATACAACATCTGCTTATGTATGGTATGTTCATCACTGCAAGGGCGTGAAATCTGAGAAACTTAACTCCAGAGCAAAGGAAGTTCCCTCTTTTCTCTCTTGGGACTCCTATTTCAGGGGGCGTGATCCCCTACATCACCCATGTCGCTCACAACCACGTAGGACCCACACAGTGGATTATAGACAGCAATTAGCCTGATGCGACGTCGGACTCAGCTCCACCGTGGAACGGAAACTCTGGACACTGGCTTTGCTTTTGGCTCTGCTAGAGCCCCAGCTACACCTTTTCCAGGACTGGATTAAGGGACCCGAGACTTTGCAAACTGAGGGATGTAACTCTACGCAAATAAAAACCACTCATTCTCCCCTGCAAGTCTTAGAAAATTCCTTTTCTCAATATATCGCAAGCACCCCATTCCCCACTAGTGACTGAGAAATTCTACCCGCTCAATCCTCCGGCAATAAAAGCAGTGCAAAGTTGCCTGAATTGACCCCATGTGCACTCATGCCTAGAAGGCACATCTTCGGGGCCCACAAGACAGGGTATGCGTATTTCCCTGAATGACACCCCAACTCCCTGCAGTCTTTACAGTATCCCTCCGTAAGGACAGCCGGTGCATTTGTGCGGGGCCTCAGGCTTCAGAGACTCCTGTCATGCCAGGAGCCATCGGAGAAGCCCAGTGCCCTGGCCTAGTGCCCGAGGAGGAGGTACTGGGTCCACAGGGAGGGAAGGAGTGAGAGGCTTGCTCAGTTGGGATGAGCTGGCCAGAGAGACCAGGCATGGAGGCAGCTTCCTAAGTTTCTAGGAACTGCATTTAAAACATCTGGCATAAGCAGCAGTTGCACGAGATTTCCCCTGTAAGCATCAGTTCAGGAAACAGCGCTGAGATTCTCCCTCCTTCCTCATTTCCCAGGCTGCCTGCCACCCAGGAGGAAAGTCTCAATCCCATTAAGAAATCATCTTTGTTGTTCAAACAATTTAAGTCACTTTAATGCCATGAAATCTCTCACATAGGAACAGAGTAGCCCAGGACTGTGGTGGCCCTTCTCTGAGCCAAACCCCAGCGCTTTCACATAAATGGTGTTGGACCAAGGGGGCTGCTATCTGGGAAAATATGAACATATCCAGACCCCTCCCTCTTCGGGAGAAATTCCAGGCGGATCATACAGTTAAACATAAAACTTAGATAACTTTTGTTATAACCTCAAAAAACGGGCAATTTAAAACCCAGGAACTAAAACAGCCTAATGAATTTGAGTACATTATTATAAAATAAGAAATTGGCTTAACAAATGGACAGAAAAGTGCTAACTAAAAACAGCAAGCCAAAATGACACAAAGCTGACCTGCTCCCACATCTGCCTCAGGCCCCAGTGAGGTCGTGGGTGACCCCGGGGAGGCTGATGTCATGGCTTGACCCTGAGGGGAGGGGCTTGCTCCAGGTCTCCCTCCAGGCATGGCCATGAGTTGTGGCCCCTCTGCGTTAACAGGTGCTTCTCCCCAGGGGGAGAAGGGATTCTGGGTCACACAGCCCTCCCACCCCGAGCCCCTGACAGCCAGCTACTAGGAGCAGCTCAGAGTCTGGCCAGCCTTCTAGGCTATCCCGGCAATGGCAGGTCTGACACCAAGTACAGGGAGAGTCCTGCTACGTTGCGCCTGGCTGTGCCCTTCGAAGCTCAGTTTTCCTCACCTGTAGAACAGGTGCAGTAAACATTCCAGCACCATGGGCTGTACTTTGAAACTCTCAGACCAAGGAAGGCCCTGAGTCAGGCTCAGCGGAGGTGGTTGCAAGTTCTATGAGTGGGTTAAAATTCATGCAACAAGAGTATCCTTTTCACCGTATGATAACTTAAAATAACAATAATAAAAAGAAGCATTATGGCCCAAGTAAAAAATGTTGCTACCTTTGGTACAAATGGCAAATTTGCAGAAATCTAATCAAGAGCTCCTATAAATTGAGAGAAATAGGTCAAGAATGTGAACAAATTGTTCACAGGAGAAATACAAGGCCTTAAACACATGAAGGTCAGCTTCACCCATTAGTAAGAAAAACATAAACGGAAATGACTGAATAAAATATAAAATAAAGTGTCATTTTCCACCACTTATATTGGAGAAGATAAAAAAGTTTAAAAAAATACATTAGACTGTTGAAGATTCGGGGGGTGGGCGCTCCTGCTCACCCCCTGCTGAGGGGGTAATTAGGGTCAGATCTTCATCACCAGGAAAAATAAATAGAGGTTTCATTCTGCAATTCCATTCCTGGGAATTTATTCTGCAGAAATACTTAGATGTGTGAGAGGTGACAAAGGCACAAGGATGTCATTCTGGTTTGGTTTATAATAACAAAAAAAACTGGAAATAGCTTACAAGTCCACCAATACACATTGGTTAAATTATGCCCCTCACCCATGGCCAATGTTGACAGCGGGCAGCTCTGTATGTACTGATACGGGAGGTATCCACCGTATCTGGTGGCAAAAGTGGGGTCAGATCGTGTGTAGGGGGAGCCACCCTCGACACTGCTCATATCATGTATTCTTAGAGCTGGTAACGTGGTGGCCCCTGGGAAAGAGAACTCCCAGGCTCACTAGGAGGCAGGGCCAGGGATGTGCCTTCTCTTTACACCCCCGGGAAAGGTTTATGTTTCGTACCCTGTGCACTTCTTGCTGATTCAAAACCAAAACATGCTTGCTTGAACAAGACAGTTCACTGAAAAGGGAGACCTCAGGCAGGTGCGATAGCCGCTTCAGATAATGGAAATATTCAAGATCCCCCCGGAAACCACAACAAAGCTTACAGTTACCCAAACTCACGGGGCTTTGAGGAAGACAGGAAGGAGACGGACTTACTTTGAACGCATTGAACAAAGTCTGGGTTTTTTGAGTACGGAGATCCATGTTTACTAATGCACGCTGCAAGAGAGAAACGGGTGGCGTGTCACTCTTCAGGCGGGAGGCGAAACAGGCTTTAGAGACAATACCACAGCCTCTTGGGACCTCTGGGAAAGCAGACTACTCACGCTGACCTGAGTGCTCCAGTCCGCCAGCAATAACGCAGTTTAGCTTTTGTTAATACACTTTAACGAAACATTTTGGCACTGACCCATGAAAGTGCCTCCACCGAGGGGCAGACTGTGCACACTGTCCGCAGCTCCTCCAGTGGGCTCCCTCTGCTCGTGTACGGAAGGATCACTAAGAGCATCCAGTAAGTTTTCTGGTCGTAGTCGGAGAGCTAAACTTCCATTTCAAATGGACCCCCTGTTTGGAAACACTGCCCTTACTGTGAAAGTCAAGCTGTCTGAGGTGCTGTATGCCAGTGGTTCTCAACCTTCTGGCCCCTTAAATACAGTTCCTCATGTTGTGACCCAACCATAAAATTATTTTCGTTGCTACTTCATAACTGTAATGTTGCTACTGTTATGAATCATAATGTAAATATCTGATATGCAGGATGGTCTTAGGCAATCCCTGTGAAAGGGTCGTTCGACCGCCAAAGGGGTCGCGACCCACAGGTTGGGAACCGCTGCGTATGCAGACGGACACTGGCCATTGCGCACGGGCATGGGGATGGGGACGGGAGGCTTGGCCTCTTGAGCACACGCATCCCGGGATGATAGGAAGCTTGAAGTTGTGCAGAATGGGTGTTGAACCAATTCATCGGGTCCTTCCACAGGTCCCTGCTACTTCTCCATGCCTAAGGGGACACTGGCCCGGCAACAGATGGCCCCTAAAGGGTGGGCTCATGGGATAACTGGTCATCCTTTGCCTCAGGAAACAAACCTCGCATACCCAGGAGCGAGGCCAGCAGAGACCAACAGAGCGCCCAGAGGCAGGCAGCTTCCCGGGTTTTTCAGGGCATCACCGGTCCATTCGGCCTGTTGCCAGATACGGATCCCGAGAAGGTACCTCTAGGAGAATGTAAGGCCAATGGAACATTTACCCACACGGACTTTACAAAATTAACAAGGAAGACCGGGAATACATTTCTCTCATTGTAAGTGATATGCATCCCAGACCATCTTAAAACGGTATTCGTTGAAGGAGCAGTTCTCAGGGGAACCCAGGGCCCCCGGGTGGTTGGGGAGGTCAATGTCATCGTCCTGATAGGACTCAGTTGTCGTTTGCCCTTTACTCTCACTCTCCCCGCAGCGTACAGTAGAGCCACCCTCACACAATGACATCACTGCTCAGTGGCCAAGCGTGTTTGCTTGTACATTCCTGTCATTCAAATGAAATAGAAACGTTCTTTAATGTTCTCAGTTTTAATTACCAGCCACGTGAATAACAGCTCTTTGGCATCCTCAGTAATGTCAGAAATGCAGAGTCCTGAGATCAAAAAGTCTGAGAATTACTGAATCGGTCATATCCCCAAAGAATAAGCTAAACTTGGACTCAGAGCAGAAAAAAGGTTTGCAAATAATGGCATTGGATTGGGGTTAACACGGATCATTATGGTACAAAAGACACAAGAGTTCTGACCTACGTGCTCTGGATAGTTTCAAACTCTCTATAATTAAGTGATCTTCCCTCCAGGAATAACTTGGTAAATGGGGTTTTGACCCCTTGTTTCTCTGACATGTAACGACCATCCCCCAACTATGCCTTTATGACAACTAAAGGAAGCAGTGATTTAAACTTACCTAAGTATCTGGGATAAAAGTATTCCTGCGGAAAAAGAAAAAGGGCAACAGTTTACTGGCACAATATGAGGCTTCCTACACAGCACAGCCCCCAGTTGGTTCATCGAGCCTCGCCTTTCTCCCCCCCGTAGATAGAAATAGACTCTCGGGGAGCAGGTGTCTGAGGAGAGCGGAGAATTTCTCCACAGATGGCTCAGTGACAGGGCCAGCAGAGCGAGCACCACCCAGAAAGCCACTTCCTGCCTGGAGGCACGAGGGAAGTGAGAGGGGACAGCCCAGGCGGCTTCTGCAGAACCGTGAACGTGGTTAGACTTTCTGTAACCAGCAACAGCGATGCCCTTTGTGGCGACTTTGAAGGCGCCACTCAAAGTGTCTCAGAGGATGAGAAATAATGCAAGTAAAGGCCAGGTCTTAGACCCTTGTGGATGGAGGGGTCCTCACAGACATGTGGAGACCTTGTGTGACTATCCACACATAGGCACTGATGTGCCTTGACTGTGTCTGTAAACCACAGTG
Organism: Myotis myotis; assembly: GCF_014108235.1. NCBI lineage: Eukaryota > Metazoa > Chordata > Mammalia > Chiroptera > Vespertilionidae > Myotis > Myotis myotis. The sequence continues at coordinate 401,367 of NW_023416372.1, read as the reverse complement.
GTGCTGGGTGAGTTACGGAGGGTATAAGCGAGGAGTCTTCTGTCCATAAATGCAAGCTAAAGACTTCTGCACTGCACAGGGGACTGTCAAATACGAGAACCACCCGCCCTGCCTCGGTGAGCAGCAGGGACCTGCTGGGAAGCCCTTCAGGCTGTGGCTGGTTAAAGCAGCCCCACCACGTCCACTCTGATCTCCCCCTTTGGGCCAGTCATGGGACAGTTAGGCCCTAATTACCCCCCTTCATGGAACCAAGCGGCTGGCTAAGCAACGTCAGCCACTAGATCAGTGATGGCGAACCTTTTGAGCTCGGCGTGTCAGCATTTTGAAAAACCCTAACTTAACTCTGGTGCCGTGTCACAGGTGGAAATTTTTTGATATTTGCAACCATAGTAAAACAAAGACTTATATTTTTGATATTTATTTTATATATTTAAATGCCATTTAACAAAGAAAAATCAACCAAAAAAAAATGAGTTCGCGTGTCACCTCTGACAGGCGTGTCATAGGTTCGCCATCACTGCACTAGATGTTGGGTGTCAACTGCATGCTGGTGACATTCCACATTTTTACATTATTGTGTTTGATTCTCACAACCACGTCCAAGGAAGGTCTTTTGTATTAACCCATTATCACAGATGAGGACACTGAGGCTCAGTGGGGGGGTGGAGTGTGACTGAGGTCATGAAGCTAGAAAGGGCTCCCAGTGGCACACTGCATCCCGGAAGAGCATGGACGGGAGCGGGTGCGTGGCATTTGAAGAGTGATAGGCAGAGGTGCCCCCAGGGCCACCCACACAGGGCGCTGCTCTTCCACAGATTTGCCAGCTTCACACACTGGTCTTGGCACAGCCTCGTCTGTCACCTTCACTCGAATGTGTGGCCAGGCCTCCCTCCTCACTGTTTGTGAAAGAGGCAGGCTGGGTGGTACCACGTGAGGGCAATGAGAGTTCTTAGACTGGGTGGAGCTGGGAACGCTTTGCTAAGATGCACACAGATGAGATTTTAGAAAGTCATGTTCGAGTAAAGGTGTGATTTTAAAAACCAAAACTCTTGAACCCGTTAAAGGAAAAGTAACAGAGCAAGTCTGCTACTTCAGCTTGTGTGACAGTCGCAAAGATGACGTTCAGTGACAAAGAGGCCAGGTTTGGAGGTCAGAGCTACAAAGTCAGGAGGGACTGCCCCTCTTTGCCAGCTTCGGAGGCCCCTGGCATGCCTGCTTTCACTTCCTTCTCTTGCTTTGGGTCAGGGATTGGCCAACTGCCGAGCACAGGAAAGGAGGCCAGGCCAGGTGCGCGCTGGTGAAACCCCTCAGACCAGAGGGTGGAGGAGGCTTGCTGCCTCCTTCATGGGGTGCACGCAGGCCGTGACGTCTTTCTGGGCTTAGAGGGAGAACAAAGGCCGCAGAGCTTTGTCACAAACGGAAAGGTGTTGGCTCCGAAAGAAAAGACTTAGAATGAATGCAAAAAGTGTGCACTCCGGTTCCCAGAAAGGTGTATCATATTGTTCAAAATTGTGCTTAGTTTATAGTGATGAGTCGTATGCTTTAATAACGAGTTCTACTGTTGTGAAAACAACAACACATTATTAATAGGAAAACCGTGCTCATTGCTCCTCACTGAACCACACCTAATGGGAATGTGGTTACTGAAACCACAGGGTCATAAAACCTGGTGACAATTTATCCTAATTCGTGTGTTAGATTTATTTGGGGTGGGAGAGGGCTGTAAAGCATGTGCTAATTTGCCTGGTAATCTAGGAAAGAGAGAGGGTTAACCCCGAATAAAAGCAAAGCTAACACAAATACACATAAAACGTGTTACACACTCTCCCCAGAGAAAGAGACATTCCCATTTGTCCTTCAACGTTCTGACAGAAGAGGAGGGCTATGAAAATCGTCCTCCCCTTTGTTCTGTGAATAAAGGCACCAACCACAGAACACAGAGCCGGCCCCACCTGCATCACCAGTTGGTCAGGGCGTAAACCCTGGCCGAGGGCCCAGGAGCTGCGTTGGCTCGATGAGCAGCACGCCATGGGGATCCACCGAGCAGAGGACAGCCCGTCACTGACCTCGAGGTCGGCTGCAGCTCTGCAGGGCCTGTGCGGCCTGCAGTCCCCAGATCCAGGCACCCTCCTCCTCCACGGCCATCCCCTTGTGCCCGACGCACAGGGTGGGGCAGGGAGAGGGGCCTAAACCAGCAGGGAGCTCGGGAGTGGATGCAGCCCACTGGAAAGCCAAGGTCTCCAAGTTCTTTTTCACAGCCAGTGTTAGGACAAAACTGAAACACGTGTAACCAAGGTGAGTTGACACATGCTCTTCTGGATGCTCAGGGCTCTGGTATGAGCAGCAGAAGCTCTTGGGCGTGTGAAAACTTTGGTCCCCTCCCTGAACCTCAGTGACCATGTTCGCTGCACTCTGCACCTGCCCACAGCACGTCCCTCTGCACTGTGCACATACGCTTCTCATGTGCTATGGGCACCCGGCAACTGTAAGGAGGCCTGAGTGGAGCCCCCGGCTCCTCTCCAGCCATGCCTGGGCCCCCAACAATGAGGGCTGCAGCCCTCCCCTCATTGCCAGCTGCAGGTTGAAAGGTGACTGCACAGGCCCAGCGTGGGACTCCAAGGAATGGAGGGGAGGGCTGGTCCCTCCACCAAGTATTGCATTAAAAGGTACAGCAGATTGTGTGAGTGTAGCTGGAAAGACTCATGTTGAGAGGTGGGTTGTGCAAAAACTCTTAGGCACAGCTAATTACAGTGTCTATCACCAGGCTTGGAAATATTCACAGGAATTAACCTCATAAAAGAGGCCCTAACCGGCTTGGCTCAGTGGATGGAGCGTCAGCCTGCAGACTGAAGGGTCCCAGGTTCGATTCCGGTCAAGGGCATGTACCTTGGTTGCGGGCACATCCCCAGTAGGAGGTGTGCAGGAGGCAGCTGATCGATGTTTCTCTCTCATCTAACTCTCTATCCCTTTCCCTTCCTCTCTGTAAAAAAAGATCAATAATATATATATATATATATATATCTATCTATATATATATATATATATATATATATATATATATTTTAAAAAGAGGTTTGTTCCCAAATACCTTTTCCCCATAGCAGAGATGCCCAATTCTCCTTCCATCCTTAGTAATAGAACTTTGGGTTTATTTCAGAGCTGCACTGCACTCAGCCAGCTACACTACTTTCCCAGCTTCTCTTGCAAGGAGGGGGGGCCATGTGACTAAATTCTAGCCAAGAAGATGTGAGCACAAGGTGAAACTGAGTGAAGAGAGTTGGGGGAGGGGAGCTTTGCTTCTCCACCTTCCTTGCTACAGTGCAGATGTGATGTCTGGTGCTCCAGCATCTTGGCAGGCGTGTGAGGAGGCCCTGAAGACAAAAGCCACGCACCAGTACAGGGGAGCACAAACAGGTCATGTGAGTCTGTGGGTGCTACTGAGCAGCACGACTCAGCCTTCCTCCCACCTTTTGCATGAGAAATACACTTCTACCTCCTTGTTTACATTTTTCAAATGTATGCAGCAAAAAAATATCAGGCTAGCTGAATTTGACAGATCAGTGCCAACAGAACTGTAATCACCCGCAAAGTGAAATTATAAATCTACCAAGGGTCAAGATCTCATGAGTTCATGAGAAGGTCTGGGAGCCACCCAGTGCAGAGGCATTGACAAGTCAGGGTGTAGGCCAATTAACACTAAAAGAAGGAGACGTCTGCGAGTGTCATAGATTGGCTGCTTCCAAGAGAATAACCTGATGATTAAGAATATGGACAAAGCCATCACACATTTTTTTGTTGTTGTTTGCAACAATATCTCCATTTATGGTCAGAAGAAACATTCTAAAAATCATGGTTTTCGGAAAAATCGTGCCTGGCTCCCTCCCCAAATTCTTACTTCCGTCTTCCTTTGTACTAAAAATTTAGTGCCTAATTGCATTTATACTCTGACTTTTATAGAGTATGAGATGGACCAGATTTGTTTCTATATTTTACAGTTTCATTTCCCAAGATTGACTTGTATACTTACTGTGTAATGTGATGTGTTTTAACTGGAGTCACTTTCAAAGACCTCTCTTCCTGTACTCATGGGCTCTCCTGGCAAAGGCCTCTCTGGCTTTTCACAGCGCTGGCTGATCATCAACAGCTTTGCTCAGCAAACTCCTTGGTTCTCAAGGCCAAACGCAGCAATGTCACTCACTGAGTGAGGAAGATGTGCTGACAGGAAGGAGCAGGAAGCAGCTAGCCCTCGCGGGATTCGGGCGTGGTGGTGGGCCCTGCCTGCTAGGCCAGCCACCTTCTTACTGGGGAAACGAGATTCACAGCGGCGAACCAACGGAACTTTATTCAAATTATGTCTATACTATCCTCACGTGTGGAAGAAGGCAGAGAGAGAACCAGAAATGGCAGCTGTGGAGGCGGAGGAGGGGCTGCCAGGCAGGGCATGTGGCCCCTCTAGACGCTGAAAGGTGAGTGAGGATGGATTCTCCCCAGGGACCTCTAGAAGGAAGCAGCTGTGGGACACCCTGGTTTTAGCCCCGGGGATCCATCCTGACTTCGGACCTCCAGAGCTGTGAGTTTATGCTGATTGGCCACAGCCCCAGCGAGGAAGCAGCTGTACTCCCTTTGCTTATGTCATCCTCACCGAGTCACATAAGGCGGCCTCGGTCTCCAGCGACAGGTGGCAGCTGGAACTTGGAGAGCTCCAGCCGTTGCCCTGGCTGCACAGCCCCTGGGCTGAGATTTGAGCGCTGTCCATCTGCTAGAATCAAAGACCACACCCCAAGGGCCCCAAGCAGGGTGCCTGCGGGTAGAATACACACAGCCAGGAGCGTGGCCGGAGCAGAGAAACAGGGAGGGGAATCCGTCTGTTTTTGACACGGAAGAGGCCTGGTGATCTCGGGTGCTGGAGAGGGCACGCTGCCTCGACAGGCCCGGTGAGAGGTTTGGGCTTGATCCCAAAACGTTCAGGGGAGCGGCTGTGCCCGGTTGTTTGGGGGTGTGAATGGGCGCAGACAGGCCAGTGGGGGGGGGGGGGGGCTTTACAGATGGGATGGAATGTCAGCCTGTCCATCATGGCCAAGGGCGGTCAGGGAGGCGATAAGCAGGAGACATGCCCCGGGAGGAGGCTGCTGGTTACAGGCAGTGGTGGGAGGGGATGGAGAGCAGAGGGGACTTGAGACTTCTACCCAAGGCCTGAGAGGCTGAGCAGCATGGACCAAAATGGGGAAGGAGGAACGAAGCCAGTGTGAGGGAGGAAAAGAGAGATGAGAAGCGGAAAAGAGGAGAGTGTGGTGGGAAGCACCGTTGGCACCCACCCACAGTTTACAGGTTTAACGGTGGCAGGAGGAGAGCCCATGACCACCTCCCCTCCTCCTTCCCCCCTTGGATGGCACAGTTCTCCCTGCTTTAGGGAAACCTGCCTTTCGGGCAGGTACTAAGGAATACACACCCACATCACCAATGCAAAATTGCACTTCTCTTTTTATGTTTCTTTGGGAAAAACAAAATGATGCATTTTCCCATCATGTAAACTAGAAGAAAATACTTACCAGAGTACAGGATTAATAACTTAGTAGTTTAAAGCAATCTTTGGGGCAAAGGTATTTTTCTCTAGAAGTCACTATCTAGCCGGTTGTATAGACAATTCTTTGGACCCACCCTCTGAAGGTCTCTATCACTTCAGCATTTGCATGTTAAACTTGGAGTTGGGGGACCTGAGTTTCCATCTGAGTCCTCCCACTAACTTGACAAGTCCTGAGCTAACTTGGACAAGTCCCTTAATAGATTCTTGGGCCCCAGTTTCACGGGAGTGCTTAAAACGAGATGATGCCCAAGACTCTCATCTGCCATAAACATTACTGCAAAATTCTTGTTTGTGCCTAGCTTATGGAAGGGAAATTTCCGAGCACCTGGGTGCCTCTCTGGGTCCATGCTAAATCACAGCGTGCATGTGGTAAGCGTGATGTGGACAAGGATAACTCGGAGAATGCATCTGGTGATTACGGCTGTAGCAAGCACGCAGGAAACAGATTCCTACATCACAAACGGTGGATTTGCCTTTGAAGATGAGGCGTTTGCTATCCAATGAGGCAGGAAGGAAGCACAAACCCACATGTCTATGTCAGCCCCTGGACAACCTCCAACAGGACCCTCCTAAGCAGCCTTCCATTCCTTTCTGAAGCGTCGTGCTAAAGAAATGTGTGTCCACAGCCGAGGGTTCCAGGCAGGCTGCACCTGCAGCCGCCAGTCACCCAGCCAACCCAGGCAGATGGCCCCAGCCAGCCCCAGGGAGGCCCTGGGCCGCTGAGTGTGAGGCTGCAGCAGTGAGCAGGGCACCCCGCCCAGGATCTGGCGGAGCCCAGCCTGTGATTTCCAAGGAGCCCAACATTCCAAGAAGAGACCTTGGAAAAACTGGGTCTAGATGGCAGGCTTTAGAGACCAATGTGGGGAAAATGTATTTTATTATCATGGGCACTAACACCAGAAAGAAACAAATTTCAGCTGCAATTTAAAAAAACAAGCCCAAAGAAAACAAGTATGGTATTAAAAAGTATGACCGTGCTATGTTACTATCTCTCGGGAATATTACATTTTGAATCCCTGCAATCAGTCCAAGCAGACCTGTGCCTTTGTCAGAGGGAGATAAAGGACTGATGTCCTTCTGAACTTCTTCCACTTCCAGCTCCCCTTTAAAAATTAATTCAAAGCGTTTAATGAACAACCGTGTCAGGGTCAAACGTACACGGCATATGCACCAGGTGTGCAATGAAATCACTGGCCTATTATAACCACTGAAGAGGCAGAGTATTTCCAACATCAAATACGAACCCTTAACCCACAACGACTCTGTGCATTACAGAAACAGCTCCTGGTTTGACCTTAGAAAAACCAGGGGAAACGAAGCGTGAAGGAGTTGGGACACCTGCCAGTGGTGCTGGAGACTGTTCACCTGGGAGGTGTTTGAAACGTCCTGGCCCAGCCCCTTGGAATTTCAAGAAACAGGCCATCAGCATCGGTTTCTGAAAAGGGCGTTTTGTTCCTAAATAACAAAGGCAGACGTTCGGTGTTTTTTGAAATGTCTTTAATTGGTTTTCCGCAGATGTTGAGCCCCTTGGCGAGGATGAGGTGTAATTTATGGGCCCGGCCTGTTATTACCCCGGAGAGCCTGGCACTAAGTCCCTGCAGACTCCTAGGATTAAAACAAACATATAGGTAGGCACAGGGACAGCAGAAGGCGATGGGGGGGGGGGGGGGAGGGCCAGGCAGGGTTTGTATCTCGCTCAAGGCCCACCCCCAGACAGTGGCAGCCTGGGTGCCAGGACCTGTGGGTGCCAGCTCGGGTCTTACCAGCCGTCTGCAGGCCTCTGAGCTGTGCAGGAGCCAACTCCAGAGAAAGCACAACCGGTCGAACAACAATTCAGCGACCCAGCCCCTGTGACGGGCTTCCTCAGGCCTCCAGTGGCAACAGCCCAAGTGGGAGAGGTCCCAGGAGGGGAGGCCTGGGCCCAGAGCGGTCAGTGGGAGCAGAACCACTTGCTCTGCAATCAGGATGCTCCACAGAACCCGTAAAAGAGAGGACAGGGGCTGCACAGGGTGAGGGGCCTAGGCTCAGTGGACCCACAGTTGCAGAGAGAAGAGTACGTGCATGTGTGTGGCTGTGTGTCTGTAGGTGTGTCTATGTGTCTGCGTGGGTGTACTGTGTGTCAGTATGGGTGTATGTATCTGAGTGTATGTCTGCATATATGTGCATGTGTAGGCAACCCAATAAATGCCAATTCTGGTGTAGCCTTCACAATTTTTCGTACCAACAAGCTGTGTGTGTGTATGTGTGTGTGTGTGTGTGTGTGTGTGTGTGTGTGTGTGTGTGTGTGTTGGGGAGGCAGAGTGGGGTGTGGAGGGCAGGTGGGGGGCAGGAAGGTGCAGGTGAGCAGCAGCTATCCTGGATGTCACTGCCAAGGTGTCACCACCCCGGCTCAGGGTCCTGCATTTCAAAGGCAAGTCACTGGGGCTGACAAGGTCCCCCTCCAACTCCCTCCCCATTTTCCTGCTAGGGCCCCACTTCTGCCCCCATGATATCCCTTAGGTCACCCCAAAAAGGGGTAACTTGAGGGAGGGGCTTTCACTTCTGTATGGGGGTGCTCCTCCCCAAGTTGTCCCCAAAGAATCTGGGATCTCAGGAAGACAGGTGTCCTGGGAATGCAGATGCAGTTCTGAAACTGACTGTACCCCGAAACTCTCCTTGGTAGGGAACCCATCACAACTGGGTTCCCCGGCATTTGCAAGAGCTGGAGGTGGGGTGAGAGAGATGGGACGTAGAGTCAGAAAGAGTGAGAGACAGAGAGAGAGAGGCAGACAGACAGACAGACAGACAGAGAGACCAAGCTAGAGACAGAGAGAGACAGAGACATAGAGAAAGAGAGAGAGACACAGGCAGAGACAAAGATGGAGAGACAGACACAAATGCACTCCAGCACACGCCAGCGGCCAAGCATGTTGTGAAGTCTTCAGGGTGCGCCACTAGCCAGTTGAGAATAGTGTAAATATTACTGTTTGCATCTCAAATTAAACTGGGTGGTGGGATAAGAAACTGCAACCTGGAATTTTTTCTTCCCCACAAGCTGAGGGGCAGGGGCAGCCCAGTGCTGCCAGGTGGTGACGTGTACCTGGACAGCAGGGCAGGCAGGTAAGCCTTTTGTCCAGAATCCTTTCAGAAAGCAGAGGGTGATTACTGAGATGGTATCTTTAAGGTGTTCAGAACCCACCTGCCTTAAAGGATTTATGTAGAAAGATGACCTGCGGGGCTGGCCTGGGTGACCTTTCAGAAGAATTCAGGAGAACCCCCGTGGAGACAGCTGGGGGATGGACTACCCAGGGCCCTAGAACAAGGAAAAGCAGGGGAGAGGGTAATGCCAGGAACAGAGAGTAACAACACCAAGGGAAACAAGATAAGGAGGGAATGTAATCACCCCTTGGGCTCTGGAGAGGAGAAACATGATTAGCAGTGGCAACAACGGGGCCTGGGCCCCTCTCCTGGGCCCTGGGACACTCTCCTGGGCCCTGGGACACTCTCCTGGGGCCAGAAAGAATGTGCGTGGGAGACAGTTTGCCCCCAGGAGGGAAGCAGGTGACCAGAATGCCTGAGAGTCCCTTCCTTTGCAGCCAGGTATGTGATAGCCCCAGGAATCAGGAAGAGCCATGGCACTAACAGCTACTTGCTAAAGAAGAGCTTTAAGATTAAAATATTTTTGATTGATTGATTTCAGAGAGGAAGGGAGAGGGAAAGAGGTAAAAACATCAATGATGAGAGAAGATCATGGATTGGCTGCCTCCTGCCTGCCCCCTACCGGGGATCAAGCCCACAACCCCCAGGCATGTGCCCTTGACCGGAATTGAACCTGGGACCCTTCAGTCCTCAGGCTGATGCTCTATCCACTGAGCCAAAACAGCTAGGGCAAGAAGAACTTTAAAGGTCAGACTCCTTCCCTCGTCCCAAAGAGGAAAACAGCCCAGTCTGGAAAGATTCAGATCAGAGAGGAAGACCTAGAGCACACCCAGCGCACAGCACATGCTCAACAAGCACAAACCTCTGAGCTCAGGGGAAGAGGGTTTGCAGCCCAGAGAGCTGGCTCCAGGGGCCCAAGTCTACCTCACCCCACCCCCAGCTTCCCCTGTCCCTCCTGGAGGCTTCCTCTACCAGGGTGTCCGCAGAGGCCCAGGAATGGGAACGGAACACGCAGCACTGCCGTCTCAGCCAGCAGGAAAGAGCAGTGTTGCAAACTCCACCAAAGGCAGAACCAAAATTGGGCAGGTGTGATTACAATGGAGCCAGACACACTGCAGACAGGCAGGCTGCTTCCAGCATCCTAACCCAGCAGACAGCAAGGTAGGGCAGGTGGAATGAGCCACTAAGGTGACCCTGGCCTCTGAGGACTGGCACTGCCTACAAGCACACCCATCAGAGGGTCAGGTGATTACAACCCAAGAAGTGCCAATTCTGGTATAGCCTTTCACATCAGGATACTATGGCTCTGGAGGTCCTGTGACAGTCACATGGCCAGGTCCAGGGGACTTCTTAAACTAAATAAGGCCAGTGCTCATCATCCTGGGTCACTCCATCAGCCTCAGTCAAAAAATGCAAAATGAGCTGCCTTTGCATGCAAGGAATAAACATTTCCGAGTGAGAGCCCTAAACTTTTTGGAGCAGGGGAACTCATAGGACTACCTTTTTCAACAGGTATATTTACTAAAATACATTAGCAGTGAGTAGTGTTTGGAGGATCTCACCACTGCCAGGGAGATGGAGTGGGAAACCTGGACACATCCAAGTGGACAACTGGTCTACCAAAACAGCTGGGACTCAAATCAGCCCCTAACTCCTAACCCTGACTCCTGGCCCTTAACCCTAACCCAGCTCCTCCCAGCATTCCACACTGCCTCTCAAGGAAAAGGAATACAAGCCAAGGGCCAAAACCAGACAACACTTTGCAGAATATTCCAGGCTAAGCATGTGGATGGAGAGCACTGCACCTGTCACACAATCTCACAGCTGGGCAGGGATCTTGGATGGCCAGGCACACAGCCCTGCTACTAGGACCTTCAGAAAGCCTCTGCAGAGGCCTGAGTCACTGGGCTATTAAGATTCATCATCAAAGAAAAGGGAAAACAGTGAGGCCAGAACAGACCCTGCAAAACTGCTCCATAAGACAGGATTGAAACTGTGTTGCTATTGACACTGAAGGCAGTAACACTGGAGAAAATAACCCTATCATAGCGCAGCAGAGGCAACAACTAATGGTGCCAGAGAGAACCACACAGTGGCGGTCAATCATTTTAGAGCTTGTTTTCAGAAACGTGACCTAGAAGGGATGGTCAAGTCAAGTGATCAGAAAGACAAGTCCAAAAGAAGCCTGCATTGGTCACACAGAGCCTTTCGTTTATTGCATGAGACATTTATTTCATTCCAGAGAATTCTTTAAAAGAAAAAAGCTGCTACCAAAACCAGCTGTGAAATCACCCTGACCTCACAGCATGAAGTGAAGTAATGTAAGTCCACCCCGTTTCTTTCACTACTGCTTCCCAAAGTCACTTGCCCAGGAACAGACAGACATCTAGGGCTTTCACGGGTCCCACAGGTCACAACCACCAAGGACGCTCTTACACATCTCCTCCCCTTAAGATGGCACAGCTCCTGCACAGACGCCAAGCCCACACCTGGGCTGCTCCCGCCTGCACTTGGCTGTCTGGCGAACTACAGTCTCCAAGGACATTATTAATAGAAATATGTCCTAAGCCAGCACCATTAGGCTTCTGAAATCACCAGCTGTTTCTAAAAGAACACCTTGCTGAAAAGGGCTGGCGTGTGTGTGTGTGTGTGTGTGTGTGTGTGTGTGTGCGCGCGCACACACTGAGGCCCTTTCCTAACTTCCACCCTGAGGCCCCCTGACCTTGTGCCCCCTTACAGGTACCCCCCTCCATATATATTCTAGCACTATTCCTGTAATCATATTTTGGGACCTACTGCTACAAGTCATTCCAGTCTATATATATATATTTGATTTTAGAGAGAGAAGAAGTGAGAGGGAGAGAGAGAGAGAAACATCAATGTGAAATAGCCTGGCTCCACATGCGTCCCTACTGGGGATCAAGCCTGCAACCTGGGCATGTGCCCTGAGCGGGAAGCAGACCAGTGACCTTTCAGTGCACAGCACAACACTCAACCAACTGAGCAACACCGACCAGGACCCAGCCTGCACATCTTTTAATTCCTCTTTCAGGCAAACCCTCTACTCCTCTTCACAAGGATCAAGAAGCTGTGGGCAGTTCTACTCCTCCCATCCAGTTAGGGCAGGGGGAGAGGTAGGAAGCTGTTTGTTTTTGAACCATGGTATTTCTTTCACATTTTACAAACAGCCTCTAGTTTATTCTGGTGGAGGTGTCCTAGGTTGCGTATTTCCTTAAAGGTGACTGCCTTCGGAGGACTACTGAAGAAGAGAGCTGCAGGGTCTCAACAGGACCCCCGCTCAAAGATCTGTTTCTGCCTCCAGCTAACAGGAGCACCTGGGGGTCACCTAGAGAACTGAGGCTCAAAAAGTGTGGAGAAGCCTTGAGGGTGAGCCGGGTCCAGATACCCCATATTCCTGGCCTTTCACCATTCCCAAACGCAATATCTCCATATTGAAGAGTTCTGGGCGTGACTTGCAGCACGGGCCCCCCACGTGAAGGAGACGCATCTCAGACTCTGTAAAGGGAAGTCTGCGGAACTCTGGGACTCCCTACAAGGGCGCACACGGATGCATGTTCGCAGAAATGCGGCGCTGCGGGGACAGCACTCGAGGTGACCTGGCCGCTTTAATGCTCCGCGCCGCGGTCCCGGTCCCGCCCAGTCGTGGAATCCCGGGGCGCCAGCGGCACACCTCCCGGTTCTCCACCTCCCCCGCCGGCGCCCGCGCCCGGCCCCCCGCTCACCGTCTCGGGGTCGTTCTCGAACACCTCCCGGGCCTCCTCCTTGCTGCACAGCTCCTCGACGCATTCCCTCTCCAGGTGGCCCTGCTTGGCCTCCTCGAAGACCTGGTATGCGCGGCGCTGCCTGGGCCGCAGGAACTGCGCCGCCTCGCGCGCCCGCAGCATCACGGCTACCGGGACGCGAGTGGGAAGACGGCGCGGGGAGGAGCGGGGAGAGAGAGAGAGAGAGGGGAGAGAGAGAGCGGGGGCACGCTGTCAACCCGGGGCCCCGCACGCTGTGTCCTTCCAGCAGCGGGCCCGGGGATGCAGCGGCGGGCGGGAGCGCACGGAGTCGGGGCGCACGGGCCGGGTTGGCACGCGGGCACTGGCGTGGCCCTTGCCCCCGGTGGCGGGGTCTTTCGGAGCGGGTCTCTCGATCAGCCCCCGCCGCGGCCCCCGCGCGGTACTCACTGTGCGCGGACTCCGAGGCCAGCAGGAGTAGCAGCAGCGCAGTGCCGAGGGCGGCGGCGGGCCCGGGCGGCGGCGGCATGGCGAGGCCGGGGACCGGGGACCGGGACCGGGACCGGGACCGGGGACGGGAGCCGGGCGGGCAGCCGGGAGCGCGCGCGGTCAGAGTGCCGGGGAGGCCGTGGCGAGCCGCGGGCGCCGCGGGGCGGTGGCTCCGGTCATCCTGTGAGGCGGCTCTGAAGGTCACATCCCGGCGGCGGCGGCGGAGGCGGCGGCGGCGGCAGCAGCACCTCGGACTTGCGGCGGGTCTGGGCGGCGGCGCGGAGGCCAGGGTGGCCGGGGCGGGGCGCGCGGCCGGGGGCAGGACTGGCCTCGGGGCCGCGCCGGGCGGGCGGGGCCGATAGCTCCCACCCGCAGCCTGGCGCCCGAGCTGGTTTCAGCTGGGAAGATCAAAGATTGAAGGGGAAACAGGTCACGGGCGTAGCTACTTCTCACGCCGGCTGCTTAGACTGCTTGGGGAGTTTCTACTAAACCAGCGATCAAGGTATTAATCCGAATGGGGTGAAAGGAAAGAAGAAAGAACACCCAGGTACAACGTGAGCAGGTGCTAGAATATGACCATTTACTACAATTAAACCTCTTTCCCACCCCACCACCCCCAACTCAAATCTACCATATCCCTTTTGGATTCTTCATTCTTAGGCAAATTTTCTCAAGACTTAAAACCCACCAAAAAGAAGACAAACTGAGGTCAAACTGAATCCCAACGAGGGCCAGGAGTGACATTGGATTATTTCCTTCTGTAATCTGTGTTTTCCATAATGATGACATTGAAAACCTTGAGGTTTCCCAGTGGACATTTAAGCTGAAAGCAACATTGTGCCGGTTCACAGAGACCACGACTTTCTGTCTCTCCTTCCCGAACATTTCGCAAAGTTATAGGCAAACACACACAAACAAAAACAAAACACAGCAGACCACTGGCTCTGGGTGTGTGTGTGGGGGGGGGGGGGGCGGCAAGACAGTGTGAGCCCGGCATGCAGGAGGAGGGGGTCCTGGAAACGGACAGGCCTCTGGTGACTCCTATTCCGATACCCCCCCAACCCCAACGTGATGAGAAAGGGGACAGCATGTCACCTCCTCCCCAAATGGTTGGTCATGTTGCTTGTAGACCCGTTTCTTCTCCCCTTTCACAGTAGGAGAATGAAATGTCATTGCTGGTACAATTATTTTTAGGCCATGGATTTAAAGGTAGGTTAATGAGCATTAATACGTTAAATTCGGGGAAGTGAATGCTCATGAGGACCATCTTCAAATAGAATTAACGATTTAATAGATAGGTCATCTGCATCTGTGTCTGAACGTCACCAGGCACTGCCTTGTCAGCTGGCGACTCACATGCAGCCTAGGGCTGAGAGTGCTGCAAACACCGCAGAGCTTGGAAAGACCTGTGTGCGGGCACTTCTATTCATTATTTCTTGGGGGTTCTAAACCAGTGGCCCATGGATAGATTTCAGGAAGTGTGCAAACTACTGGAAATTGTTTGCAATTAGTTTCTGCATCATTTGTGTGTGTTTGGAGAAGAGAATTTTTAAAGCGAATGTAATTCCCAGAAGCTGATCCCAGTAAGAGTGAGCATCCTGGCCTCTTCGATGTCCCTCTGGAAGGGTCTGTGCGGGGTGGGCTCACCGCTTCAGGTGACCAGGCACCAGTATGGTCACACTGGATGGAGCTTTTCAGGTCCCCTGACCTGTTAGCATGGACCTCACTCCCTTTCCCCATTCACCCCTTCTACTGAGTTGGTACCCCAATAATTACCATACCTCCCATTATGCAGAAACTTCGTTTAATAAAATGCATTCACACTTGCTCATTGTGATTTTGATAACTATGGAACGCAGAAAGCAAATATGGGGAGTAGTGGAGGAGGTCTGATCCATGCTAAAGCCCACAATTTTCAACCTAGTTACCAATGCAGGAAATAGATAAGAAATAAACTGGATAATGTGTTCCGAAATTGGAAAGAGTTGTCGGGCACTGTTTTATATACCCTGAAATAGCAACGATGAAGTAGACAGTTCACCTCCACAAGGGGAAGGTTAGATCCAGGGCAATGGAAGCTTTATGTGGACAACCAGCCTGTAGTCAGGAGGTGGAGAGCCAGTGGGTCTTTCTAAGGATAAAAACTGAGATGAGCCCTAACTGGTTTGGCTTAGTGGATAGAACGTCGGCCTGCAGACTGAAGGGTCCCAGGTTTGATTCCGGTCAAGGGCATATACCTTGGTTGCGGGCACATCCCCAGTAGGGAGTGGAAAGGAGGCAGCTAAATTGATGTTTCTCTCTCATCAATGTTTCTAACTCTCTATCCCTCTCCCTTTCTCTCTGTAAAAAATCAATAAAAAATATATTTTAAAAAAAAAACACCTGAGATGAAAGTGTAGAGGTGGGGTAGGAGGCGGGTAGGAAATGAGGTGTTTGTAGGGAAATGAAAGTTCTGTATTCTCCTGTCACCACATCTGTGGGTGATGATTTCAAGGCAATAAAACCATGTATTTAGGTGTGCACTCAATAAATGTGAATTGAGTACAGCTGGCCCTTGGACAACTTAGTGCCGGCCCTCCCCACATATAGTCAAAAATTCATGTATAAATTTTGACTCCCCCAAAACTTAACTACAGTCATCCCTAGGTATTCAGGGGAGATTGGTTCCATGGCCCCCACTCAGATACCAAAGTCTGTGGATGCTCAAGTCCCTTATATAAGATATCATAGAACAACGCATAGAGTCAGCTCTCTATGTCCATGCATTTCCAACCAGGGATCTAAAATACTGTTTTCTACCCATGGTTGGTTGGGAATCTATGGACATGAAACCCAGGGATATGGGAGGCTGACTGTGTATTTATTTCAAAAAATCTGTCTATAAGTGGACAATTCAAATCTGTCTATAACTGCACAATTCAAACCCATGTTGTTCAAGGGCCAAGTGTCTTAAAAGAAGACATAGTGCTGGGGTGCTGACCAGACCATTCACAATTGGTTTTTATTTGATTTTTTTGAACAGCTTTATTGCACTATAGTGGTAATACAATATACTGCTTGCATAAGTTTTGATAGATCTCTGATGTATGGATATACCTGTGAAACCACCACCACAGTCAAGCTAGGAGCATGCCCATCACTCAGAAACATCTCCTCAGGCCCTTTGGTAAATCCTCCCTCCTGAACATAAACCCTCATACCCATCACTAGGCAAAACCACTGGCCAGCTTTCTGTCACTATAGGATAGTTTGCATTTTCTGGAGTTTTACGTAAAAGGAGTCGTACAGTATGTAGACTATTTTTGTCTGTATCCTTTCACTTAGCAAATTTATTTTCAGATTCATTTACATTGTTGCATGTTTCGATAGTTTATTCCTTTTTATTACTCAGTAGTATTCTCGTGTATGGATGTGTTAAAATCTGTTCATCATTCACCTGTTGTACATTTGGCTTGCTTCCAGTTATTGGTTATTACCCATAAGGTGGCTATGAACATTTGCATACAAGTTTTTGTATGCACATAAACTTTCATTTCTCTTGGGGATATATCTCGAAACAAAATGATTGGACCATATGATAGGTATTTGTTTAACTTTTTAAGAAAGTGAAAAACTGTTTTTGAAGGTGATTTACCATTTTACATTCCCACCAGCAGTGTATAAGTTTCAGTTGTGCCACATCCCCACCAACACTTGAGATGGCTAGTCATTTTAATTTTAGCCATTCGAGTAGGTGACTTGAATTTGCACTTTTCTAATAACTAATGGTGCTGTTAATAACTAATGATGTTGTTTAATGTGCTTGTTGCCATCCAAATATATATTTTTTATGAAGTCTCTGTTTAAATTTTCTCTTTTTTTCCTTTTTCTTGGGATGTTTGCTTTTCCAATTAGTGAGTTATTTGTTGACTGTTAAGAGTTCTTTAAATATTCCGAATATAAGTCCTTTATCAGATGTGTGATTTACAAATAATTACTTCCAATCGGTGACTAGTCTTTTCATTCCATTAAGGAATGGAAACTCTGCTTTATCAAAAGGCAGAGTTCTTAATTTTGAAGTACAATTTATTATTTTTAAGTGAATTCTACTTTTGCAATCATATTTGCCTAACCCAAGGCCAAAAAGACTTTCTTCCAGAAGTTTTATAGGTAAAAGTTTTTCATTTGGGATTATGATGCATTTTGAATTTGTTTCTAAATATTTTGTATTTTTCATTCTATTGTAAATGTTTTTTATTTAAGTTTCTGATGAAAACACTTGATTATTGTATATTTACCTTCTATCCTACAAGTTTGCATAACTAAATTTTTTGTTTCCTTGCTTTTTTGGTAGATTCAATAACATATTTTACATAGATGATCATGTTGTTTATAAATATAGACACTTTACTTTCTCCTTTCCAATCTGGGTGCTTTTTACTTCTTTTCTTGTCTTATTGATTGTCTAGCAACCTTCTCTACTAGTAGAAATAGTAGATAGTGGGTATCCTGGTCTTATTTCTGATTTTAGAGAAATAATTCACCATTAAGGTACTGTTAGCTGTAGGATTTTCATAGATGCATTTCATCAATATGAGGAAGTTTCTTCTATTAATAATATCATGTGAGATTTTTAAAATTAGGAATGGGCATTAGAGTTTGTCAAATGCTTTTTCTGCATCTATTGAGACAATCCTATGTTTTTCTTTTTTTTCATTTATTAATATGTGAATTTCCTTGATTGATTTTCAAGTGTTAAATAAACAAACCTTGAATCCCTGGAATAAACCCCATTCGTCATGATGTATTATTTATGATGGTATTTCCTTTTCCTGTATTATCTTTATCTGGCTTAGTATCCAAGAAATGCTGGCCTCATAGAATTAGTTGGTAAATGTTTCTTTCATGGTTTGCAACCCACTGGTAGGTTTTGAAATCAATTTAGTATTTTGTTAATGAGCAGTTTTTTAATGATACAGAATAGATAGAGGATATCAGAGTTTATCAGATGTGAGTTCTTCATTTCCACTATATTTGTTTTCTGAGTGTGCACTGGGTCATGATGTAAAATGTCATTATAACTGTGGGTTGTGGTAAAAAGTTTGTAACACTGCTCACCATAGTGAGTGAAGGTGGCCAGATCTCGTTAAGATGAAAATCCCTTTGTGGAAAAGTCCTCGGGGCCTTTGCTGAGGGTGACCATCTTATTCTGGTTTTCAAGGGAAGATTTGTTTTTAACATCAAAAATCTTGCTGTAGAAGATTTTTGCTCTCCCTACTCTGTGCCCTTTGTATCCTGTTACTGATGGTGGTATTTAGTACTAAATATAAGTGGTTGTATGGAATTCCGTAGAGATCTTCTCATAGAAGCAACACCAATTTCCAGGCAAGGCTGCCTACCATAGCCTGATTAACCCCTCCTTAGTCTGAAATGTGGAACCTCACCTTTGTGAGTCCTGATTCTAGTCCTGGTGAGTTTGCTGAGCAGGTGCAGGGAGGAAGGGAGGCAGAGGAGGGATGAAAGAAGGGAGGGGAGAAGATGGGGCAGGGAGGAGGTGCATGGTGGGAAAAAGAGGACCTTTAAATTGGAAATACACAGTTCACCTCTTCCATGTAATGTAACCTTTCCCAGTCACTTTTATTCTCCACCCCAAACTTCCTTAACTGCAAAATGGCATGACACGTCCTAACTGTTGGTGCGTAGTATGGCAGTTCAATGAGACAGTGAATGGGAACTGCTTGGGATGTCCAAATGGAAGCCATGCCTGACTCCCCAGCCCTGCTGCAGCCACACGGCTTCCACTGCTGACTCCCTGCTGGTCTTAGAAGGGAAGAAGAGGTCGACAGTCTCATTATTGAACACGTCTACTGTAGAGGGGTACTACTGACCAAGTGTTAGTTCAATCCCAAACATCCCCATGCTCAGCTCTAGCACAAGGAGCTGCCAGAACCGATCACCCCAGAGACACCTTGTGGGAGCTGAGAATCATGGGAAGGGTGCGGCTGGATGGTTGATGATGCTAGGTCGGGTCACTGAGACATCCAGCCAGGTCCATGGCTTGCTGGTCTGCGGGGACCCCAGAAGCAGGGATGACCAAGGTAGCATAAATATTTTGCCACAGTCATCCTCATGCACCTGTGTTTGGACAAAGCCTGTGTCCTGGGATGCCATTGCCCAGGGATAACTGCAGCAAGACTTGGAGATTTCAGTAATGTGTTGCTTAGGGCCAGTTTGGCTGCATGAGCAGAAACTCAGTGCAAACGTGCTTACACTGCAAATGGGAATGCATTGGTTTGAGTAACTGAGAAGTCCCGGCTTGCGCTGACCTCAGGGTTTCAGATGGATTTCTCCTGAAGTTCTGTTTCCTTTGGGAGTGGCTCCGTTGGCACAACCGCTCTCAGCTTGCAATGTCCTCAGGTCCGGAGGAAGCTTCCATGGTTCCACAGCACTCCCACTGGCATTCCAGGGAGGAGTCGGCTGGCCTTGCATGGGCTGCGCTCCCACTCATGATCTGTGGGACGTGCATAGACGGCTCTCACTGGAAATATGCCATGTGATCAACAGCCCTGAGCGGCAGGGCAGAGCTCCAAAAAGGAAAGGTTGCTGGGCAGACAAAATGTAACAGATGCCCCTTATTTAGAAGAATAGCTTGTTGTATTGGAGGTGTAGATAAATGTCCAGTGATATAAAAGTTTACATTTTTAGAGCTTTCAGTAACTTTTTTTCAGAACATTTTTTCCCTTCTGGCTGATAAAAATATTTGTTAGAAAAGCTTGTGAGTCAGCTTACTAGTAGACGTGTATTTTAAAATTCTGAAAACTTGGCATTATTTTGTAGGGCCTCATCTGTCTACTCTTTGCTGCCGTGACCATATAATGGAGTCATAGTTTCCAGAAAACGTCTTCATGGGGTGCTGGACTGTGGCATCTGGCACCGACTGATGTGTCCATGGAAGGAGGTAATGTCACATTCCCCCACTCATTACACCACATAACAGGTGGCCTTTAATTTTATAATTGTGACAAAGATCTATATTTTTGCAAAGCCAACAGGAAAAATGTTCTTTTTGCACCCATTTAGCACCCCCAGTAAATTTTGTTAGCTAAGTAACTCTGAACACACTTCAAGTGGATTTCGAATTGAAGTCTCCCCTTTGCAACGGGTTCCTTGTCAGTCTGGTTCTAAGAAGGCCCAGGAGGGGTGGACATGGAACTTCTTGGCTGAAGGCAGGAAGGTCTTTGATGCCGACAAGATGCTGTGTGGCCAAATGAGGCCTCTCCCCAGACCCTGAGATGGGAGAGAGCCAGCATAGCCAGCGTACCTGCCTTCACTGCCAAGGCTTCGTTAGAGGGAGGGGAAATCTTGGCAACGGCCCTTTGGCTGAGAGCAAGAGCCTGGGGCTGCTGACTGCAGCTGGGCTGCCTGCACCGCACTCTCTCTTTCGGGAGAGAAATCAGCCAGAGCTACACAGAAAGCAGGTATGTTCCAGAAGCTTGACCTGGATACTCTGCAGCTTGGCCCGCAACACCCAGACATTTGGGTCTTGTGGCCTCAGGAAATCAGGCGCTGCTTTCAAGGACAGGAAGCCCCAAACTGCCCCCGCCATGCTCGGCACCACTGGTACTTCCTTTTACTGAGCCTCTAGGCTGTGTCCGCAGATGGGCAGAGAGCACCCTCCCCCTCCACCCGAGGGATGTCTTGGCTGAAATCCTTCTCACTTGAGATATGAGGGGTGAGGGCCGAACATGTCCCCGCGAGACACAAGCTGGTACAACACGTGAGGGCTTCTTGATAATGTTCTGAGGACCGAGCACTCCAGCCGGGTGGCCTGCTCCTGGAAGAGGCGACCTCGGGATGTCCCAGAAGGAAGTCAAAGCACTCCGCAGCAGTTGGCAGTGCTCAGCCGGCGTCCCCGCGCCCCAAGGGACAAGGCTCATGCCCTGGAAGTCTGGATTCACATCCTCCCATTGAGACGGCTCAACTGTCAAAGTTATGACTCATGGCCTCTGACCAGGATCCTTTCAGACTGGGCCAAGCAGGGACACACACACACACACACACACACACACACACACACACACACACGGCATGAAACGTGTTGTGCGTTCAGCACAGGAGAGCTGGCTTTGCTTTGAGCTGGTGTTTTGCTGGACCCGCTGCTTGGAGCTTGTGATGCTTCCTCCTCCCATTGCTCTTCTAACTCCCGCCCTCGGGCTGGATCTGGTCTCTCCCTCCTCAGAAGTGCTTTAGCGTTTCATTGTGGTTTCCTTCTGGTGCTTGAGGGGTTGGTGAGAGTGGGGAGAAGAGCTGAAGAAATGGGTGGTGCAAGGTCCTGCGTTGGCCATACTGACTGGCACCCCTCATGTTGATGTGTAGAGGTGCTCACAGCCGTGGTGACCCTTGGGGCTGCAGAGTGTGTGGAAGTCATTTCCATTGTCACGATGATTGGGGAGCATCACTGGCAATTAGAGGAGAGAGCTGGGGGTACTGAATGCCCTGCCTTGTGCAGACAATCTCACCCACAAATTTACCACACGAAGCGACACGTGTGCCTCTCTTGATGAATTCTGGAATGGCGGGGGGCGGTGGGGGAGCAGAGGAGAGTGAGGGGTTTGTGTTCTCAGCTAAGGCATTTGGACCTTCTTTAGATGGTACACGGAAGCCATTGAGAGTTGTGGGGAACTGAAGTGCCATGTGACTGTTTTGGTCTGTATGGGACCATCCTTTCAGTCCCAAGTTTGGCTGTGAGTGAATGCCCAAGCCCAACAAAGGGCCTATGGTTTCTTCCTCATGGCCCGCGTGCAAAAGACAAGTGTTAGATGATGGGCCTCCTGCATCACTCGGGTCCCCCCAGAAATGTCTGGTTCAGGTCTCTTTGAGGTACCGGAAGGGAGGAGGCAGACCACCTGCTGGGAGGCCTGGCCTATGGGAAGCTCCGGAAATGAAGGCCTGTGAGGGCAATGGACAGGTTTTACCAAGATGGCGGCCCAAAACAGGGAGATGCTTAGACTCTAAGGCAGCGGTTCTCAACCTGTGGGTCGCGACTCCTTTGGGGGTCAAATGACCATTTCACAGGGGTCACCTAAGACCATTGGAAAACTCATATATAATTACATATTGTTTTTGTGATTAATCACTATGCTTTAATTATGTTCAATTTGTAACAATGAAAATACATCCTGCATATCAGATATTTATATTACGATTCATAACAGTAGCAAAATTACAGTTATGAAGTAGCAACAAAAATAATTTTATGGTTGGGGGTCACCACAACATGAGGAACTGTATTAAAGGGTCGCGGCATTAGGAAGGTTGAGAACCACTGCTCTAAGGGAATCGCCCAAGAACCATGGTTTCTAGGATAATCGGCAGCTTTCGCAGAACCTGAGAGAGAGATGCCATATTCTAGGGAAGGTCCTTTCTGATGATAAACTGTGAGCATGTGTTTCTAGGAGGGGCTGAACGGTGGCCTCCGAATGTCCCGGGTCAAAGCTGTAAGAAGGAGGGAGGAACTGCCGTATGCCTCGAGTGGGGGATGTGTGTGGAAAACACCATCTCCATGACTGCTTGGGTCGTAGACAGCCTGGGGCCACGCTGCTGAGAGCAGCTACCTGTGGGAGGGAGGGGAAATTCCCTATTTGCTTTATTCGTATCTTTCTGCACTTACTGAATTTTTCACAATGAGCATGTATTACTATAACCTGTAGAATTTACAAATACCAACGAAGCCCTCTGAGGGTGAGCATTCACTGTTGCATAAAGAGGAACTTTTATAGAAACCGAGAGGGTTTAAGTAAATGACAGAGGCACAAGCGCGTGTGAGGCCGGGGACTCTCCACCCAGACAAGCGTTACACACGCTCAGCTGAAAGCGTCTTCCCTGGGCGGTCTCTCTGACGTTCCGAGGCCAGCTGTGAGGCCAGCTGTGTGCATGGCGTGCAAGCGGTGTGCTTAGGTGCTTAGGCTAAAGCAACCTAATTACAGGGTCATTAGAATTGCTTGGTTTGTTGGGGTGAATTATCTGATTACTCATTTGACTGTTCCCTTCTCTTATCTGTAACAGTCATCAAGGATCTTCGAAAAGTCATATAACTTAGTTTATTCATTGGGAAAATTATACCGATAACCATCTTCCCCAGCAAATGGTCTCTGAAGACAGAGGCGGCTCACTTAGTTTTCACAACAAGAATTAGGAAGTGATTCCAATTGTTCTGGAGAAGGCACTGAATGGTCCTGCTGAGCCCAAACTGCTGGCAGCATAAAGGAGCAGGTGGCGGTTAGGGTCTCTCGGGGGAAAGTGGGGCACCCACTCTGGCCCCTGCCTTGGAGGGGCCATGTTGCACCCTGGGCACTTGATGGGTTGAAACTGGGGAGAAGTGTGGAAGAGTTAGCAGGCCTAGACAGGCCTCGGGTCTGCTTTGTCATTTAATGTTTACCTAAAAGGATTCATGGGCAGTCTTAAAAACAAGACTTAGAGAATTCCTGGGAGTTTCAAATGCCTCCCCTCTTTGATGGGGACTGGGGAAGAGTTTTTAGGGAAACCAAGCAAATGCGTAGAAAGGGAGTTTAGTACTCGCCTCTCCCCTTGAGTCTAGGAAGGAAGTGTGATTATATGAACTGATCAAATCAGAACTGGGCTTCAGCATGGATGGCACCGCCCCACTTTTTCTCTAATAGGTGGGTCCCAGATGACTCTTTCTCCAGGAGAGGAAGGATTTCAATGCAGCTCCGTACGGGCAGCAGTGGGGATGGCAGTAGAGTATTTTGGTCGGATCCGCGTTCATGGCTGGCTGGAAGCCGAGGAAAACGTGATGGAAGGCAGTCTTGGGAGGAACGGAGTCATGCTGTGAGCTCAGTGGGAACACACCCACCAGTGCCGACAGAAATGGAATCCTGGACATGAATGCTGGTGACACGTAAACAAAGTTATTAAAAGGAAATTGAGTAAACTGTGGCACACATCTCCTCACGAGTGCTGACGTTTTGCTGAACCCTGCAAGTTTCAAATAAAACGATGAGCTCTGCTTTAATTAATTAAAAAAGAAGAACTGTTTTCACATGGAGCTTGAAGAGGTCTAGAAATGTTTGGAGAGTATCCAAAATATTTATAGCAGCCTCCCGAGCCTTTAGGATTGACTCAGCTATTTGAACACATGAAGAGTCAGTTTTTAACCTCCACGGACCGGCCAGTTGTCACGCTCAAGGCACCACGGTGGAGCTGCCACGCCCTCTCAGCGCAGCCAGCCAGACTCAGTCCCCAGGAAGGCTGTGCACATTGGTGTGTCAGTCTCCTGGCCACCAAACAAGGACCAAGATCGGGGTGTTAGAGGCCCCACGCCTCTGGAGGCCCCGGGGGAGGATTCTTTCTGCCTCGTCCAGCTCCTGGAGTTGGCCAGCAGGCCTTGGCTTGTAGACATGTAACGTTAATCTCTGTCCTTACACAATCTTCCCTCTGTGTCTCTTCTCTTCTTATAAAGACACCAGTCCTATTGGATCAGGACCTCATCTTAACTAGTTACATCTGCAATGACCCGATTTCCAAATAAGGTCCCATCCTGAAATACTGTGGGCTCAGGACTCCAGCACATGAATTCGGGATGACACCTTTAACCCATAACATTGGGTGATGGATGGCAATGCTGGCAGAGCTTCACAGGGACTTGTCTGCCCCCTGCGTGCTTCAAAGGGGAGATCGTGGCGCTCCATTTCCCCAGGACAGCAGAGCCAAGTGGACCCATCTTCTGGGTACTCCCGCCTGTGCTGCTTTCAGGCGATGGTTTGTTCTTCTGTCTTATGGATATGACATAATTTCAAAGCCCGACTCTCACTCAAATATAGAATGAACAAGCGTCAGAGATTTATTAACTCGCCCTAGCCTGTGTGGCTTAGTGGTTAGAATGTTGGCCCACACCCAAAGGGTCAAGGGTTCGATTCCCAGTCAAGGGTACATACCTGGATTGCAGGTTCAATCTCTAGCCCCAGTCAGGGCTTGTGCGGGAGGCAACCAATCAATGTGCCTCTCTCACATTGATGTTTCTCTCTCTCCCTCTGTCCCTTCCACTCTCTCTAAAAATCAATGGAAAAAAATATTCGTGGGTGAGGGTTAATAGAAAAAAAGAGATTTATTAACTTATTAACGAGGGAGCCAGGAAGTTGATAAAGCTTGTTCAAAGAGTATTTAAGGAGCAGGGTACTCACAGACATTAAAGGAGGAATGTGAGAGCAAGCAGGCTGGGTCAGATACAAAGCTGGTGAATGTCTTTCAAGGCCATTTATATATATTGAATGTATCTTTTCCTCTGGGCAGAAATTATTTGCCTCTTTACCAGAAAAGATCTGAGTTCTCATGTAACTTACAGAGTCTGAATCTGTAACTCATAGTAAATAGCCATGTGAGACCAGGCATTTGCTGCGATGATGAAATAGCCTGGTGGGGCCTGGGAAGGAACGTCCCAGTGTGACAGTGGAGAGACTCGCCACCTGCTCTCTGACCTTATTTCCAAGTGTGGAGATAAGCACTTCCCCTAGTAATGGTATGGCCTCTGTGAGGAGGCCATCTTGTGTATCAGGAAGTATCTTGGAGAACTCTTCACCGTGCAGGGTGTTATCCATCAGCCTTTCATCTGTTCTGTACTCATGCTGAAGCAGTGATTCTAGATAATAAGAAAGATTGTACTTGGGCCAAATTCCTCACCAAAGAAATTCTAGATGGATAAATGCCAGCACTCAGTTGGTAGACCACTGAGCGAATTTGGGCAATGTGAGCCTGGAGATGCCTCCCTCGGGGCCACTCATTTTCACAAAAGGTCGGTTTGTTGGGCAATTCTTATGTTGGTATTTATTGGAGAAGGGAATTCTTATTGAAATTTCTTTCAGGGAGCCAAGAATAAGCACTTGGACTACGGCATCTATGAAACAAATTCCAGGTACAACCAATAAATGTGGTCAAGTTCTTAGAATTTATAGTGAGAACCAACCCTCCTCTGTTACACTGTCATTTAGGATGTGCTGATGGGATGTGCTTATATTTCATACACAGGGCACCCCAGACCTCAGGGAGGGGCCTTCCCTGAGTCAGGCAAGTAGAGGCAGGTCATGGAGGTGGGGTGTGAATGCAGGCCCCCTTCCTTCTGGCTCCTACAGGCAAATCCCTTGAGACAAATCACACCACATGACCTGTCTCAAGGCGGAAGCTAAAGCACAAGCTCCTTCGGGATCTATTTCCCTGCTGGAAATCTGTTACTAGAGTCTTGGGACTCAGAAGTGGAACCGGCTTCATAGCAGTTCGTGTGACTGTCCGTCTTCTCATCCCTGGCACTTTCCTTGTTGAAGATCCTCTGGTATTTAGTCACTCCTCAGCCTCCTGCAACTCACGAAATCCAAGGTTATAATTGCCTATCTGCATGACATAGGAAATTTCCCAGGAATTGGGCAGAGAGCAAACCTGGCCAGTACTTGAAGTTGCTTCAAGCAGTATTGGTTTACTGGCCTTTAAACAACCAGCATCCAGTTAACGGTCGCAGGAGGAGCGAGAAGCAGCCGTCGGAACTTTGCGATGATCTGTGTGTGTACGCAGGAAGCAAATGGTGTGCATGTACTGAAGATGTGCACGCAAGGAGAAGGCCTGCGTCAGAATGCTGAAGCCTTCCTCCCATTCCAGGTTTTTAGGGTTTGGAACAGGCATGATTTATGCATCACACAAAAATGGATTTTCTTTTACTGGCTTTTTATTGCAAGAGGCAAGGGGAACACAACCAATTAGTTATGGTCGGTCAGAGTTGCCAAATCCTATATGATCACAGAGGAGAGAGAGCTAAGTAGGGCTTAGGAAAGCACATTTCATTGGCCCCAAAGGCAAGGAGATTAGTATATTCTGGTGCCGAGAATGAGCTAATGATGTCCAGGGATTTAACAAAATAAATGACTTGTTGAAGTTATACCCGCTAAAGTCGTGGTTTGCCAAGTGTGATGCAGGCAGCCCTGGAAACTGCTACATTTTGGAGGGAGGATGCAGAGGCTGGAGCCAAGGAGACAGAAATGCCTGCCTGCTCCTCTCCAGGCTGCGGTGGAGTCCGGCCTCCCCTCCCACAGCCTGAGAGGGTTCACTACAAGGGGCTGACACCCCTATGTACGGTGTGCTTGCTGAGGACCATAGAAATGCGAAGGGATTTAGACTTGATTTCATGCACCTGGACTTGATTTCAGGCTTCTGGACTCTGCATGTGAGCCGAATCATGTTGGAAACGCAGAAGGAAAGCGCTGGCACTACCCTCCTGGGGTGTATTTGTAAAATAGAAGTCCCGGTTGAGCAGATAGCTTTAATTTTTATGAAACTCAGGTTGAAGACATTGTCTAGTTGTGACTATCACTGTCATTTACATGTAAGATCCCAGTCTTAATGCATTTCCGTGTGTGTAGGTTCAGGGAAAAAGAAGTTATTTTACAGAAGAAAAATTTTGAGGGCTTACTAAGGGCCAAGCATTGTGCTAGGTGCTGGGAACCCAAGATCTGTGGGCATCTGAGAATCATGAGGTGTTGGCTGAGGGAGGGGCTGGTACACAACTACCTCTTGAGTGTCTATTGCATTGTTGAACACGTTGATTACATTACTTTGCTTTGTTACATTATACAGATGAGGAGTGCGAGGCTCAGAGAAGGTATTTTGCCTAGTGTTCGAAGCAGAAGTGGTTGAACTGAGTTTGAATCCAGTTCCATGGGCTCCAGAGTCCCTACAGTCCTCTTGCAATGACCCTTCCTGTGACCCATGGGATGGTGGGGAGGTGCTCTCATCTTTTACACGAAGAGAAATCTCCACATCATCTCACAGCTAGGAAACATGTCCTATTGCTGACTGGTCCATATTATTGTTGGTACCGTCTTCAGAGGGCCCAGCATCCACCACACAGCAGAATCAGGCCCAGGTCAAGAGTGTGCAGAGGGCACCCCCAGCCTCAGCTGCTCTGAGAACATAGTCACATAGCCAGGAAGTTACAGAGCAGCAAGAATGGAGGGGCCTGGGTCATGCACTGCCTCATGAAGCTGTTACCCCAACAACTTTGGTCTACCATGAGCAAGAAATGGACTTCCCAGTTCACTGATGGTCATTGTGACGTTGGGGCTCTTTGCTCGAGCAGCTTAGCCTTGACCCCAACCTGGTACAGGGTGGAGGTGGTGTGTGAGTCCAGGTATCTTTGACACGGCAGTTGCTTTTAGGATGCTGCAGGGACTTCCCTTGCAGGTGCTCTGGGTCGTGGGGACCACCGAACTGCTCTCAGGCCTGTCACAGGCTTGTGGCCTCTGTCCACGTCAACAGGCCCAGTCCCTGTCTGCCACATCTCAGGCAACCGTGGCTCCTTCGTGGTCCGCTCCTCCGTTCCCCTGTGCCCTGGGCTTCCTGCCAGCCTCACCCCTGTGCTGACATCACAGTTCAGAGACTCTCTCTGGGAGGTTGCTGTGGGAGAGTTTATTTCAGGTCATGCCTGTCTCCCAGGGCTGCAAAAATCAGGGTCATGTCCTGAACCAAGGCTGTATTTGACACTTCTGGTTTCTGTTTCTAAGGGATGGATAAAATGCAATTGAGTGAGAGTAAATAAAGGGACATTTGACCTTTGCCAACACTTCGGGAGGGAGAGGAAGAGCTGCAACAGTGTGTAAAGTGAGAACAAGGGCTGTAAAGACTTTACAGCTTGTTTGACATTGTGGGCTTGGCCTTTACAACCCAAGGGGCCGGCCTCAGGCACAGCTGTGTTTCCTCGGACTCCGAAGAGTGCAGTCCACTGAGTCACAGAGCACGGTCCCCGTCCCGCGTAGCACCCTGGACACATCGAGAAGGTCGCCTAGGTCCTCTTAACTTTTCCAAAATGAGACCAGACTCTCAGGCCAAGCAAAAAACAGGGAGTGCCGGCCAAAGAAACGTTTTCGGCCAACCCCATTTATCTGATTTTACCAGCATGTAGCTCTGTCTTATCAAAACAAGTCGTTTCCTCTCTGTTAAACTAGGCAGAAGTCCTGATAAATGTGGTGGGTGCGGGATTTAGCAAAAGACGGGTGTTGCTTTCCCTTGCCTTGGGCTGGTCAGGCTGTGGACGGTGACCTTCTCTGTCCTTGGGGGGTGGGGGGGGCTGTGTGGTGTGGAGTTTGGACTGTGAAGATGGAGATGATGCAGGTGAGCAGGCAAGCACAGACTTTCATGGTCACTGGGACTTTCACTTCTGTCCACCCTTTTTGTGCTCAAGGTCGTTTGAAGCGTTGTGTATTTCATTCGTTTGCTCCTAAACTCCTCTAAAACACGGAAGTTGTGCCTGAGGAACGTTGATGACTTTTATTTCATAGAAGAGGAAAATGAAGGCAAACATTATACAGGTAGAAATGGAGAAGGCCCTTTAAAAAACATGTCCCACTAAGGCCTGAGGCGTAGACAGACAGCAGCAAATTGTTGAAGGTCAAGTCTCTGCCTAGAGCTCCTCTTCTCCACTATGAAGAATGTGCACCGAACACTGTTCAAAGTCACCTCCTGGATTTAAGAGCTGGGATCAGAGATGTCCCACTTCTTGGCTCAGGCAGTTAGCTGCTAAAAGACAATACAGGGAAAATGAATTCACAAAACCATTGGGAATTCACACATTTGTGATGTTTATTATTCAAACTTTCAAGCATACACAAAGCCGGGGACCAACGTCCGGAGCCCTGTGAGCTAGTACCACGGCAATAAGGCCAGCCCCTGGCCCGCCTTGTTTAGTCTGCACCACACCCACTTCCACCCTGGGTTATTGTAAGCCAGTCCTGGATGCCATATTATTTTATCTATAAACATATCAGAAAGTATTTCTCACAGATAAGAACTTGAAATCCCCCACACAGTGACAAATCCGTATTGACAACTAAAATAATTGGCAGACTCCTTAAAATAATCAGACAGCAGTGATCAGAAGTCCCTGGTTATTTCACAATATTTTTAAGTGCTAGTTTGTTTCCCCCCCACCCCCCCCATTAGGATCTTGTAACCATTTCATCTCTGGGCCAGGTCCTGGGCTGGACACAGCAAGAGGACATCAGGGAAGAGGGACAGACCGTACCCAGTGGCTGGTCAGTGCTGTGGGAGGATGTCTGTGAACAGGGGCATGCTGTGGCCAGACACACACCCTTAGGGAATGTGGTCACCCTGCAAGTGTGGTGGCGTTTGACAGAGAAACATGCATTCCACCTGGAGGGATCCGTGCACAGAAAAGCAAAGACGACGGTGTGTGCTGGAAACTAAAAGGCTCATCGGGCTGAGTGGAGGATGTAGAGGCTGGAAGGGTGGGCTGGGACCTCCTCAAAGGGTCCTGAAAACCCAGCTGGAATTCGGACTGTATTGGAGACCATGGGGATGCTGAAGTGTTCCAATAGGAAACTTGCTAGATGGAAGCATTTCTTCCTGAGGGTCTGCATATTTCTGGCTTTGTGAGCCTCAAACCCCCCCCCCCCCACACACACACACACACATGCACACACACACCATCAGTGTGGTACGTTTGCCCAGCCTTCTGTCTCCACCCAACCAGCCCCACAACTTAACTTGCCCTCTGTTTGGCCTTGGGTTAGCCCAGGGACTGAATCCCATGGTGGAATGTCTTATTTGAATAGAAAGGAGACACATGGAAAATTCTAAATATCTATGTGCAACTATGATCTATATTCTGGCTTGCAGGGATCTCTGGTTTATAGCCGATCCCTAGTACTGGCCTGGAATATTGACATCCAGTAAGTATTTATTGAATAAAATAATTAACTTTGGGGTGGGGTGGGGGGTCTTAAAACAACACAAATTCATGATCTTACCATTCTGGAGAACAGCAGTCTGCAATGAAGGTGTCACAAGACTGCTTCCTTCTGGGGGCTACAGGGAGAATCCACTTCTTGCCTTTTCCAGCTTCAGGAGATGCCTGTGTCCCTGGGCTAGTGGTGCCTTCTCCATCTTCAAACCAGCAGCACAGCATTTCGCAGTCCCTCTCTTGCCTCCTGCTTCCTTCTTTCTCTTATGAGGACCCTTGAGAGTTCATTTGACCACTCTAATAATCAGGATCATCTCCCATCTCCACATCCTCAACTCAACCCCACCTGAAGAGTCCCTTTTGCGTGCAGGGTAACGTGGTCACCAGTTCTGGGTATTTGGATGTGGATGTCTTAGGAGGGCATTATGCTGTGACCACACGAACTACATAAAATTTGGTGCTCTGCGGATCAGAGACACATCCCAGGGTGGATGTAGGTCCAGGTACTTCAAGCCACACTCTTTCTTCAGATGGTTTGTTAGAATTCTGTTTTAGTGTTGTAATATATATTTCATAGTAAAGTTCAGATAAACCATTCGATGTCAACAGTTATAGAGGGTGTAAAATAATAACACCTACATGTTTACATAGGAAGTGGCTTTTTAGAACATAAACGTCGGTTGCTGAGAATTGCTCTGCTGTCTGTGGTTTGTCTCTGCTCAGGGCTGCACCAGCTAGAAACAGCTCTTCGCTTTAGCTCCAAAGTTCTGAGCCTGAGGATCTGCCCATGCCTCCATAGTGGGGTGGGAGCGGGATTTGGGGGCTCAGGGTCACCAATATGGCTGCCATCACCTCCGCCCTGAGCACAGATTTTAGAAATTTGGGGCTGCCAGCTAGGCAGACAGCCACCAGCCCTCATCTCCGGACGACAGCTCATTAGGCCCCTCCGTGATCTGGGCCTAGAGCTCCCTAAAAGGAGACATGGTTTTTATAGGAACATGTGGCACTAAGATAGCTAAACTCCCTTGGATGGTCCGAGACATCTTAACCTTCATCAACCTGGGCTTCATGTCACATTCACAAGGTCCTGTTGTTAATTTCAGAATCATGGACTCCTATTTGAGGTGCACCGATTAGATTTAGAGTGGGGGGCTGGGGGGAGTTGGAAGAAATAGGAAGACTTCTGCTTCAGAGAAAGGAGAGACGGAGTTGGTTGACGGCTGGTACATTTCCCCTTTGCCCCACACTCTTGTGGTAGGAAAAAGCATGCTTTGCTGAGAGGTGAGGAGGAGGAAAAGGAGTGGTTCCTCCCAACTGAGACCTGTAGGGAAGGCCCGCTCCTCTCATTACCCATCACATTCCACAGAGGTAAGCCGGCAGGAAGACATGACATCATGTCCAGTTCGGTGAGTCGCTGGACAATTCTGTGGTTCCTGACCCAGGCGAAACGCATGATCGCCAAATGGGAAAGTGCAGGTTGTTACAATGCAAGATCCCTGACATCCAGGCTCCTCTTTGCACTGCTTCTCCTTAGAGCAACCCAGGGAAGCACATACATGAATACTTACTAAGTGCCAGAGGCTGTGATGGGCGTCTGGACTCAGGAGTCTACAGTTAGTAGGATTAATGGTAGGAGCAAATGTGGGTTAAGTAGAACACAGTGTGGGATTAGTGGCGGAGACTAAAAATGATGAGAAAGCAGCAAAGCACTCACTGGAGTGTATGGGACTTTTAAGGCCTTAGAGGTTGGATCTGGCCCAACCTCATTTCCGGTAGCAGAGGGAGCCACGGAAGGTCTCAGAGCTTGGGCATGAAGGATATAGCTACGTATCCCAGTGCAGGATGGGTTAGGACAGGTGGGAGTGGAGGGGCATCTGAGCTGAGAGGTCATTGAAAGAGGCTATCCTCAAATCAACAACTGTCCCTTCTGTGATGGTGACATGGCAAATGTAAGAGAATTGAGAAAGAAGATGAATGAGACTTGCTGACACAGAATGATAAGCCTTGGTAAACTCTTCAATGGCTCCCCATTGCCCTTGGGATGGTCAGACTTAGCTCCTCAGTGTTGCTTGCAGGTATGTTCCCTGTTCTTCTCTCCCATCTCACCTCTCTCTACCTCTTCCCGTGTGTGTGCCTGATGCCCGAGTCGCTGGATGACCCACCCTTCTCCCATGCGCCTCACACCTGGACCCAAGTTCTTCACACATATGATTGCCTTGGCCTGGATACTCCCCTTCCCCCTCAGCCCTGTCTGTCCCCCATTCCATTATCCTTACCTCAGCACAGGGTTCCACCCACCGGGATCCTCTCTTGAACCCAAACCTAGGACTGACTCATAGGGCCCTTCTGTGTGCTTGGCCCTGGGGCTGTGACCACTTTTTTGGTGTAGATTTTGCTAGACTACACTCCTGAAGGTATATCCCTGGTATTGTGGGTACTCAGCAAAAGAGTCTGAATGTCTAAAGGATGGAATGAATGTGAAAAATGGGGCGGGGGGGCAGGGAGTTAACACAGACCAAGATTTAGTCCTGGGCCACTGGAGAAGTCATCCAAATAGGTAAGTATTCAAAGTTCTGTTCTGCAAAGACCCCATTAGGAGAACAAAAGGACATGCTACAGACAGAGAGAGGATACTGCCAATCACACACCTAACAAAGGACTTGCATCCAAAAATATAACAAGTGTTCTAAATTCAGCTGCAGAACAAAGCACAATTCTATTAGAAAATGAGCCAGAGATTGAATAGTTCACCACATCACTAGTCATGAGGGAAATGCAAATTAAAACCATAAGGAGCTATCACTCCACGCCCATTAGAATAGCTAAAATAAAAACAGTGACAACACCACGTGCTGGTGAGGATGCTGAGAAACGACCTCTCACTGGCTCCTGGTGGGAGTGTGAGATGGCACGGCCACCCTGGAGACATCTGGGCAGTTTCTTATAACGTTGAACATACTCACCATGCCACTCAGCAATCACACTCCTTGGGATTTGTTCTAGAAAAATGAAGACTGATGTTGACACAAAAGTTTGGAGCAGCTTTATTTGTAAATAGTCAAAGACTAGAAAACAGCTCAGATGTCCCACAGCCACAGACGTTTGCAACTGTGAAGTGGGAGGTGCTGACACCACCCCCTTATATGGGTCTCAGGAACATTGGGCTGAGGGAGAAAGCTGGTCTCAAGAGGCACATACCCAACATCCCATTTGTGTAACATTCAAAGTGACAAAACTATAGGGATGGAGAGAGATCAGTAGTGGCCAGTGGTTAGGGTGGGGCAGTGACCATTCAGGGGTGGCAGTTAATTCGTTATGACTTCATCAGGTGGCAGGTACAGAAACCTGAGACGAAGTGGTGTATAGGAAACGTGAGTTCATTTGTTGGCTTGCGTAGCTCAAAGCCCAGGGGCAGAGTGGGCTGATGTCTGGCCCTGACCCCTATTCCTTTCTGTGGATCCTCAGGGCCAGCTTCACTCTCAGGCAGGCCCTGTTGGGCAGGCAGACAGGAGCTCCAAGACTTGGGAGGGGCAGCCTCGGACATGGAGGCTCCCGGATGCCTGGGGACCTCTGGATCCCTGTTCAGACCACTCACACCAGGTGGACTCCCAAAAGAAAGCCTTGTCCCTGGGCAGAGGGACAAGGGTAGAGGTGGACCAACTTTGAGTATCATTCACTGATGTCTCACCCGCTGCCGGCCAGCATAGGGAGCAGTGTTTAGAACAACACCCCACACATGGTCAACTCGGGAATGGCTGAGTCATTATGCAAAATGAATCTCTGTCCAATTAGCCAAGAACCCACAAAGATAACACATGAGGGTTGTGCTGTTTTGGAAGATGAGCCTCCCGTTCAGTGGAGATGAGTCCTGAGGATGGAGGAGCCTGCTGCTGCGGCCTCAGCACCTGCCACAGTCTGTTAGGATGGCCATAGCCGTGGCTAATGACAAACCGAACCACCGCAGAACGAACCCGTCGCTCCAGCTCCCTGCTGGCCTCTTTACCATTGAGAGGTGTTTGTTTCAAACAATCGAACAAAACGATGGAAGGTGTATAGACTCACTCGCTTGGAAAGTTATTTGGGAGGTTATCATGTAGCAGGGGTCCAGGTGAAGTGGAGAAGATGAGGAAGAAAGCTGTGTGCAAGGAAATTGTTTCCAAAGTATAATTCTGACAGCCTAGGCCCTAGAGCTTTTAGTAGAATTTAGTTTTGAATAAGAAAAGCCGACTAAGAGAAGAGAATCCTGGCGTTTCAAAGCAGGTTCTGCGTCTGGGCATTTCAGTCAAGCCCAGTCATGGTCCCCACTCCTCGGCCGTCTGTTCTCACCGATGTGGGAGTTTGGGGAGGTAAAAGTTACGTATAACAAGTTGTACAGTTTGATAAATTGATAATTCTATGTAACCCTCACCCCTGATAAAATACAGGCTATCTCCTTCACTTCTCTCCCCCGCCTGCTAGAGGCAGCCAGTCTCCTGATGTTCTCATCATAGGTAAATCTGATCTAGTTTTTTTTCGTTGTTAATCTGCCGGGAGCCGGTCCATCCTTGCTGTTTCAAGGGACCTGGCATATATGGCATACTGTTCTTAATATGTTTGCTCACCTTCTTGGCACTATGTGTTTTAACCAAGGTCTCTGAGAAAGGTTGTTTCCCCAGGTAGGGATTTTCCCCTGAAGTTAGGGAGGGAATAAAACCTCTTAACTAGTGCCAGGTGGGTAATTAATCACTTTAACTACGAACAATCATGCTTAAGCTACATAATCTTTACTCCCTGGAATGGAGATAAGAAATGCCCTAACCTTTGTAATAGAGATTTATAGGATTGAATCAACTGGTATAAATACAGATGTAATAAGACAGCAAGACAGAACTTAGAATACAGAGCTTAGAACACAGAACTAAGAAGACAGAACCTACACAGAACCTACAGACAGAAGAACTTCGCTGGAGAGAACATGGCAAAAGATCCTGGACTGAACCTGACTACAGAAATTGGCAAGAGAACCTGACTAGAACCTGGTGACTGAACCTGGCTGGAGAACCTGGACAGAACCTGGCTGGAGAACCTAGTGAGGGAACATGGCTACAGAACCTGGCTGGAGAACCTGGAGAACCTAGCAAGAGAACATGGACACAGAACCTGGCTGGAGATCCTAAGCAGAACCTCTCTGGAGATCCAGACCAGAACTTGGCTGGAGATCCTGGCTAGGCTGCTGATCAACTGAACACTGTCTCCGTGTCATTCCTTCTTCGCCGACTCCGTCTACGCCTTTGGGAACCCCTGGACCCGCTGGGGTTGGACCCCGGCATTAATCCTCACCCGAGGATATTTTTTCCATTGATTTTTTTTAGAGGAAATGGAAGGGCGGGGGAAAGACAGAAAGAGAGATACATCAACATGAGAGAGACACATCCATTAGTTGCCTCCTGCACACCCAGGTACGTTTCCAAAATCAAACCTGCGACCCTTCAGTCCATAAGCTGTCACTCTAACCACTGAACAAACTGGCCAAGGCTGATCTGGTTTTGCACTTAGACATGGAAGCACACAGTTTGCATTCTGTGCTGCTGTCCCTCAGCGTAATACCTGTGAGATTCATCCTCATTGCTCTTCGGAATGTTTTGGATCGTAGGAGGAAGGTGTGGCGTTGCCAGGATCTTGTATCATTTTCCTCCCACTACAGAGTGTGGGGAAGGAGATGCTGCCCTGTGGCTGTTTGGCCCCGTGTAGATGAATCCCCAATTCCCTGGGGAGGGGGAAGCTCATGTCGTGGGTGAGGGGCCCCAATTTTGTGACCACTTTCAGGACCACTCGTAACTGTGCCCGCAACCCCAGTAGGGCCTGCACAAAAGGCCCCACCCGGGTGGTTTAGAATAAATGTTAAGTGAAGAATGAATGAAATGCAGGAACCTGATGGTTGAGGCATCTTGGTGGCATCACTGCTCATGTGGTCCTCCAGCAGCTGGCATGAGAAAGCGGTCAGTCAGACTCCGTGCGACTCATCTTAACAGGAAGGCTGGCCCTCAGATGACTGGCCGGTGGTGGAATCCATGTGGAGAAGTTCCAAAATCAAACAGTAGAATGTTCAGAATTCTCTCGCTCCATCTAGAACTCGATTCTTGTTGCCGAGATTCTGTTTTTCCCTTACAACAAAGCAGGAATTTAGATGCTCTGAAATGTCAACAAACCAAAGGTTGTAGGCTCATGGGGGGGCCTGGGGTTCTTATTTCAAACTTGAAAGGGCTTGGAATAAGAATACATCATCACTAATTAGACCTCTGGCTCCAACAAGGCAAAAAGAAGCTTTATCATAACCACCCACAGGCTGGAGGGAGATAAAAGCCGCTCCTCGGAAGATTGGGGACCACAGGCAGAGCCGCACCTCGCCTCCACACTGGGGGCTCCCGCCAGCTGGAGGCCAGCCCTGAACATCACAGGCCCGCAGACTTGATGGGAGCAGAAGGGTCATCTCATCAGCTGTGTGTGCAAGGAGGCCTCCACCAGCCCGGGCACACCCTCCCATCCTCATCTGGACTCCCACAACTCCCCTCTCCTTTCTCCTACTCTGTGGAAACTGGGTTTTTTTCAGGAAACAATGTATATGAATCTAATGAATAACCAAAGCTTAGAATCAGGCTTCCAGGAAAAAGATGCAGAACACCGTCAGGCCCCCTGCAAGTCTTTTGCTTTCTGGGGTGGAGTGCAAACTGCAGGAGGTATTCAGAGTTTTCTCTATTGTTCCACGGCAGTGGAGGTAAGCATGCTTTGAGCTCTTCCTGCATCGGGGTCCCGGTTTACAAAGTCCCTTCCTCCTCCCCACCACACTGAGTGAGGTCTGACCAGG
Organism: Myotis myotis; assembly: GCF_014108235.1. Classification (NCBI taxonomy): domain Eukaryota; kingdom Metazoa; phylum Chordata; class Mammalia; order Chiroptera; family Vespertilionidae; genus Myotis; species Myotis myotis. The sequence goes on along the minus strand of NW_023416372.1, from coordinate 363,838 downwards.
CAGGTGCCTCGGGAACTTCAAGGGGCTCTTCCAGAACGGAATGTCGGAATGTCTACCTCACCCTCACTCACAGGGCCAGAACTTCTGAGAGGGGACTTTTCGCCCACTGAGAATTTGGACCCCCTCTTTATATCTTTTCTAGCACCCAGTATATTGGGTGCAAACAGTAGGTGCTTCATAAATACAGGAAAAAATTATAACCCTCACAGTAGACTCTTCTCTACATTCAACCTATGCACTATTTAGCTTTTTTAAAATTTGCACAGCTCTTCAAAGCAGAAGACCAAACTCCTTCCCAAAGCTCTCCAACAAAATACAAATGATTCAGTATTTGAATATACTTTCTTTAACTAACAGCACTGACTTGGTGTAAGGTCAGCCAAGTAGTATGTATTGAGTCTTAAAGACATTCATATCCTGTGTTCCAATATTCTACTTCTGGGAATTTATCCAAAGGAAAGAGTTCAAAATATGGGGAAGGGGGGGAATCCTTATGCCCCCAAATATTCATTATAGGATAGCATTATTCGTAATAGTGAAAAGTATAAATGCACCAAATGTCCAACAGGGAGATTATTAAATGAACTGCAGTAAATTCTACTTAATGGATGACGAAAAAGCAATAACACTTATCAAGAGTTAACAACCCTTATTCATACGTCCATGAGTCATGGCAAAGTGTTCTGTGTGATAGCCCTGTTCTGAAGAAAGAAGATTAGGTTTATGATATATGAGAACAACTTTTCTTTTCTTGAACTACATATAAAACTTCTCAAAGAGAGTATGGCAAAAAAAAAAAATGCTCACTATGGTTTTCTCTGGGTGATGGAGCTTTAAGTGATTTCTTCTTCTTTTTAAAAAATCTCCAAATATTCTGTAATGAGCATTTTATCATGGAAACCTCCCAATAAGATGTTGGCTTCCATTTGTATGCATTTCCTACTCGTGTATATGCTGATTTCTGTTGTTCTGACGCCATTCCCTGTGTGTGTGTCACCTTCTCAACGCACTGGAAATTCCTTGAGCAAACCAGTGACACCCTGGAGACCTGGAGTCCAAGTGCAACGCAGGGCCCTGCATGTAGTGGGTCCCCTCCGTGCCTATAGAGCAGGATGCATGCCTTACCTGCGCATTTCCCCCACTGTGCAGATGAGGAAACAGAGAGGACCTCAGCCTGCCAGAGGACACAGCGCTGGCCGTGCCGGATCTTCACTACACACTACCAATAAACTTCAGTGGGGGATTAATATTTTTAGTCTATTAATGTTATTCCGGAAACCATGTGAATCATTTCCAAACACCTCCATTGTTTCAGTGCATACTTTCCTTATGAGGCCGCCTTTGGTGGCCAAGGAATTCGCATGCTATAGCAGAGTCCTCATAAATCTCCAAACAATAGCCCCTGATTGTCTGCTTCTCTGGCAGGAGGACAGACATTGCAGCTTTGGACTCACTTTCTTCCAAATATGCACACTGTCAAAGACAGAGGACCTGGCGGTGACTTCAGTAATCAGGGTCTCATTGGAGCATGCCACTGTTGTAGCAGTTAAGAAAGAAGTAGACTTCCAGGAAGATGGTCAAAAGGATAGCTTTCCTTGGGCTAAATATTCTTCAAAGTGAGAGTCGTACCCAAAATAAAGGACAACTAACAAAAGCTCAGCAGGGAACTCTAAAAGTAATGAGGAAATTTAGAGAAAAGGCCATCCTTGGTCCAGTTAGCAATAACTCAGTTGCTCCATGGGGTGGGGGAAGGGAAGTAGGAAAAAATAGAGGGGAGAGACCCACCCACCGGGCTGAGGTTGGAACACCCTTTAAAAGCTGTTACTCAAGCATCCCTGAATTTACACTATTTTTGAAAGAATGAAAAATGCAAATATCTGTAAAAGTGAAACAGGTTAGTGGTATTTGAATACTAAACTTGTAATTAGAATAGGTATTTTGAAAGACCAAGCAAAGATGCAATGTTGATCAGACTCCAAAAGCATTGCCCAAGTGCATAAAGATGACAACACAAAGGACCTGGTAGAATGAAAAACGTCAACAATGAATCACAGAGGTTTTACTTGCAAATATTAGGGATGACCGTGGAGGTGGTAGTAGTAACCATGAGAATTGTGATAATAATAGCAACCCCATTTACTGGGTGCGTGATGCATTGTCTTGTTTAATCTCACAGCAACCCAACAGGAAAGGCAGTCTCGTATCAATTGTCCAAATAAAGAAACTGGGAAGATGACATAATTAATAAGCAAGCAGGACCACGTTGCAACCCAGATATAACTTTCAGGCCTTTACCCTCCATGTGGAAATGAATAATTCAAAGATTAGTTCCAGGCCCAGCAGGTGCGGCTCAGTGGCTGAGCATCCAGCCATGAAGCAGATCACAGTTCAATTTCCGGTCAGGGCACATGCCTGGGTTGAGGACTCGATCCCCAGTGGGGAGTGTGCAGGAGGCAGCCGATCAATGATTCTCATCATTGATGTTTCTACCCCTTTCTCCCTCTCCTTTCCTCTCTCTAAAATCAATTTAAAAAATTAATTCCAGGAACTTTCCTGACTGAAAGTGGATCTTGGCATTGATATTATAGGCAGCACAACTTGCCCCAAAGCAAGTTTAAAAGTAAAGCTCCACCCCAACCTCAAACCCCAGGCACCTACTTGCCAAGGTTTTAGATTAAGAAAAGGAAGAAAGGATCATATAAACACCCATGAAGAAAAGAGAGATCGTAGCTGAATATTTTGGAATGCATCCCTTAGACTTTTGAAATGAGAATAGTTTGGATGAAATGTTACAAAAATAAAATTTCAGTATATCTCCTCTCTGCTACATATCCCCAATGGGAGCTTCAAACGAGGCGTATCTAACACATCACTCTTGATTTTCACCTGGAAACCTGCCCTGGCCCCTTATTTTTGTTAAACAGGGCTCCTATGTCCAGGTTGCTACCACACCTTCTCCAAGTCTTATATAAGGGAGGAGAACCAGGTGGCCAGTTTCTCCAATCTCTCTGAGTAGTTAGTGAAATGTATACCAACTCATCAGGAATTTCTGGAATTGTTGCCGATATCCTGGAAGTCCAAGCCAACCACAAGAGTCATCCCCACCATATGCAGCCAACCTGAAGCAGCTCCAGCTGATGGCATCAAATTTCAGGAGGACCTGGTCAGGTGTGGCCTGTGAATCAGCCAAGCTTGCCTAGGTCACTGACCTCCCAGTGATGTCATCCTACAACCTACCCATTTGGATTTTTTGGGACCCCACTTGAGGTGGGGTTTTATTCTATTTCCAAATTGTAATAATTAGAAGAAAGTGATTATAATTGAATCTAAGAAGCAAAGATGCATTTAACAAATTTTACAAAACTTCAGTATATCATATTGCAAAATATGTAAATCCACTAAGAAAAAGAAACATGAATATGCTTAAGCAGAGGGGGATTAAGACTATCTTCTTAAATAAAACAGAAGTGGTGCATATATAGAAAGCACAGTGAAAGGTATTTAAAGGCAATCAAAACATGGATATGACATACTGTATTTATAACACGAAGAACAAGCATTTTTTCATATGGCAATGTTTCCCAAATTTTAGGCATCTGCATGCTAATTTTAAAGTTTTGCCTTTTCCCCTCCATACTTTGGGACTTCCATCTTCCCCCATGAAAACACGGCATAATAAATAAAGAATATAAATAGATGGACAATGGCAGTCAAAACAGAGAAAACAGCACAGCTTTCAACCCTCTCCCACCACCAAAAGGGTGCTTGACATATGTAAAAAACCATTCAGAAACATCACCAAGTTGGTATGTGCTGCTACTCATTTTATTAGGGAAATCCGGAAAAAAAATATAGGCAAGCCCCACTTAAAATCTAGGGTAATTTCCTCTCCCAAGTAAATTCTTACTATACCAGTAATAGGACTTCTCCTCACAGGGTAGACCTAATTTATCTTATGGAAAAGTGGCACCAGAATGTGTATTAAGACAGAAAAATTTAAGGATCGCATAAATATCTGAGCAGTTACCAAGATGGCACTCTAAAAATCAAATTATTTTTTTAAATATATTTTATTGATTTTTTACAGAGAGGAAGGGAGAGGGATAGAGAGTTAGAAACATCGATGAGAGAGAAACATCAATCAGCTGCCTCCTGCACACCTCCCACTGGGGATGTGCCCGCAACCAAGATACATGCCCTTGACTGGAATCGAACCTGGGACCTTTCAGTCCGCAGGCTGACGCTCCATCCACTGATCCAAACCAGTCAGGGCAAATCAAATTATTTTTACAATTTTTTTCTAATTATAAAAGGAATCCATGTATATTGCAGATCACAAAAAAAAATACAAGAAAACAGAAATAAGGAAATAAAATTTATCCAGAGATAGCCACCGTTAAGATTTTTATACATTTTCTTAATACATAGGTAAATGTATAAATATATCAGTATAGATATACTATATTTTCACATAAATGTGTTCCTGTGGTATCTATGGTTCTGTAACATGCCTTTTCTTCTTATCAATATTATTAGCACTTTTCAAGTTTACTAAAAACGCTTCTCAAGTACCATTTTAAAGTCTCCATGGTATTTCATAATTAATAATAATTATAGTTTATCTGGCTATACTTTGTCCTAACACCTAGGCACAGGCACCCTTACACATTAGCTCTAGTGGGCATTCAATTAAAATAAGACATTTGAAATATATTAGCACTATTATGATCCCCTGCTTTAACCAATTTCTTCACTTATCTGACCAAATATTTCAACAAGTAAAAGGACTCCTAAGAGGGCAGTGTGTTTCTCCATTTGGTTACACCCTTTTTTATGACCATAGCTGGAGGCTTGTGTTTTCTTCTGCTTTACAAATGTGTGCATGGTGCGTTTTATAGTTTTCATATGTTTTATATTTTTTATGCACTCAGATCTACCAGTCCTCCCATCTCGGGTTTCTGCTCTTGATATTATGCTCACGTCTCTCAATTTAGTCAAATTTCTCTTATAATCCCTTACAAAATTTCTACACATGTCTTATCCTAACTTTAACAGATTGGGTTACTATTTTGAATAGGTTCTCTGTCCTCACTATTGTTTGCCAATTGGTTATTGCCAGCATCTGGAAATACTACTGGATTTGTCTATTAATTTTATTATCCATCATTGTCATTTTCTTTCTTAGTTTTACTAATTTTAAGTTCATTATTTTAAGTGAACTTGAGGAAGTCTAGTGGCTCAAAGCTCTGATTCTGGAATTAACCAGGCATGTGTTTGCATTCTAGATATACCATTTGCTAGATCTAGGTCTTGGGCATGTCATGATGTTGGTTGGGATGACGCCAGGGCTATCTCTTGGCTTTTTGATAATAGCTATACTAACAGCGTTGAGGTGACATCTCCTTGTGGTTTTGCTTAGCATTTACCTGATAATTAGTGACGTTGAACATCTTTTCATGTGCCTGTTGGCCATCTATAAGTCTTCGTTGGAAAAGTGGTTTCTAGGACTAGCTGGACTCAGGGTCAGGGACCCCTGTTGGGTTCATGGGTGCCAGTGGCCCCTGCTGGTGCTCTCTGCCTGAGGGTGGACTCCAGCAGCAGAATTAGATATGGACAATTGGCCCAATATGCAATAAGAGCTAGCTCTCCCACTCCAACCTTTTTTATTTTCTTTCTTGCTTATCTCTAACTCTAAAGAGATGTTGAAATGTGTTGGGCAAAGACATCTGGGTAGCTTCCAGGTAGCAGCAGGCTTGTCTTCATAGAGAGGATTTATGACTTTAGATGTACAGCTATGAAAGGAGAATAAAAGCCAGGATGTAGAACTATTCAAGAGAGTTTCCCACCAAGTAAAAAAAGTAAAAACGTTTTTAGGATGTTTCCTTTTATTTCTAGTTATCAACATTTTTTAAGTCAGATAATGTTGCAAAAATATAACAACGTCTTGTCAGCATAGGTGGGGAAAAAGGCAAATAATTTTTCTTTGTTGATCTATTTCCTTTTTGTTTCCTTAATTTTGTCTTTCCAAAAGGAAAAGTTTTGAATTTTTATAAAGTCAACTTTATCAAGTTTTTCATTTATGGTTCATGTCTTTTGTATCCCATCCAACAAATCTTTGCCTATCCAAAGAGTGCAAAGATTTTTCTCCAAGAAGTTATATAATTTTTTATTTTACATTTAGGGTTCTGGTCCATTTTGAAGTTAATTTTTTTGAGTGTGATGTGTGTTAAGGGTTGATGTTGATTGTTTTTTTCTAGATGAATATCTGGTTGTCTTATCACCATTTGTGGAAAAGATATTTCTTTCTTCATTGAGTTATTTTGACATTGTTATTAAAAATGACTTGACCATGTACATGTAGGTATGTTTTTATTGATGTGTAAAGATACAATTGAGTTTTTACCTTACACTTAAATCCTACAATACTACCAAATTCATGTAATTATTTCTGGTAGTTGTCTTATGCATGAATAGGTGTTGATTTTTGTGAATTTTTGTCAATTTTTTTTCCTGCTCAATTGAAATAATTATGTATATATTTTTTTCCTTTGTTCCATTAATATGGGCTATTACACTGAATGATTTTCAGATGTTGAACCAGCTTGCATCCCTGGAATAAACCCTACTTATTATGGTCTACTGGAGGCCTGGTGCACAAAATTCGTGCATGGGTTGGGTCCCTAAGCCTGGCCGGCGATCATGGCCCATTGGGGCCAGGCCAATCGGGGCTGGGTCAATCAGAGCCTGCCAGCTCGGGAGGAAGAATGGAGGCAGGGACCATGGGAGGTTGGTTGGCTGGCCAGGGGGAGGAACCAGCCAGTGGGAGGGACCAGCCGGGGGAGAGGGACTGTGGGAGGTTGGCCAGCCGTGGGAGGTTGGTTGTGGGAGTGCACTGACCACTAGGGCGCTGCTCCTGCATTGAGTGTCTACCCCCTAGTGGTCAGTGCGCATCATAGCGACTGGTCGACTGGTCATTCGGTCATTCTGTTGTAATGGTCACTTAGGCTTTTATATATATACTGGTAGATAATTTTCTTTTTGTTGTTCAGATTGGGTGTTTTTCATTGTTTTACCTTTTAATTTACTGATTCTTTACTCTGTCCTCTCCACATTTCTGTTGAACTAATCCATTAAGGTTTTATATTCAATTCCTCCTGCGAGAAGGGCCACCTGCTGGCTGGTCTGCGTGGCCTGCCTGGTGTCATCAGTCTGGGCACAACCTGGAGCTCCTGGATCTTGCCTTGTATGGCCAGAACAGGTCACAGGAACCAGGGAACATAGTTAGCCTACAGGAGGGCGGGACTGGAGTCCAGTGCAGCTCAGTGCAGGCCAAAGTCTGGCCACCAGATCCAAGTGGACATTCAGATAGAACTGGAGAAATGCAAACTTGAAGAAGGTTCTGGACACCCCTTCTTTGGTCTGGCCCTTGGTTACCAATGATGACCTCAGACCTGTTGCAAAGCTCTAGGAGTCCACCCAGACCCTCACCACCTCCTCCATTTGGGGAATTTCCCAAAATGCATACAGGCCATCGGGGCCAGCATTGTGGCTTGCTGTTAGGCTGACTGGTGATAAATATTTCAGAGGGTCACGGTGACAGTTTCTCTCATTCTGTCATTTTTTAGACAAAGGATCTTCCTGCAATGGTCATAACACGCACAGTGGCACTGGTGACAATTTTGCATTATGTTGACAGTTTCTACTGCCCTGGATGACCCGTCTCATCATTCCACTCAAGCACACAGTGAGTTTTTTCCCTTTTCTATGGACACAGCGATGTTGGCTGCTTCCCCCAAGGTGACTGGTCAGCAATGCAGGTGCAGGGACCTGCACAGGACACCCACCTCTGCAGGTAGCTGAGCCTCGCGATGAAGAAGGCCTTGTGGCTGCTGTTTACCCACCAGCCGCTTGCTAGTGGTGCGGCCGGTTTATCCTTTTTACCTGCCAACCATTTGGCATCTTGGCATATCAAAGAGTTAACGGTGTCCGCAAAGCAAACACAGAATAGTTTCTTAATTCCTCTGCCATGTTCTCAGTGCTAATTGTGTTTAATGGAAGAAGGATTCATGCTTGGTTCAAACAAATCCTTAAATTGGAAAGAATGTTCTCTCCTGTGGTGGGAGAAGAATGCAGAGTGAGCTCGGAGCGCGGACGGTCGGGGATGGAGCGGACAGCGGACAGCGCACCCGCCGGTGGAGACCGAGGACAGACCCGCGGTCCTGGGCTCAGCAGTGCTGGCAGCATCTGGTCTGCATTAGACAGAAGCATTAAGGACATTGACTTCTTGGCTGATCATAAAGCAGTTACTTATTGTGGTTGCATTTAAAGAGCTGCCCACGTTTCCCTCTTGATTGGAGTCCCTGCTCCCTTGAAAGCACAGCGCAGATGATCTCTAGTTCAAAGGGCATCAAGCATGGGCCCTAATTACGTGTTCAGTCAAGATGCCTTTTCTTAGCACCGGAACACCCAAGCTGCTGGTGGCTCCGGGAGACAGTGAATGAAGTCCTCGCCAGTGCTATCTCTCCCAGACTGTCTGGATGGCTGAAGAGGCTTTGGCCCATGCCTTGGTTGTAGAAAACTACAAGAGGATTTTAGAAGAGCAGCATGTCCTTGGCAAGCACATTAGATAATCCCCCTGTATTCTGTGACTTTCCTCTTTGCAATTGTGGTTCCAAACAGCGGAGAGCGGTTTCCTAGGAAATAAATAGCAAGGAGATGGAAGAACAAGGGCTGGCCAGTGGGGTGCTAGGGGGTGGACAGCCACCATCTAAGAGGTGCCCCCTACATCTCGATGTCCACGCCAACATCACCAAGCCAAACTCATTGATGTGTACTTACTGGAGCCCCTACAACAACAACAAGCCTTCGGAGAATGCCAATTCTTTCAACATCTTATTTACCGTATGGAGAGAGTGCTTGTAAAATCTGGAAACTTCGCAGCAGAGCTTACAAAAGTCTTGGTAATACTCAGCAAAATTTCTAGTGAACAAGGGCCAGGCTAACAGCAGGATTCAATTACCCCATGGAGGACTTAAGGACAGTTTCACCAGCCGGGGTCAACTGAGCTAGGGTAGATTATACACATGGAGTTTCCATATTCGGCCTTCATTTTTCTGCTCCTTCTGGATCCAGTAGTCAAAACTCATCTCAGCTAGCACTTCATATTTACACAATGGGCCGAGGACCTGCCGTTTCTGACAGGGAATACCAAAAAAGGCTACTCTCCTCCGACTTTAGGGAAGGGGAGAGAACTCCTTAATTTTGCTGCCAGTGAAATCAACCAGAGTGTAGGAATGAAAAAGAAAAGCAGGCACCATGGAGACTAGTGACAGGAGGGACATGGTCCAGGGCCAGGGCTCCTGGCCTGGTTGGGTGTTATCCTGTCACTTGGGCAGCGGGTGAGCAGTATCTACAGTAAGGTGTGTGGGTCACACCTGGGAGGTCACCGCACCCAAACTCTGCTGGGGCAGGGAAATTCTCACACAGGAAACACCGCGACCCACTGCCACAGCTGCCCGTGTTCTCTGCACAACCCACGTGAAAGGGCACTCGGAATTTAATGACCTGGACAACCCTGAGGCCAGGACGAGGGTTGGACTGAGGGCCCTTTTGACAGCTCACTATGTGGGATTCAAGTACAAAACGGGCTCTGTGAAAGCAGAAGGGTTCTGAGACCACAGGGATAATAAACGTTACATCTGTAGCGTGTAGCTTGGGATGAGTTGTTAGAGTGAGAGGAAATGCTAGGGGAGGCCCTGCAGTGGAAGCCAGCGTCCAGGCAGGCCCTTTAGCAAATGCTGGCTCACAAACACCTCAACAGTCCTGCAAGGTGAGCCCTTTTCAGCTGAGGAAACCAACTTGGGAATGTTGCTGAAACAGGTCACACTAAACAATAGGCCGGTTGGTTTATTGTTCAAAGGACTCACCGCCTCTTCATGGCCCCACTGGTGTCAGGTTTGACTGCTTGACTTGCTTTAGTCAATGAAATGTGAGTTATGTCTGAGCAGAGGCTTTGTGGACCATGGCATTCCCATCAGGTCCCCTTCTTCTGGGCCAGGAGATTTCCATTTCCCAGAGGTGTCTTTCAGTCCGGGTCCCACAATGGAGCAGAGCCCCTGCTGACCCTCCACGTGCAAGTAGCGTGAGCAAGAAACTCTTGCTTATAGTTGGAGGCCTGTGAGATGTTGTGGTTGTTTGATATTGAGTATAACCTAGCTTAAGCTGACTGATTATGAAGCCAGGATTCAAGTCCAGGAGTGACCAGCTCCAGAGCTGACCTCTGTGTGGCAGGAAATATGACCACCTACATCTGACAGAAAGGAAGCTGTGCCTCAGGGATACCAGGCCTGGAAGTTCTCAGTAACAGAGATGGGACTTGCACTGGTTCTCTGATTCTGAAGGTCACAACGTCACCCCAGAGAAACTGCAGGGCTGCTGTGCTGAACCGCCCCAGGACACTATCCTCTTGCAGTTGCAAAGGGGCCCCAGCCCCAGGGGACATGCTCTTTGGAAGACTTCATGTATTGGGCATTTTTGTCATGCATTCTACTTTTATTTCTCCCTCTTTTTTTTCTGGTTTCAGAAGTCCCTTTTTAGGTGAGAAGCCCTTCTTGATGGTTCAAGTGAAACTGACCCCTCCCTTCCATCTTTTGCCAGAGAAGTGGACACATGACCCAGGGTTGGCCAGTCAAAGAGCCCCACTCATCTGTCCACAGTGATTGGTTGAGTGAGCTGGGCCAATCAGAGTCTACTCTGGGACTTTTGCTGGAGTACCGAGAAAGAAGCTCTCTGCTCAGATGGACATTGCTAGCTTTCAATATAAGCCATGTTCCCATCACATGAGAAGTTTCCCTGAGAATGAAACCAATTCAGAAAAAGGCAGAGACCCAAGATGAGTAGATTGAACAAGAGATAGTCAAAATGACTTTGATCTAGCCATGCCTGAAGCAAGTAAAATCTACTCTTATACTTTATATGAAAAATGATTTCTTTTTCTGGGTGTTGTTCAAAGTAGCTTGGGAAGGGTCTCTCAGTTTCACCCTTAAAAGACCTAACATCATATGAAATGGCACCACTGAAACATTTGATGTACTTGTAGGTATGATGGATACCTTCCACCATTCATTCATTTTCATTACAGGTAGAACCTAACCAGGCAGTGTGCTAGGCTCCATCTTACTGCAAATCTGGGGAACAGTTATGAGACACCATTTCCACGCATATTTTGAAGGTAGAATGTATTTACTGGTATTGAACATGGTCCTGCACGGTAAAGCTATCACAGCATAATTCATGCATGCACCCACAGACACGCACACACAAACATGTGTACACAGCTACATAATGAAACTATTGGACAGCAGGAGGCAGAGGGATGTGCCCTGGGAATGGTCACAGAGGACCCCGACAGTGACTGCCAGACAGCTATTTTGGCCCAAGCTTCTCTGTGGAGAGAAACTGATCCACTCCTAAGGCCTGGCTTCAAGGGAGGACAAGCAGGTTCAGTAACTGTGGTAATAAGAACTAGTGGTGGTGAGAACTAGCTCATGGGAACAGTAGATTGACAGAGCTGTCCTGCTTGATAGAAGCTCTGCAGAAATACACCCTGGCAAAAATGCACAGCTGTCTGGCTCTTCGCAGAGGGGGTGGAACAGTGTGGATGCTAACTAGCTTTCGAGGTACAGCTGCCCGCTGGGGCCTCAGCATGTAGCAGGCCAACGGTCTGGCATCTGTTCTCATCATCAGTCAATGGGAAAAGCACTTTCCCCAAAGTGTGTACCTGGGCACCCGGATGCCCAAAGGCTCCTGTTAGTGGTCACTGGCTTTATGCAGTGTGTGTCCTCACTTGAACCTTGAGGGCTCCTTTAAGGAGCGAGTGCCTTGAGTATCCTCCTCTTCCCCTGGTGGGTAACCTAAGAATGTTAAGAGATGATGGCCAGAAAGCCACCTTGGCCAGCATCCCCATGTCCCCCAGATGTCATGGCCCATCTGACCAACACTGCTCCCTCCTGCAGCCCTGCCACAGGGCCACTCAGCAGTGCTTTAGGGAGTGAGGCCCTGGGAGAGGCTGTTGGGCTCTTAGCTTACTCTTTCATGATCTGGGTGGATTGGGGGAAATGAATTAACTTCTGAGCGTTTCAATGGTAGCTCAGCAGGAGTATTGAGGGGCCTAACGAAGTGAACATGTGAAAGTGCTTATTTGGTTCCTGGCACATAGCAAGTGCTCAATAAATTTCTAAGAACTTCCCAAAAATTTCCATCACTGTTGAGACTAAACATTTAAAAATGCAGCTGGCTCATCTGAGAGCATCTCCAACAAACCTTTTTGGTTTTAAACTCAGTCCTAGGAGCCTGCCCGCTGTGGGTTCTCCTGGAGGGTAAAGTGTGAATCTATTCTCCAGTCCAGTAATAGGTGGAGGCCTCAGGATCTTCTGGCAGGAGCTACTGGGCCTGGCCAGGAGCTCCAGTGTTAACGCAGAGGGCCCCCAGAGGCCGGCGGCCCAAAGTTGGTGGGTTACTGCCTAGACCGAAGCCACTAGTGAGCACCGGCATCCAAGACTCTTGATTAAGGCGATCCCCGTGCCAAAAAGCAAGCATGACTGTGTTCTCCTGCCAGGAAAATCATTTTAAATACACTGTGTCGCAATATGCCTTACTTCTTTTTTGCCCTCCACTCCCCCCACCCCATTAGCTTCAAGTAGATAGTTATGGCTCTGGGTTGGAGGCTGGTTACAGGCTTGTGTTTTTGTTCATTATGAAAGTTGACGCTCCTGGCAAGGCCCTAACCTCTGAATTCTCTCTTCATCAGAACTCCTAATTCTCCTAACTTAACTCAACAGATAGTTACTGACTGCTAGATCCTCGGAAGGTGCCGGGAATTCCCTGCAGCACTGTCTGCCCCTGAGTTCCAAAAGGGCAAACTTATTCAGCAAGGCAGCTTAGGAAAGGCAATATCTGCTTCGACTTGAAAATGAGGATGCAAGCGATTTCCTCCTTTAGGTTTTTATTTATTTTTTAAATTTATTTCAGAGAGAGAAAAGGGGTGGGGGGAGAGAGAAAGAGAAACATCACTGATGAGAGAGAATATTGATTGGCTGCCTCCTGTATACTTCCTACTGGGGATTGAGCCTGCAACCCGGGCTGGGAATCGAACCATGACCTCCTGGTTCATGGGTTGATGTTCAACCACTGAACCACACTGGCCAGGAAGGTTTTCTTCTTTTTAAAAACACACATTATATTCCAAATGGAATGTGCGCCCCTCTCCTCTCACCTCTTCCAGGAATCCTGGCCAGCCCCTCCTGCAGCAACATAGGCCCCGAATCTGCTGCAGCCCCACTGTGGACAGCCTGCCACTCAGGTTCCTATCTGGCCATGTTTGTGTGATGGTCACTACTCGGGCCGGTGGTTGGTTGGCCTGCAGATGGAGTTTACGGAGAGAAGACGAGCTTGGATGGAAAATCCACTAGAAATGCTGTTGTTGTCTTTATTTTTGGGTGGATGTGACACTTAACCAAACAGACATTTACTGACTGCTAGATCCTAGAGAGGTGCTGCATTTATTCCGACTGTGAGGGAACCATGGGGGATGCAGGGGCCCTGAGGAGACAGAGGAAGGAGCAGTGACAGATGGCTGGAGGTGGCTTCCCCCATCCATGCCCTGTCCATCCCTTGTCCACCTCCCTGTTCTCCGTGTGTGACCCCACATGCAGAAGGAGCAGGGCTCCGCCACACACTCTGTTTTTTATTCTTTCCTTCTCTTCCCTGGAGGATGGCACAGAAGTTTGGTCTTTGCTGCAGACGCAACATTTCATGACAATCCTTAGGGGTGGGTGAGGCTTTAATGAACAGACATCAGGCTCCAGAGGCACAGACCTGTCTCATCAGAGGAGTCTGGAGATGGTTGTGCTTTTCTGCGCTTGGCAGGCGTTGCGTTACAACTTTGGATTTTCACTCTGGCTTATTCACTTGCGGTCTGAGCCACAAGTTTCCTCTTCTAAAAAAGGAGGTATTGACTAGATCATATGAACTGTCAGCTGTCACATTGTTTAATTCAATAAACAGGATGATTTCATTTATTATTAAAATATTGAAGACACAAAAGTTGCTCATTTTTTTTTAAATCCATCTTACATATTTTGAATTTTCCTTTTACCATTAGGTCAGGTAACTCACTAATCCTACCCCCAACCCCCCACTCCCGCCCCAAGGATCAGTCCCTGCTGATTCCAGCTATCATTCTGGTCCAATCAGAACTATTTACTTTCTAGACCTGATGCACAGTTGTCATTTTAGGACTTAACCCTCACGATTTTTCTGAGTTTGATGCAGGAAGGGCTGGCTGGGCTTCCTACTATTTTATGGAGCCCAGATCTTCCTCTTTTATTTTCTCCATTTTGCTGAACAACATACTCAAGTAACTTTCCAAAAAAGTGTGGGAGAGATAAATAATCTGATAAACTGAACACAGAAAATGTCTTTATTCTATCTTCATAATTTTTTTTGGAACCAATTTCAAAGTTGAAAGTAATTTTTCCGGAGCTAGAAGTAGAACCCAATCTCCCTGGTTCAAAAAGCAAGGTTCTTTTCACTTGATATAGTCTCTGCCTGAGAAAGCAAGCCCACTGTCCTTATTGTCATCAGCAAGTAAATTGAAAGAAATTCTGTGAAACGTAGTCTTAGGTTCACAACCAGAACAGAGGTTTTCTTCTCCATCTTCTTCTTAGCAAATTGCTTCCTCTTATGATGCTGTAAATTTTCCATCTGTCAAATGAAGACCCTCTCTCAATTGTTTGTTTTCTCTTTGGCACTTTTGGAAAGCTGCAAGTGAATTTTGGCTGTGAACTGGGTGTGATGGATCATTTTACCAAGCACCCTTTATCCAGAGGTGAAGCGCTGGTCCTGTCTTTGGGTTTTCTCAATGCATTTGGCTTAATCTGACTCCATTTGTGCTGGGAAAGGAAATTACCATAATCCTCTGAGAGCAATGACACCACAAATATTGACTCTGGGGGGGTCAACAAATATCTCAGCCAGCTCCAGATGTCATAATAAAATTCCATACACGGGGCGGCTTAAACAACAGCAATTTATTTCTCACAGTTCTGGAGGCTGGGAAGTCCAAGATCAAGGTGTTGGCAGATTTGGTTCCCTGGTGAGGGCCTTCTTGCTGGCTAACAGGTGGCCACCATCTTCCTGTGTCCTCACCTGGTAAAGACAGAGGGAGCTCTGGTGTCCTTTTCTTAGAACACTACTCCCATCATGGGGGCTCCATCCTCATGACGTCCCCTAATTATATCCCAAAGGCCCCACCTCCTAATAACATCATATTGTGGGTTAGGGCTTCAATATATAAATTTGGGAGTGGGGCGTGGGGGACACAATTCAATCCATAGCAGCAAGCTTTCAAAAGTGGTTGTTGTATTTTCCTTTATTCATTCCTAGTTAAGGTACTAGGTCCTTAACTCACAACTGGTCTGAGTAGGAGTCTCACCCTGAGCCTTTCATTCACATAAGCATTCATTGCTCATGTACTGTGGGCCAGCACAGTTCCAGGCCTGGGGACAAGTCAATGAGAAGAACAGACACAAATCCTTACACTCATGATGTATGTACCCAAGCTCTGTAGGCCCCAGACCATATGGGGAGCATCTCATGCCTGTTTGAGTTGAGTTACTTGTTACCACTTGGCCTTTGTATATAGGTGGTAGATCCAATAAATTCCCTCCTAGCAGCAAAAATCTTCAAATGGGATTAGAGATTTTTTCTGAAAGTTCTTCACAAAATAAATACATAATTTTAGTGCCTAGTCTCTGGTCAAGTTCAGAACATGTTATCGAACTTGCTCTGATGATCAGTAACTGGGTTCTCCAAAGGCGAGTTATTAATCTTTGGAAAACAAATGAATTCTTTCATGGTGTCCACTCCATGCAGCAAAAGAGCTAATTTCCTAAGTGGATGCTAGCAGGATTAGCTCACCTAATTCCTCCATGAATACTGAGCCCTTTGTTAAGGGGATTCCATCCTGCTGTCATTATTCACACACCCCTGACTCTAAGTACCTCTGCAGTTTGAATCTCTCATTTGTCAAAGTGCACACTGCCATTCACACTACGTAGGTACTCTGTGAGTGGTTCCCGGGGTCAGGACTTGGAGACACTTGACTTTCTGCCCTTTCCTTTTCTGGGGGCCAGTTTGAAAGCTCCCCAAAGCTGTTGGTGCTGCCCCGTTGACCCAGTTCTGAAACAAGGAAATCTAGGAGCATAGGAAGCAGAGAGTAGGTAGTGCATCAAAGGATGGTGGAAAGGGACTAAGAAGTAGTTGATAATTTATCAGATGCCACCAAGGCCAGTTTGACTTGTACTCAGGACTCTGTCTGAGTGTAGCAGTCCTGCTTCCCATTGATGCCTCAGCCCCTCCCCCCACCCCCAAACACACACACACCCATTGCCTGAGTCCATAGAAGAGGGCTGTGCTACCGGAGAAGCTGCTGTCACCAGGAAGCCTGCAGCACTGTCTTCTTAAAATGCTGCTGGGGTCTTCTTTTCCTCCTGCCCCAGGACAGATCTAATGCACTGTGCACTGACTAATTAGCCGAGGGCAAATGAGAGCAGTGAAGGGCTTTGGCCAAGCTTTCTGTCCTCATCCCTGCATTCCTTCAATTGTGCAGCTAGCCAGAGAGGTTTCCCCTTCACATCTCACAGGCTGGTGTCCTCAGCACCGGTGTTTAAACTGTCCCCGGAAGTCAGTACAGACCCCTTTATCCTAAGCTTGGGGGCATTTCTCAGCCTGATACTGTCCCCACTGAAAAATGCTCCCCCTGTTCCATCTGAAACGTTTCATCCCCTCGCTCACCTGCTCTGCCTGCTCTGCTCTGCCTCCTTCCTATCACTCTGAGGTCTCCTCCTCTCACTCCTCCTCTTTCTACACCCTGGTGAAGCTATCTCCCAGGCTCTGTGTTTTGCCTTGGTCTATTCTTCTCTAACACTCCCCCCATGACAATCCCATCCACTTGGACAAATTCACAAGATTTGGTTGAAGGCAACTATCTCATCATTGGTCTTGCTTCTCCAAACTTTCTTGAGTGATTCCAAATAAGCGAATGTTCTCTCATTAAGTCATATGCTCACCATGGCCCTTCTCTGAGAAACACTTGCCAGAGCCTCCATTCCCAGAATAAATGACATGGCCCAGCCACCAAATCTCTCCACTCTGCTTCCCACAAGCTTGACATTGGGTCTCTCACTCCCCTTTCTCCTTCCTTTTTGATTCAACACAGGCCAACACTTGGTGAGCTCCAGTCAAGTGTCATTTATTGGGCTTCTGGCCTTTGTTTCTGTTCCTTCTGCCTGGAATTTAAGGACAACTTTTTGTATGAAGCCCAGAAAATTTATTCAACACCAGTTATCTGCACCTCCCTTACAGCTCTTAGGTTTCCTATGCTTTGTTGTATGGTTACTGGAAGACAGGTCTTCTTCCCCCTACTAACCTGTGCAATAAATTATTTATTTTTATATTTTACTAGTGGCCCGGTGCACAAATTCGTGCACATTGAAAGGAAATTAACTAGAAGAAATATTTTAATATCGCTATTTGCCCTTTCTCTTAATAGAAGTGTCAACCAAATTCACAATAGACAATGACAGATCTAAACACACACGTGCTATTGGCGCCAGTGAGAGCCTCATATGTCTCATGCATGCGTGAGCCAACTTAGCCTTTTATATAGAGAGAATAAACTTGCTTAATTAGACTTTCTTTCTGATTTAGCTAAACTTTCTCCAGCCTAGTGAAGCACCCCAACTTCTCTTTCAGGTAATTGTCAGCAACACAGCAGTAAATATCAAACATGAAGCAGATTATTATTGTAGATCATCCAGGGAGAACAAAGGGTAAAATATTTAACTGTAGCAGTGTTTGACTATTTGACTATATTCTGTACTGTGAGAAAACCTGAAGTCATTTTCAAGGTCCACCACTTCTTACTTCTTTTTAGTTGGGTCAAGTTTCTAAACTTTCTAAATCTCTGTTTTCCAGCTAATGAAAAGAAAATAGGATTCCACCAAGTTTCCTATCTACCTACTCCAGGACTTCTGTGATGATCAAGTGAGATGAGGCACAGGAAAATGCTTCACAGACATTTGGTTAAAGTGTGAAATGTTTCCACCTGTCTATAAAGCAAGTCATGTTCCTGGGCTAAAGAAACTCCAAGGAGGCCAGTTGCTAGGTAGAGGAAGCTGGGCGTTGCTACGTGATGTCATTGCCTGGTGCCCACAGGGACCATTTCTGGACTGGGCTGGGCTGTGGGCCGCATTTTGTGCCATGGGGTCTCGGCAGCATTGGCTGCAATTTTGTGGACTGTCACTCCAGGGTGGTGGCAGGGCCTGTGTCCCACTTGGGGGAAGCTGAGTATTGCTTTGTGGGCACCAGGTCCGTGGTGCTATTTCTCTGTAAATGGCCAGTGCACATCACGGCAGCTCCTGTGTTGAACATCTGCCCCCTGGTAGTCAGTGTGCATCATAGCAACTGTTTGGATGGTCGGACACTTAGCATATAAGCCTTTTATATATATAGATGTTTAATACATTGTGGGTAGAACAGATGTTACTACATAAATAAATCAATAATTGGTCCTGGCCTATGTGGCTCAGCAGTTGGAGCATTGGCCTGCACACCTAAGAGTTTGGATGGGGTTCAGTTGCTGGTCAAGGGCATGTACCTCAGTTGCAGGTTTAGCCCTAGCCTCAACTGGGATGTATGCAGGAAGCAACCAATCAATGTGTCTCTCTCACATTGATGTCCTCCCATCCCCCTGCACCCTGGCTCAGTTTCACTCTCTGTCTCTAAAAACAAAATTAGTCCTAGCTGGTTTGGCTCAGTGGATAGAGAATCGGACTATGGACTTAAGGGTCCCAGGTTCGATTCCAGTCAAGGACACATGCCCGGGTTGCGGCTCAATCCCTAGCTGGGGACATGTAGGAGGCAGTTGATCAATGATTCTCTCATCATTGATGTTTCTGTCTTCCTCTCCCTTCCTCTTTGAAATAAATAAAAATATATATTTAAAAAATCAATGGAAAAATATCCTCGGGTAAGGATTAACAAAACAACAGCAACAACAACAAAAAAGAATCAATAATTGGTCTCTGAATATCCAGCATTGACCATACATGTAACTCTTGAATTAATTGATTGGGTAGCTAAATGTTTAATGAGCAAAATTTGTTAGATGAAAAAGAGTATTATTCCTTCACATTCAATAACAGACTGAACACCTAAAAAAGACTAAGAAGGAAATAGAGAACTTGAACAACACTATAACCCAGGGGTCCTCAAACTATGGCCCGCAGGCCACATGCAAATACAAATATTGTATTTGTTCCCGTTTTGTTTTTTTACTTCAAAATAAGATATGTGCAGTGTGCATAGGAATTTGTTCATAGTTTTTTTTTTTAAACTATAGTCCGGCCCTCCAACGGTCTGAGGAACAGTGAACTGGCACCCTGTTTAAAAAGTTTGAGGACCCCTGCTGTAACCAATTAGATCAGACATATGAAGAATAGTCTAACCAACAGCAGCAGATACACATTCCTCTCAAGTGCACATTAACTATTCTCCATGGTAGACCACACATTAGGCCAAAAAATATTCTCAGTAAAATTTTTAAAATTGATATCATACACACTATTTTCTCTGATCACAATGAAATATAGCTAGATATCAATAACAAGGAAAACAGGAGTATTTGCAAATATGCAGAAGTTAAATAATATATTCTTAAACAACCAATGAAACAGAAAAAGAAATCACTACAGAAATTAGAAATTACTTAGAAAAGACTGAAAATGGAAACACAAAGTAGCAAAACTTATAAGATGCAGTAAAATCAGTGCTCAAAGAGAAATTTCTATATATATAAAGCCCAGCAATCAGAACGGCAGAATGACTGGAACGACCAGTGGCTATGATGTGCACTTTGGCAGCCAACCGGCCTAATCCAGGCCCCGATTGCCCCACCCATGGCCGGCCCAGCCTCTGATCAGCCCCCAACACCCTGATCGGGGATGGGAATGGCTGGCCAACCACCCACAGCCCCTCCCCCCAGCCAGCCCCACCCCTGATTGGCCCTCCCCACCCTGATTAGGCGGGTGGCCAGCCAACCTCCCATGGCCTCTCCTGTCCACTAGCCCAGGCCGATGGGCCCCAACTGGGACAAGCTGGCTGGGCCCTACAGATGTGTGCACTGGGCCTCTAGTATAATTATAACACCTACATTTTTAAAAAATCTCAGATCAACAACCTAACACTATACCTTAAGGAATAAGAAAACAGACAGCAAGCTAAACCGAAAGCACCAGAAAGAAAATAATAATAAAGATTAGAGCAGAGATAAATGAAATAGAGAATACAAACAATAGAGAGAATCAACAAAGCCAAAAGTTGGTTCTTTGAAAAGATCAAAAAATTGACAAGTCTTAACAAAGAGACCAGAAATTAACTGTACTGAGAAAAAGGAGAGAAGGCATAACTAAAAACATAAATGAAAGTGGAGACATTACTACTACCAACCTTACAGAAAGTAAAAGGATTAAAAGAGAATACTATGAACAATAGTATGCCAACAAATTTGATAATCTGTATGAAATGGACAAGTTCCTAGAAACCACAAATTGCCAAAATTGACTAAAGAAGAAATAGAGAACCTCAACGGATCTGTTTGAAGTAAAGAGATTGAATCAGTAATCTAAAACCTCCCAACAAAGAAAAGCCCAGGATCTGATAGCTCCATGACAAATTCTATCAAATATTTTAAAAAGAATCAACAACAGCTCTTTTAACCTCTTACAAAAAATACAAGAGGAAACACTTTCTAACACATTCTATGAAGCCAGTATTACCCTCACAACAAAGTCAGACAAAGATACCACAAGGAAACTACAGTCCAACTCCCTTGTGAATACTAAGGCAAAAATCCTCAACAAAACATTAACAAACTAAGTCCAAGAGTATATAAAAAGGATTATATCTCATGACCAAGTAGAATTTATTCTAGGAATTCAAGGGTGTTTCATATAAGAAAACCAATCAATGTCATACACCATGTTAGTAGAGTGAAGGGAATAATAACACAGCCATCTCAATGCAGAAAAGGAATCTGACAAACTTTCAAGATAAAAGCACTCAAGCAAGAACAGAAGGCATCTTTACAAAAATAAAGAGTATTTACAAGAAACCCTCAGCCGAATTCATACTCAATGGTGAAAGACTGAACGTATTCTTCCTAAGATCAGGAACAAGATAAGGCTGTCCATATCCATCACTGCTATTCAATATTATATTAGCAGTCCTAGTCAGAGCAATTAAGCAAGAAAAATAAATAAAAGGTATCAAAATTGAAAAGGAAGAAGTAAAACTAGTTCTAATTTCAGATAACATGATTCCATACAGAGAAAATTCCAAATAATCAACAACAAAAACTACTAGAGCCAATAAACAAATTCAGCAATGTTATAGGATACAAGACCAACACATGAAGATGGGTTGTTTCTATAAACATCAATGAGTATTCCAAAAAAAAAAAATGAATAAAACAATACCATTTGCAGTAGCATCTAAAAGAATAAAATGCCTAGGAATAAATTTAACCAATATGTTGAAAGATTTGTAAGTTGAAAGCTATAATACATTGCTGAAAGAAATTAAAGAAGACATCCATGTTCATGAATTCAAAGACAATACTTAAAATTAAATACTTCCTAAAGTACAACCCTATCACACACACACACACACACACACACAAATTACAAAAATTCCAATGGCCTTTCTTGCGGAAATGGAAAAACCAATCCGCAAATTCATGTGGAATATCCTAAACAATATTGAAAAAAAACAAAGTTGGAGGATTTATACTTCCCAATATAAAAAAATTTTTATAAAGATACAGTAATCAAAACAGAATTGTACTAGCATAAGGATAGACATAGAGACCAATAAAATATAATTGAAAGTCCAAAAATAAACCCAAAAGTCTAGAAACAACTGATTTATAATGAAGGCACTAAGACCATTCAATGGGGGAGGAGGGAATAGTCTGTTCAACAAATGGTGCTTGGAGAACTGGATAATCACATGCAAAAAAATGAATTTGAATCATCATCTTATTCCATATACAAAAATCAACTCAAAATGGATCTATGGCCTAAATATAAGAGCTAAAACTTATAAAACTATTAGAAGGACACAGAAGTAAATATGTATGACCCCAGATTTATCAATAGATTCTTAGATTTGACACCAAAAACACAGGCAGCAAAGAAAAAGAGAATACTAGACTTCATAAAAATTTTTAAAGTTTGTTTTAAATGAATGAAGATTGCATGAAGAATTCATAACATAAAGACAAACAACTCAATATTTTTAAATGAGCAAAGGACTTACATAGGCATTTCTCCAAAGGAAAAAATGGAAATGGCCATATGTAAATAACCAGTAAGCACATGAAAAGATGTTCAATATCATTAGTCATGAAGGAAATGTAAATAGAAATTACAGTGAGATACCACTTCACACCCATAAGAATGGCTATAGTTTTTTTGTTTTTGGAAAAAGATAGAAATGTGAAGAAATAAGAACCCTAATACATTACAGGTAAGAAAGTAAAATGATGCAGCTCCTGTGGAAAATAGTTTAGTGATTTCTCATAAAAGTTACACATAGCATTATCACATGAGCCAGCAAATTCAACTCCCAGGTATATATACAAGAAAAACAAAAACATATCCACACAAACACTTGTACATGAATGTTCATAGCAACATTATGCACAATAGCCAAAAGATGGAAACAACCCAAATGTCTATCAACAGATAAAGGGACATACCAATTGTGGTATAACCATACAGTGGAATATTATCTATATACTAGAGGCCCAGTGCACAAAATTCATGCACTTGGGGGGATGTCCCTCACCCCAGCCTGCACCCTCTCCAATCTGGGACCCCTCGGGGGATGTCTGACTGCCAGGGGATGTCCGACTCCCGGTCACCTCCAACTGTCCTCCTCTGTCGGCCCAGTCGCCCCCAACTGCCCTCCCTGCCAGCCTGGGCCACCCCAACTGCTCTTCCCTGAAGGCCTGGTCTCTCCCAACTGCCCTCTCCTACTGGCCTGGTTGCCCCTAACTATCCTCCCCTGCTGGCCTGATCGCCCACAACTGCCCTCCCCTGCCAGCCATCTTGAGGCTGTGGGTGTGGCCATCTTTGAGAGCATGGCAGCCAATTAGCATATTTTCTCCTTATTGGCTGTGGATGTGACCATCTTTGAGGGTGGGGCAGTCAATTAGCATATTCTCTCCCTATTGGCTGTGGGTGCTGCCATCTTTGAGGGCAGAGCAGTCAATTAGCATATTCCCTCCTTATTGGCTGTGGGAGCTGCCATCTTTGTGACAGCGTGGGGGTCAATTAGCATATTCCCTCTTTATGAGATAGGATGTAAAAGCATAATATGCAAATTGACCAGATGGCGGAATGACCAGTTCCTATGATGCACACTGATCACCAGGGGGCGATGCTCAATGCAGGAGCTGCCCTCAGCCTGCAGGTCTCGTTTGTTCAATCAGGGCCTGCTGGCCAACCTCTCAGTCCCTCCCCTTGGCCAGAAGACTCCAATCACCCAATGGGGAACGGGCAACTGGGGGTGGGTGGCAGCAGATGCAGGCGGTGCCAGACCAAGGGAGGTGCAAGTGGGGCCCTGGTCACCCCACACACAGAGGG
Organism: Myotis myotis; assembly: GCF_014108235.1. NCBI lineage: Eukaryota > Metazoa > Chordata > Mammalia > Chiroptera > Vespertilionidae > Myotis > Myotis myotis. The sequence goes on along the minus strand of NW_023416372.1, from coordinate 340,070 downwards.
TGACTGGCAGCAAGGGGCAGATCCAGCTGCTGGCAGCCAAGGAAGATCAGCCCGATCGTAGGCCAGGCCTAGGTTCCCTGCCTGTGCACGAATTTTGTGCGCAGGGCCTCTAGTCTACACTAATAAAAGAGAAACATGGTAATTGGCGTACAACCGCTACCCTTTTCATTGGCTAATCAGCGAGATATGCAAATTAACTGTCAGCCAAGATGGCGGCCGGCAGCCAGGCAGCTTGAAACTAACATGAGGCTTGGTTGCCTCAGTGACGGAGGATCGTTGGAGGAAACCAACGTTCCCCGCCTGCAGCTGCAGGCCTCTGAGCAGGCAGTTTAAGAAACATTGTAACAAATACCGCTGGACTTCAGCCAGCAGATTCGCAACATTGTAAGCAAAGGCCAGAAACCTACTTTCAGCCGAGGAGGCCTAAGAGCTGGAGCCAAGCCTCAAGGTAAAGCTGGCCCAGAATAAAAAAGAAAAAAAAGAAAAAAAGGAGCGGTTGGGAACTTCAGTCACTCCCAGCCTGAAAACAGCCCTCAGTCCCTCACCCAGACTGGCCAGGCACCCCAGTGGGGACCCCCACCCTGATCCAGGACACCCTTCAGGGCAAACCAGCCGGCCCCACCCATGCACCAGGCCTCTACCCTATATAGTAAAAGGGTAATATGCCTCCTGGCACCAGGATCAGCATGACAGGGGGCAGCGCCCAAACCCCCGATCGCCCTGCGGCTCTGTGTGTGTCAGGGGGCGGGGCCCCAACCCCCTGAGCAGCCCTGCTCTGTGCCTGATAGGGGGGAGCTCCCCAACCCCCCCACCCCCCATGGGCCCTGCTCTGTGTGTGATGGGGTAGAGCCATAACCTCCCCATCGGCCCTGCCCTGAGTGTGAGAGTGGCGGCGCCCCAACCCCCTGATCGACCCTACTCTGTGGGTGATAGAGGGCGGTGCCCCAACCCCCTGATGGGCCCTGCTCTGTGCGTGACAGGGGGTGGCGCCGCAACCTCCCCATTGACCCTGCCTTGAGTGTGACAGGGGATGGTGCCCCAACCCCCCAATTGGCCCTACCCTGAGCGTGACTGAGGGTGGCATCACAACCTCCCAATCTGCCCTGCTCTGTGTATGACGGGGCGGCGCCCCAACTCCCCAATTGGCCCTGCTCTGAGCCCGACCAGGGGCTGCACCTAGGGATTGGGCCTGCCCTCTGCCACCCGGGAGCAGGCCTAAGCCAGCAGGTTGTTATCTCCCGAGGGGTCCCAGACTGCGAGAGGGCACAGGCCGGGCTGAGGGACCCCCCCTCTCCCCCGAGTGCACAAATTTTTGTGCACCGGGCCTCTAGTTTATCTATAAAAAGGAATGAAGGCCCCGGTTGGTTTGGCTCAGTGGACAGAGCCTTTGGACTGAAGTGTCCAGGGTTCTATTCCAGTCAGGGGCCCATGCACAGGTTATGGGCTCAATCCCCAGTAGGGGGCATGCAGGAGGCAGCCAATCAATGATTCTCTCTCATCATTGATGTTTCTATCTCTCTCTCCCTCTCCATTCCTCTCTAAAATCAATACAAAAATATATATTTTTAAAAAGGAATGAAGTACTGACACATGCTACAACCCGCATGAGCCTCAAAAACATTATGCTCAGTGAGAGAAGTTAGACACCGGAGTTCACATGTTGTATGCTTCCTTTTTATGAAATATCCAGAATAGGCAAATCCATAGAGACAGAATACAGATTGGTGGTTGCCAGGGGCTGGGGGCAGGGAAGTGAGAAATGATTGCTTAATGGTTATTGGGTGTTTTTCTGGGACGAGTGTTTTGAAAATGTTTTAAAACTAGGGAGAGGTGGAGGTTGCACAACACTGTGAATGCACTAAATGCCCCTGCACTGTATGCTTTAAAACAGTTGTTCATTATGTGAATTCTACCTCAATTAAGTATATGAACAAAGAAAAGTGTTATGAGTGAACCTTTACATTTGCCATGGCAAGTTATTGAGATCATTTTTGTTTATAGAGCAAACCATTTACACTCATTCTGGTTCTTGATCAGCTTCCGCATCAGGGCCTTCAGGGATGTCAACCCCAGGTGGTATCTTTTTGAAGACACCACCTTTTGACCTGTCTCAGGAACTCTGAAGAGCATCTGACCATCCCTGCCGCATCTTCTCTGTGCCTTCAACCTCCAGGCAAGGACAGAGCTTGGATCTTGTAGCCACAGTCACCACCGGCTTTTTGAGGTCTGCCACGTCCTATCTGACAAATACCATCCCATTTACCTGTGGAGGAAATCATTGCCCCGTGGTTCTTGTTCAATAAGAAGGACATCTGCCAAAACCGGTTTGGCTCAGTGGATAGAGCGTCGGCCTGCGGACTGAAGGGTCCCAGGTTCGATTCCGGTCAAGGGCATGTACCTGGGTTGCGGGCATGTCTCCAGTGGGAGATGTGCAGGAGGCGGCTGATCGATGTTTCTCTCTCATCGATGTTTCTAGCTCTCTATCTCTCTCACTTCCTCTCTGTAAAAAATCAATAAAATATATAAAAAAAAAAAAGAAAAAAAAAAAAAGAAGGACATCAATTCCTTGACTGGAACCCACGGATGCTGCTTTAGGCTGCCTACTGTGGAGGCTGGAGCTCTGGAGGGGCTCTGGCCAACAAAACCCCTTAGCAAGGGCTCATGGGACGGGCACCATTGGGTGTGGGGTAAACTGCTGCTGGTGTTGCTCTTCCCTGGCTGCAGCAGCCGGAGCAGGCCTGCGAGGCCTCTGGGGCGGGGAAGAGATGCCTCTGAAGTTATGCATGCTCCACTGTACGTTATCTCCAGACCATCCACCCCTCCACCCCACCCTGCCTTCACCCGCCTTCCCTTTCCCAGGTCTGGATTTCTTAAACCTGGACTTAAACTTCAAAGGGCAAGTACTGGGCCTCTCTCTCTTTTCCTCCCCTCCTTCTCCCATCCCTTGCGGGCTGTGAGATGCTTGTTTGTGAGGGAGACCTCCACCCCATCCCTCACCTCCCACAGGCCACCCTTCCCTGCATGGCCATCCACCCTATGGCGGGGAGCAGAGCTCTGGGCAGGGCATGCATGCCCAGCCATCATTCTTGCTTCAGTAAGACCAAACAAAAGTAATAAGCAGTGATGACTAAGTTAGAAGATTTGATCATGTCTGAATTTGCCAGAGTTTCCAGTTCCTGAGGCCAAGTGCAGCATCACACACACACAGACACCAGCCAAACAAACCTCGTGGGCGCTCTGGGTCTAGGTGGTTATTCCATGGCGGGCAGTTGCTCGGCCAGCCTTGGATGGTCAAACCACTTTCTATGTCCAACTCTGTCAACATCCCGGGACAATTCTCCAGCAAGTCTCCTGGAAATGTGCACGCACGGCCCTGGACTCCGTGAGAAGGGAGGTCCATGGTCATGCTCATCTCAGGCCCATTTTCCCGATGAAAGTATGTGCACCAACACTGTGCGGTAACCCACAAAAACTCTGCAGAGGTTCTTGGAAGAAAAACCACCGTGTTCCTCCAGATGTTTTGAAAGATTAACTCTAAGCACGGCCCTGAGTAGTTAAAAGGGAATGGAAGTTTTGTTTATCCCTGTAACCGGCGACTATTTATCCTGTCTTCCCAGCCAGGAGCACGGTCAGCACTATTCCAGGGGTCCTGGCCTTGACCACAGCTGAGACGGAGAATGTACCATCGGAGAAGGTGCTTGCATTCCTGACCTGCGAGGCTAGGGTATTTGTTTTCAGGCGCTCGTTATAGGCACTGAGCCAGGGAAGAAAGTGTGTGCAGATAGAGTGGATGGTGAAGGGTGTTTCTCCATCTGCAGGGGAGGGTGGGGATGAGCGGGTCTGGGTGTAGGATGTGGAGCCCAGGCAGAGCAGAGAGGCTCTGGACCCCACATTCCTCTCCCGCATTCCTCTGAGACAGGAGCCAGAGCTTCCCGGCAAACTGGCGCAGTGAGGCCAGACGGACAGAGATGAGGCCGTGTCACCTGAGAGGTGAAGAAGGTAGCAGAAACAGAAGACGGGTGCGAGCCTCCAAGGGGGCCAGCTCCAAGGAGGCTGAGCTCACTGGGTGGTTTCTCTGCCCGCAGCAGAAGGAAGGCCACGGCAGGCCATTGGACCTCTCTCAGCCTCAGTTTCCTCATCTATAAAATGGAAACAAGAAGCCTACCCACTCCACCAGTAGTCGCAATCACGTGGCACACAGAAAGTGTTTCTAATCTCATTATCTCTGTTATCTTGCCTGAAGTGAGAAGGCTGTGCCCTACAAGAGCCCTAATGCTCCCAGCTTCCCGCAAAGGCCTGTTTCCCGTCTTGTTCTTGGGGCATTTCTCCCAGTGGCCTCTGATGCTGACCCTGAATGTCATATTCCCTGGGTCACCATGCCCCACTGTTCGGTCCAGGTTGGGAAAGGGCAGGACGCCAAGGAGAAGTCTCTGTTTGGGCAGGGAGGCTGGGATTTAGGCCAAGGTCAGAGGAAGCTAAACCCTGGCTGTCTTGGCCAGAATCGATGGGCTGCAACAGCCTGATGCAAGATAAAGTCATGCCACAGCCCGGGAAAGAGGCTCAGGGAAGCGTCCCCCGGGCCCGAGGACTCCTCTCCTCCCTTCCAATCTCTGGCTCTCTGCCACCATTCTCTGCCCTTGGTCCCTTCCCTCCCCCCGGGATTCGTCCCACACAGATCTGGAGATTCCAGCACCGGCGTTAAGAAGTCAGAAGGCAGAAGCGGTGCTCCAGGAGCACCCGTGCCCTCAGCCTGCAGCCGGTTCAGGGGAGATGGTATCCGTGCCCTCCATCTGCAGCCTGCCCTTCCTCTCGGCTTCCTGCCATGCCCCGAGGCCAGCACAGCTCCCAACCCAGGGCAGGCCACGCACACACCTGTCTCTCCAGAATTTGAAGGATGACAGACACATTCACCTGTCCCTCCTGTACCCTCCTCTGTCTGCACACAGCTTGTGCCCCTCCAGTGGGAAGCCGGGCTCAGTCCGGCCTGACTGTCCGCCTGAGGCACGGTCTCCACCGTGCTCTTCCGGCCAGGCTGGGTGGCAGTGTCAGCCAAGTGGACTTAGGTGACAGATGATCAGCCAAAAAGAATCCAGGGTCCCAGAGGGGGTTTTCTAGTGGTCTCACGTCACATTCATCCATGCAGCTTTTTCACCCAGCTGCCCTGTGCTGGGCTATGTGCCTCCCACCCCACCACGGCATTGGGCTGCCCCCTCTCCCCCAGGAAAGCTCCCAGGGAAATCTGGAGTTACCTGGAAAGAACCTCACTCTACCTGGCCTGGGGCCCAATGATTGATCCATCATTGATCAGTTTGCCTCTATCTACAGTAAATTTCTCTCTGCTCCTCGCCACCAAGGGAGCCTGAAAACAAGGCCATAGACCGGGATCAGTGCACCTGAGTTGTGCCCCTAAGATGGAGGTGATGAAGGTGACCACTGGGCCTCACCTAGGATGATCCTAGGGAGGTGATGCCCGGAGTGAGCCTTGAGGGATGGCCAGTGGCCTGGAGGAGCTGATGCCCAGATTGGGCTGACCAGGCCCAGGGGGAGATGGATAGGGAGAAGGGAGTGGGTGGTTACAGCCAGCCTCCCAGGCCAGGCTGGGGATTGTGACCACCCCTGAAAGTCATCAAAGGGATGATTCAAAGCTGATGGGTACATTGAGAGGTCATCCGGTAAGGGGGGTAGAAGAGAGGAAGACCAGTGAGGCAGCTTGTACATGTACAGCATGCCCAGCTGATTGAGATTCAGGACACCCCAGCACCCCCAAGGCTCCCTCTCACCCCACCACAGGGTGACCAGGACCCCAAGTTTGTCAGGCAAGACTCTTTTCACCTGTCCTGAGCCTTCATACAGGTGGAATGGAACTGTGCATGTTTAGAGTTGGGCTTCTTCCCTCCATGCTACATCTATGAGGTTCCTTTTGCAGGTACTGTGTCTTTGTTGGGTAGAATTCCACTGTGCAGGTGTGACAGTTTGTGCCTCCTTTCTCCAGTCTGTAGACTCTGCAATTGTCCAGGCAAGAGAGGATGAGGATGAATTAAGAAAGGGGCAATGAGGATGAGGAGAAACACCACGCAGGAGGGAGACACCCTCCCTGCTGTGGGGAGGAGTCCCATCAGCTGATGGGTATGAATGTGCTTTTTTGATTGCAGAGTGTTCCAAAATCAGGAATTGTGACTGTTCTATTATTATTTCTACTAGAGGCTCGGTGCATGAAATTAGTGCATGGGGGTGGGGAGCTAGGGGGGAAGGTCCCCTCAGCTAGCCTGCACCCTCTCCAATCCAAGGCCCCTGGCAGTCAGACATCCCTCTCACAATCCAAGACCACTGGTTCCTAACTGCTCATCTGCTTGCCTGCCTGATCGACCCTAACTGGCCCCCTGCCAGCCTGGTCACTTCCAACAGCCCCCCTCTGCTGGCCTGGTTGCCCCTAACTGGCCCCCCCACCAGCCTGGTCGCCCCTAACTGGCCCCCTGCCAGCCTGGTCACTTCCAACAGCCTCCCTCTGCTGGCCTGGTTGCCCCTAACTGGCCCCCCCACCAGCCTGGTTGCCCCTAACTGCCCCCCTGCCAGTCTGGTTGCCCCCAACTGCCCCCTCTGTTGGCCTGGTCACCTCCCACTGCCCCCCCCAGCCCCGCCTGCCTGGTCGCCCCTCACTGCCCACTCTGCTGGCCTGGTTGTCCCTCACTGCCCCCCCCCCCCCCCCCGTGCCGGCCTGGTTGCCACCAACCGCGCCCCCTGCTGGCCTGGTCACCCCATGCAGCCTGTTGTTCAGTTGTTTAATCAGCCCTAACTAATCCCCCTGCCGGCCTGGTTGCCCCACGCAGCCTGTTCAGTTGTCTATGTGGTTGTTTCGGATGTGACAGCCCCTGGCTCTTCATATATATAGATGTCACTGCCCTGTAGTAATGTGGACGTGACTATGGGTACCTAGCATAATTAGTGTCCACTCCTTGTCCTTAAATATAATCTTCACCCATGCAGCGCTAAACTTGTGAGACTTTTCCTTACGGACCCCTTTCCTCTGCTAAAGAAATTTTCATCCTATGTACCTAAATCCTTTTCTTTACAATTGGATGTCATTTGTTATGGGTTTTTGTGTCAAATTTTCAGCTTTATTCAGTTATATTTGAAATACAATAGAATGCATGTATTTAAGATGTACAGTTTGGTAAGTTTTGATAAATAGGTACACAATAAAGTCAGTATCATAATCAAGATGATTATGAATGTGTCTGTCATCCACAAAGCTTTCACCTGTCCTTTCTCTGCTCTTCTTGCCCTGGGAATGCTGACCTGACACTATAGATTTATTTGCAAATTCTGGAATTCTTTATAAATGGGATAATACAGTATGTATGCTTTTATTGCCTGACCTTGTCACACTTTTCAGATACATCTAATAATTCATTCTTTTTAAATACCGAGTAGTGTTCCATTATGTGGAGATATATATATTCATTGGTTTGCCCTTCACCTGCTGGTGGATATTTGGGTTGTTTCCAGATTTTGGCTGTTAATAGTAAAGCTGTTAAGAAGAATAAAGTTGGAGAAATTATGCTACCTTGCATCAAACTAGCACGATACTGGCATATAGATAAATGGAACAGAGTAGAGAGGGCAGAAATAAATCCATGCCTTTATGGTAAATTAATATTTGATAAAGGTGGCAAGAACATACAATGGGATAAAGATAGTTCATTTGATAAATGGTGCTGGGAAAATTGGACAGATACATATAAAAAAGTGAAACTTGACCACTTTCTTATACTGCACACAAGAATAAACTCAAAATGAATTAATGACTTAAATGTTAGACTTGAAACCATAAAATTCCTAGAAAAAACATAGACAGTAAAATCTCAGACATTTCTTGTAGCAATATTTTCTCTGGTACATATCCTCAGGCAAGGAAAACAAAATGAAAAAAATAAACTAATGGGACTACATCAAACTAAAAAGGTTTTGCATAGTAAAGGAAACCATCAACAAAATGAAAAAACAACCCACTGAATGGGAGAACATATTTGCCAATGATATATCTGATGTGGGATTGATATCCAAAATTTATAAACAATTTATACAACTCAATACCAAAAAACCCCCAAACAATCCAATTTAAAAATGGGCAAAGGAGAAGATGGCAGCGAAGGTAAACACCTATACTTGTCACCTCCCACAACCACATCAAAATTACAACTAAAATACAGAACAACCATCATCCAGAACCACCGGAAAGCTGGTGGAATGGAAGTCCTACAACTAGAGAAGTAAAGAAGAAAGCACACTGAGACTGGTAGGAGGTGTGGAGGCGTGGAACAGACTGGGCCAGCACCCCTGTGTGTTGCTTTTTTAATCGGGAGGGAGATGGTTTCTGCAGAGCCCACCTGGAGGAGCAAGGGGTCCCAGCCCCACACCAGCCCCCCCAGCCCAGGGTCCCAGAGCTGGGAAAAGAAGTCCCTGTAACTATGGGCTGTAAAAACCAGTGTGGATTGGAGCTCAGTGACACAGAGGCTGCTGGAGACCCAGCTGTTTCTCCTAAAAGGCCAGTACCATGAACTGAACTTACAAGGTCCTGCTTCCTCTAAGCTCCAGCACCAGGGTGAGGCTCTGGGGGACACACTTGTCTGGCATTGGGGCAGGAACTTGGGGGTGGCTTTCTCCCAGACGGAGGTACTCGCAGGGATCATTGTTACCATGCTGGGACCTCCCCTGTTGCAGGACTGACTGGCAACCATTTCTGTTTGCTCCACCTTGCCCTGAAGATTCCCTAAGACCCCACCTCATCCAATTTACAACCCCACCCAACCTGCCTGCAGCAGCTTTTGCATATGAATGGCCTGTCCTTGAAAATCTCAAACAAGTTACAGCTAGGTCAGGGAGCCCCAAATCTATCAATAAAAGGCCCAAGACCCTATACCAGCACCAGCCTGCCTTGCTTCATAGCCATGCCTCATCTGGGCACTTCCAAACCTGATACAAAGAGGAGGAATCTGCAGATCTCTCTGTAGCTCCTAACGGGTGGCTCCAGGCAGTGGTTGACTTTGCACTTCCCTGGAGACCCAAGAGCTAGTGTACCCAGTGGTCAGTGTTAGACCATACCAGATTACAACTCTACACATCCATGCCAACACTGGGCTGGTAAGACTCAGTGAGCACCAAAGCCCCACTGAAGCAAGTCCTGCTCCGTAGGGGCATTTCCTACATAACAGCTCTCCCACTGTAGACGCAGCTGGTCCTTACAGCCAATTGGCCTGGAGGTCAATTCCTCCCAGTGACACCAACAGCAATCAGGCTCAACTATAATACTGTGCTCACAGCCCACAAAGGGGTGCACCTAGAGTTCCCAGCTCAGGTGACTGGGGAGGCTGAGCTACTGGGCCCTATAGGACACCTATTACACAAGTCCACTCAACCAACTCAAGGAGACATAGCAGCTCTATTTAATACATAGAAACAAACACAGGGAAGCAGCCAAAATGTGGAGACTAAGAAACATGTCACAAATTAAAGAAATGGGAAAAAAGCAAATTATTGGATATAGAGTTCAAAACCATAGTTATAAGGTTACTCAAGAATCTTCTAGAAACCTCCAAGGGACTTAGTGAGACTTTCAAGGATTTTAGTGAGAATGCAAAAAAATAAAATAAAATAAAAAAAGGAAAAGGACCAGTCAGAAATTAAGCATACACTGAATGAAATAAAGAATAACATACAGGGATTCAACAATAGAGGATTCTGAGAATCAAATCAACAATTTGAAATATAAGGAAGCAAAAAACACCCAACCAGAAGAGCAAAAAGAAATAAGAATCCAAAAATATGAAGTTAGTGTAAGGAGTCTCTGGGACAACTTCAAGCATACCAACATTTGCATTATGGGGGTGCCAGAGAAGAGACAGAGCAAGGTATTGAAAACCTATTTGAAGAAATAATGACAGAAAACTTCCCCTACCTGGTGAAAGAAATAGACTTACAAGTCCAGGAAGCACAGAGAACCCCAAACAAGAGGAACCAAAGAGGACCACACCACGACACATCATAATTAAAATGCCAAGGGCTAAAGACAAAGAGAGAATCTTTAAATCTGCAAGAGAAAAGCAGTTACTTACCAAGGGAATGCCCATATGACTGTGAGCTAATTTGTCAATAGAAAATATGCATGCCAGAAAGGAGTGGCAAGAAATATTTAAAGTGATGAATAGCAAGGATCTACAACCAAGATTACCCTATCCAGCAAAGCTATCATTTAGAATTGAAGGTCAGATAAAAAGCTTCACAGACAAGAAAAAGCTAAAGGAGTTCATCACCATCAAACCAGTATTATATGAAATGTTGAAGGGTATTCTTTAAGAAGAGGAAGAAGAAGAAAAAGATAAAAAATATGAACATAAAAATGGTAACAAATACATACCTATCAACAATTGAATCTGAAAATCAAAATAAACAAATAAGAAATCTAACGAACAGAATAAACTGAATAAAATAGACTCAGAGGCATTGAAATGGAACAGACTGACGATTCTCAGAGAGAAAGGGGTGGGAGGTGGGAAGAGATTAAACAAAGATCTTATATGCATGTATGCATTACCTATGGACACAGACAATAGGGAGGCAAAGGCCTGGGGCAGGATGGGAACTGGGTGGAGGGGGGCAATGGGGAGAAAAAAGAGGGACATCTGTAATAATTTCAACAATAAAGATTTTTTTAAAAATTGGCAAAGGACTTGAATATATACTTCTCCAAAGAGGACATATAGATGGCTAATAGACCTATGAAAAGATGTTTAATGTCACTAATCATCAGAGAAATGCAAATTAAATCAACATGAGATATCACCTTGCATCTGTCAGAATGGCTATCATCAATAAAGTAACAAACAGCAAATGTTGGAGAGGATGTGGAGAAAAAGGAACCCTCGTGCACTGTTGGTGGGAATGAAGATTGGTGCAGCCACGATGAAAAGCAGTTTGGAGTTTCCTCAAAAAATTAAAAATGGAACTGCCTTATGACCCAGTGATTCCACTTCTGGGAATATATCCAAAGAAACCCAAAACGTTAATTGGAAAGAATATATGCACCCTTATGTTCATTGCAGCATTGTTTATAATAGCCAAGATTTAGAAGCAGCCCAAGTGCCCATCAATAGATGAGTGGACAAAAAGGCTGTGATATATGTACACAATGGAATACTACTTGGCTGTAAAAAAAAAAAAATGGAAATCTTACCCTTTGAGACAGCATTGATGGGCCTGAAAAGCATTATGCTAAGTGAAATAAGCCAGTCAGAGAAAGGCAAGTACCATATGATTCACTCACTCATATGTGGAATCTAATGAGCAAAATCAACTAACAAAGTAGAAACCGACTCCTAGATACAAAGAATAGACTGACACCCATCAGACGGGGAGGAGAGTTGGGGAGCTGAGTGAAAAAGGTGAAGGGATTAAACAACAACAAAAAAACCCCACAAGAAACTGATAGACATAGACAACACTATGGTTATTATCAGAGGGAAGTGGGGGTGGAGGGAGGTAGTAGAGGGTAAAGGGGGGATAAGCGGTGATGGAAGATTTGACTTGGGGTGGTGAACACACAATATAATATACAGGTGATGCATTATAGAATTATACACCTGACCCTATATAATTTTATTAACCAATGTCACCCCAATAAATTAAATTTTATTAAAAAAAAAGAAATAAAAACAGTAAAGCTGTTAAGAAACGTTCATGTAGCAGTCGTTGTGTGGACATACCTAGAAATGGAATGTCTGGGTTATATGGTCATATGTTTAATATTTCAGGAAACTGCCAAACTATTTTCCAAGGTGGTTTTATTATTTTACAATCCTGCCAGTAGCCTATAAGAGTTCCTTTGGCCCCACATTCTCACCAACATTAGGCTGGCCAGTCTTTTTAATTTTAGTCATTCTAGTGGGTTTGTGGTGGTATCTCCTTATGGTTTTAATTTGTATTTTCCCGATGACTAATGATGCTCAGCATCTTTTTGTGTGCTTCTTTGCCATCCATATATCTTCTTTGGTGACATGTCCTTTCAAATCTTTTGCCTATTTTTAGGTTGAATTGTCTTATTATTGTTGAATTGTAAGACTTCTTTATATATTCTAGATAAAGTCTTTTGTTGGATATATGTTTTACAAATATTTCCTCCCACTCTTTGCTTGCCTTTTCATTTCTTTTTGTGTCTTTTGAAGGGCTCAAGTTTAAGATTGATGGAATTTAATTGATTGAACTTTCCCAAACTAAGGGTCACCAGGATTTTATCTTATATTTCTTCTGGAAGTTTTAGATTTATGATTTGTTTCAAGTTAATATTTGTATGTGGTGTGAGGTGAGGGTTTTGAGGACCTTTCTTTGTTTTGTTTTGTTTTGTTGCACATGAGTGTTCAAATGTCCTTGTTGAAAGATTATTCTTTCCCATTGAATGGTCTCGGCCATCTGTCTAAAACCAATTGGCCATATCTGCGTAGGTCTGTTTCTGGGACCTCTGTTCTGTCCCATTGATTTGTCTGTCTATTGTAATGGTGGTATCACGGTGACTAGATGGCCCAGGGTCAGATCCTCTTGGCCATGCTCCAGTGCTCCATGGGCAGTCCAGGAAGGCCAGCGTCCCCCCTGGAGCTGGCCAGTGTAGAGTCCTTGAAGTTCAATGGGCTCTGCCTTCAGATTTCCTCATGGCATTGTCCTCCTCCATAACTCTTCCCGGCTCCCATCTTGGGCAGAGTTCCTCCTTCTTATCTGTCATTCAAAGCCACCAGTAGGCTGTCTCTATCATGACATTTCAATCTAATAAGTCTGCTCCCAGGTGACCCCTGCACATTCAGGGTGTCCTCCCCATGGGCCTCTGGCTGTGGTGCCTGTGTCTTGATCTACCTTCCTTCACATCACCCTGGCCCAGCCTTCCCTGAGACCCCACTAGGGTCTCCCCTGTTCAGCACAGCACCCCAGACTTGGATGACTGGCCAGGCTCATGGGTCCTGATTGATTCATGCATCAACTAACTCATTGGTGATGCCACTTGCTGGTTCTTACTTGAAGGTCTCTAGAAACCAGCTTAGAGGAAATGTAATAGGAAGAAAGCCCACATTCTAAAATTGAGCCCCGACCACCGCAGTCCTGGGCAAGGTCATTCCTGCCCCCAGAGTGAGGACACAGTATGGCCCTTTGGGGAGCTGGCCAGGTGGCAGGGACTCATTTTTGAGGCAAGCCTGGCTTTCAGCTCTTCCTGCCACCAACTCAAAGCAGCCTGTGCACTCTCCTCTCCTGCAATCAAACCATCTCCTTTGATGCTGGTGAGGCTGATGGCACCAGTGATCTTAAAACACCTCCTCTCAGCCCTGCCCTAGGTCCTGGCACTGAGAGAGGGCCTATTCTCCTGCCTCCCTGGGGTTTCGCTTCCAGGGTCGGCCCTGGTCCCTCCTGCGTCAGGCTTCCCGCAAAGCGGCCCTGAGGACCTTCAGCTGCTTGGAGGAAAGGGGGAAAACAGCTCTGAAAAGCCTTCTTCGGCCCTGGGCCATTGTTTTTTCTCCTAGCAAACTTGGCCCCCATGTGCTGTTTAACCAATAAAAGTTTGGCCTCCGTCCCCCTGCTGTGAAATAGGGCCCGGCCGAGGCCAGGACAAACGGCGCCTTGGGGTGGCTAGCCTTTGGGACGGAACAGCCCTCCTGATTCCACCAGCCCTTGCTTTTATTGGATTTCAAAGTGTCCTCTTAAATATCTCTCAGAAAGTCAAGCTTTCTCTTCTCTAATGAGGAACAGAATCGGTAGAATGGGTCCCCTGACATCTGGCTCTCAACGGCCAAACTGGTGGCTGTTGGCAATTTGACCTCAAACTTTCCTGTTCCCATGGCAACCACTGTTTTGGGATAAACTGTCTCCATGCCCTCCAGGGTTCCTAGTGAAGCTACTGGCCTCTGGGAATGTGTATTCATTTTTATATCTTCTTCCCTCTTGCTCAGCTCACCGGCCCCTGGCAAAGTGCCTGCATAGATAAGGCTGCACCAGCACTCTTTGGAGGAGCAGCCAACAGTCCGGTGCCTCCCCCTTGTCACGCTCTGTGCCAAGGGCTGGTGGTTGAAAACCAACACCAGCATAAATCGTGATCACAGTAAGAACAACCTTGTCCCTTTAAAAAACACACACAATTGACTATTGTCTTAACATCCAGAAGAGTTGTGTAGCACTGAACTGGTGAAAGAATGCAGGCGTCCTTAGCACTGGGCAGAAACACCACTCACACACATTAGGTTTTCATCAAGTTCAACGGTCTTTTCAAAGTTCAGATTTAGAGGAGACAGACACAACCAAAGAACCAAATAAATGCAAGTTCGTCAGGGAACAGTCCAGAAATCTGTGCCTGGTTTCTAAGCAGAAAGAGCCACCCAGGGCTCCTGGGCTCACTGGTCCTGGGCTCCAGGACCCCCTGCTAACTCCCAAGCAGTGGCCCAGTGAGCACGGAGGGGTGTGTGTGTGTGCCGGGTACAACTCAAGGTCACAGCTGAAATCCAGTCCACATCAGGGCCACCCTGCAGCACAGGTTGTGGTTTCCGAGTCAGCACATTCGGAGGTCCTCTGCTCCCAATTCTAGACTGGCCCAGCCTCCTCTCATCAACTGGGGTGACTGAGATGACTGCACCTCAATAGGGAATGTGTGTGTGTCCCGTGGCTGCTGTAACAAATGACCACAGATCCAGCAGATTAAGACATTACTGCTTTATCATCTTTCAATTCTGGAGTTTGGAGGTCAGACTTGGGTCTCAATGGGTTCTAGTCAGAGTGCTGCAGGGCTGGTTCTTTCTGGAGGCCCCACAGAGAGCTTGTGCCTCACCTTTCCCAGCATAGAGAGGTACCTGCATTCCTTGGCTCACGGCCCCATCCTTCGTCCTCAAATCAGCACAGCACCTTCCAACCTCTCTCTGCATCTCCCCCTCCTATCTCTATTTTACAAGGACCCCTGTGTTCACAGTGGGCCCACCGGGATGAACTAGGACAATCTCCACATCACTACTTAATCCCATCTGCAAAGTCCTTTTTAGCAGTGAGGTGACATACCTGCAGGTCCTGGTGATTCAGACATGGAGGTCTTGGGGTGAGAGCTATCATCATCCTACAGGCCACCACTGTGAGTTGGTCTTCCATGCCTTCTGCCTCAAACTTTATATTCCAGGAAACACAAAGTGCTCTCCTGCCTCCAAGTCTTAGCTCAGAGGTCCCCACGGCCCAGCACCCCTTCCAATAGCCTTCACCTGGCTCATCCCCATTCTCCTTGGAAATTGAGCTCTCATTATAGCTGCGCCCCAGGCCTGTGATGCCCATGAGGGATGACCTCCCAGAATGTGTGTGTGTGATCTCTCAGAATAGGGTTCAGGAGACAGGCCTGAGGGATGCTGGGCTAGTGTCTCCATAGACTCTGGGTGTGAGGCCCGAGGCTGCCTCCGTTTCCTTAGCTGTAAAATGGGTACAAGCACAAGTCCTATCCTCCACAGGGAGCCAGTGATCAGGTCCTTACTGACTTCCTTATGTGCTGTGTGTCCTGGGCCACTATAATGACCTCTCTGTGCTCCAGGCTGTCATCTGCAAAATAGACCTAATGACAATACTTACTGCAAAGTTTCACACGAGGACCAAATGGATCATAATCTGAAGAGCTTGTAAATGTTAAACGTGATTCGTTGTGAAGGGAATTGGCCCCAGTCATAAAGGCGCCAGGTGTTGAGCAAGAGAGAATGGAAAGAAAGGCAGACGCCGCTGTGAGCAATAACCAGTAGTGGATCTGAAGCACGTGGTGAGGATGGGGCCAGCAAGCAGGCTCAGACACCCCAGGATGTGCCTGCCATGGCTGTTCTCACCCATTACCCGCCCCCCCCCCCCCAACCACTTCGGGGGCTGAGCAGGAGCCACAGCCTCAGAGGCACTGCAACTTCCCGCAAGTCAGCACCTCCTGGTTCCAGTTATGACTATAAAAGGTTGTGAAGTGTGTGAGATGGGGAAGGGGCGGTGTTAACCAAGGAGGCACTGAAGAAGCAAGGCGAGCGGGGAGGGAGGGAGGAAAACTCTAACCAGTCCAGGACCAGCAGAACGGTTGCCATGGAGACAAAACGCAGAGCTAGCAGCCAAGGCCTATCCCGGCCCCTCCAGCTTGCACCTCACAGGGAGACCTTAAGAACCGTCCACAGCTGGGCTCGCTGGTGTCTGTGATTAAGAAATGTGACCACCTCTTCCTCCCACCTTCGGCTGCAGCGCCTAAAACCTCCCCCACAGGCCTCCGTGTGGCCCTGCCCCAGGCCCCCAGGCGTGCAAGGTCTCCCCGACCTGGCCCGGCAGCTGCAGGGGCCCCTGGCCTGGTAGGCTCCCAGAAGCTCCTCAGGAGAGAGGTGCGCCCTTGGCCCTAACTACCCTATCGGTTTTCCATCTAGCGTGTTCTTCTGGCATTTTCTCTTCCGCTTTTGATCTCCTCTTTGTCTTTCAGTTTTGAACGGGTTCCAGGTTCTTGGGGAAGTGGTGGACTCATCACTCCACGGGGCAGGGGCGGTACAAGATGAGCCTGGAGCATCCTGTGGGGCCAGACAGCCTGGAAATGCTCCCAAATTTCATGAACTAGAAAGGTTAAGAGCTCTCAAAGGACACTGGGTGCAGCCTGAAGGCGCTGCCAGTGGCCACAGAGGGGCCGCGTGATCAGCAAAATGCGCGAAGGTGGCCCTGGATTCTAACCGGAGAATAACACACACGGCATGAGTTTGTGCCGATGCAAACCGCTGACTGGACAAGGCCCTGGAAACGAGGGCCAGGGTTCTGTGCTTGGCGGAAGGTACGTGCAAAACCCTGTCACTTAGTGCCACGGACGACTTCCACTCCTCAGCTCTGGGCGAGCGGAGGCAGGACTGCTTGTAGAGCTGTGGCCGGTGAGCCGGGAGCACCCACCTGGACTTAAGTGTGGGCTCCTTCCTGGGCCCGACAGGGGTGCAGCCACACGGGGACCCGGCTATCCCAGAACCCCAGCCGGCGAGGACTGGGACTGCCGCTGCCCTGGGTAGCTGGACTGGTGGCGGTGGCAACTTTATCCCTGCTTCCCCTACAACAAGTGTCCAGCAGATGGCTCCTCAGCAGCAAGGAGCTCAGTGTCTGAAGGGCTTATATATTCACCTAATATGATGGCGTCCAGCATGAGTAAGGGTTTGGACAGATTCAAGGAGTTGCTGACTTGGGGGTGGGGGAGGGCGGGAGGGACCAGAGGCCAGGACTCCGAAAGGGCTTGCTGAAGGGGCCAGGCGTTTTTCCTGGCCCGTGCACCAGCACGTGTGGCCAGAGGACATTCTGTGCTGCACTACGGGCTGGGCCCCTGGGGACCATGTCTGATTCTCAACTTCCACCTGCAGGAGCCCGTAGAGGATGGCTTTGGCCGACACGGGCAGGTCCCTGGACACAGTCAAGCAGATGAGCAGGCAGTGAGAGTGTGGGAAACGCAGAGGTCTGGCCGCTTTAGCTATCACCTCTGTCACCTTGGGACGATCCCAGTCCCTCTCCTTCCCCCGCAGACTGCCTCTCAGGCATCAGCACTCCACATGCCCTCTGCTTGGGGAGGGCTGATGGGAGAGCCGGGGGCTGGGATGATGTGTGCTTTCCTGGCTCCCTTCCTCCTTCCCTCCCCCATAATTCTGGACTGTCAGCACGGAGTGCTCCTCCTGCCCTTTCTAAGAACCCCCATGCAGCCTCGCCTAGGACTCCAGAAGCCCCAGAGGGCCAGGCCCGCCCTGGGCAGGGCCCAGGCTGTCCTCCCAACTTCCAGTGTGGAACCTGGGGGCCTCTCTCATCACGTCCAAGGCTGGTGTGACGTTTGCAAATACCTGCCCAAACACAGCTCCGCAGCTTGAATACCACCCAGCAATGTTAATAAAGGTCCGACCATTGGGTGCATCACAGACAGTGTGTTGCTGGGAGGACCCGCCATCAAAAATATTAAACACTGAAGGATCAACTGGACAAAAGGAGTGTGAGGCTTGCACACTGAGAACTACAACGCATTGCTGACAGGAGTGACGGCTCTGAGTATGCCGAGGGGCATGGCTGTGGTGTCATCAGCATGTCTGGTCTTTGTCCCAGGTCCTGGCACTGAGCTCCTCAAGCCCCTGGAACATCTTTTGTGCTAAAGAGGGGTCTCCTGGAGGCCTCCAGGCAGGGAACCCACCTTGTGACCCCTGGCCTCTGATCTTCTGGGGGCCTCTGATCATCAGTTGCCAAGGATTGACTTGAAGATGAAAACGATTGGGGGATGAGGCTCACGGAGGATGGGCTTGGGCGCTGGGAGGTGGGGCAGCCGAGGAGGGCATGGGAGCTCGGCCAGCAGAGCGTGGATGCCCTGGGCACTCCATGCAGGTGGCCTCAGCTGTGGGGACAGCTTTCTAGGCTGAGTCCCTAACCTGTGGGGTCGGCACTGATCCTTGGGGCAGTTGGTGTCAGAGTGGGATTGCCGGACACCCAGCTGGTGTTGAAGAATCGGGAAGTGGCGTTGGACCTGCCTTCCTCTGGTTCCCACGCGAATGACAAGGCGTGTGTGAGAGGAGGAGGCCTCAGCACAGGAAAGGGACAGTCCATTCTGACCTCTGCAGCCCCTGGAGCCCAGTCCTTCACATAAAGGATCGAGGTGAGCAAAGCGCTGAGTCAGCACCGGCTTCTCCCCCCCAGGACACCCCATTCTCTGGAAGTGAGGGGACTGGTGCCTGCAGGCTTGGGACCTGGTGAAGGTGTAATCCATCCTATCCCCCAAGTCACATGTTGGCTCTGCTCATCCTGCACCCCTCCCCGAATCTGTCCCCCACACTCCCACCCCAGGTGACAGCCACTATGTCAGTGGCTTCCCTTCCACCCCCCTCCTGCCCCCGTACACCTCTTCTTAATTGCCCACTAACCAACTCTTGTCTGAGGTGGGAGTGGGGCTGAGGGACCTCTGACTGGGGCATTTACCAGGGGGCACCAGGGACCCTTGGCCTCGGAAAGCTTAAGTGACCCCAAGGCGATCACATGCCTCTGAGTTGAATATTGGTTTGCATTTTACAAACAAAAGCAGCTGCTGCAACAGACATGTGGGCATCTAACAAACCAGAGAAATCACATTTATTTCCCAATTATTTACTTAGAAAAACCATGCCAAACAGAGGCTGGAGCCCAGGCTGTAACAGGATCATCTGGGCGCCAAGGGGCAGGTCTTGCGCTGGGAGGCTGTGTCCCGCAGCCCAGAATTGGATCAGAGGGTGAGGAAAACAGAGTGTTATGAAATGTCACGACCCGGCCTGGAGGCAGAGAAGCCTCCTTGTGCCCGCGTCCTCCCTCCCCTCCTCCCTGGGACTTGGGGGGTCGGCATTCCCAGTACCGCCTCGGAGAGTAAACAGCACCGGGACCTCACGCAGAAACCCCGGGTCAGTCCTCGGAGGCCCAAGCAGGGGAGGCAGCCCAAAACCAAGCGGAGGAGCCAGGCATTCTTGGCGGGCGGACGGGCACACGTGGTAAGTTCTGACTGGCCGCTGGGGTTTGTGGCCTGGCCTGGGGGTGTTCCAATGGCTCCTCCTCTGGGCATTGTGTGTGGTTGGCCTGACCAAGCCAATTCCTTCCTGGGCAATTCCCCAGGCCAGATATTTGCAGGGTTGGGGGTCTTCCCAGCAGGAATTCTGCTCTCACCCTGCCCAGACTCTTGGGGTGCCAACTGAGGAATTCCCTTCACGAGGTTGCAGAGGCTGGGGTTTGAGGACATCAAGGCAAGAGCCCACACCCCTCCTCCTCGCCCCCTCCCTCCCACAGGTCATCGTGGAAGGTCCCCCACACGCAGGGCTGCTGGCATCTGCAGCAGGAGGATCGCAGGACAGAAACCCATCTCCTGACAGCTGGACAGCTGTGAAGTTGCTTCACAGTAAATAAGATGGTGACCCGACAGCATCCAGGGGGCCGTCTTAGATGGGGGTTTCCTGTAGCTGGAATGTGAGGGACAGCTGGCATCCTGGACGACAGAATGGTTCCTGTGGGGAGGGGTGGAGGACTGCGACCAAGTACCCTTGCCACCTGGAGTGTGCTGACATGACCCAGGAAGGCACTCAGAATGACAACTGATTTCCCAGAGGTCCATGGGGTGGCTTCAGGGTGGAGGAAGCAGTGCAGGTGGAGAAAAGGGATATTGGGTATTTTTGATGGACGGCACGTGGGGACAGAGTCATGCAGGAACCTGCCTAGGTCAGGTCCCCACTGGCAAAGATGGGGGACTGGAGGCCGGCGGGAGTGTCTGGCCCAGCTGGGTGGAAGGTCTTGTAGCGTGGGCCAGGGCTCCCAGCCCCCTGGGAGCAGAATAAGGACTGTGACCAGGCATCCTCGGTACCTGGCTCTCTGCCTCTGTGCACCTTAGTTTTCTCATCTGTAGAATGGGTCCATCCATTCTCTGCCTAAGTCTCAAGGCTTTGTCAGAATGGAACCCATCTATGTCCTGCTCCACAGAGTGCCAGGCCCCGATCCTGGAGGAAGGCCCTGATCTACACAGTCACGTTCGTCAGGAAAGAAATAACTTTGCCCTCAGACCACACACCCTGGCTGGGTCCTGGGCGCGACTGAGTCCTGCTTGACCCAAAAGGAGCTGACAGGAGGCAACCGCCCTGCTTTGTGTCTGTCACCCTTTCCTGAAAACCTGTCACAAGTCAATGCAGTTAGGTGGGAGGTCCTGGGTGAGTCTAGCCCAGTGGTTCTCAACCTTCTGGCCCTTTAAATACAGTTCCTCATGTTGTGACCCAACCATAAAATTATTTTTGTTGCTACTTCATAACTGTAATGTTGCTACTGTTATGAATCGTAATGGAAATATCTGATATGCAGGATGGTCTTAGGCGACCCCTGTGAAAGGGTCGTTCCACCGCCAAAGGGGTCGCGACCCACAGGTTGAAAACCGCTGGTCTAACCAGTCCTAACTAGGGTTCCTGCAGCCCAGCCCACATACCTGTCTTGTTGACTTTTACATACTGGAGAAGTCAGTACCTGGAAGACCTCCCCGGTCTAGCACAGGGGTCTCCCTCTCTCTTGCCCCCTGGTTGCCCCTCCTCCCCTGTCCCTTCTCCCAGGGCACACGGATGGAATACTCAGGCAGGTGGCATCTGGAAAGGGACAATGGTCTCACAGGGCAGGGGAAGAAAAAGCAAGACACAGGAGTACCTTCCTTACCGCCCAGGCCTGGGCTGGTCCCAGACACTCTCAGTTTGAGCTGCTATTGGAGGCCCATCAGCTCCGACCACAGCAGCCCCAGAATGGAATCCACTGCATGCCCTGGCCAGGCCAGCCTTACTCAGCCACGGTCCTTCTCCAAGGCAGGCCCTCGGTGCCCCAACATCACTGGGGGCTGGGACCATCCATGACACCAGGCTCACAGCAGCCTTAGGATGTCAGCAGTTCAAGGGAGTGTTTGTCTTGTGGAGTGGAATATCTCAGGTCCTGGTGGGAGGGATCTATTTGGAGAGTGAGTTTCCAACCAAGCCAAGCTTTGTCCAGCCTCGGGAGGTACCCAGGAGACTCTGGATAGAGATGCCAGGGAGATGTCTGTTCTACAGAGTTCATGGTCCGGCTGGGGCACCGGGTGCACCCAGAACCTGGGTCAAGTCCCCCAACCCTGCCCACCAACTGACGGGCAACAGTGAATTTAGAGTCTAGCCTCTCCTTTAGTGAATAATTAGATGAGAGGTAAAATTCTGTAAGAGTGATGAAGCCTCATGCTGCCTCCTCTTGGTGAAAGATTTCAGATGGTGACTTCCAGACCGAAAGAGAGGTTGTGAGGGTGCTGCCCTGAACCCACCACCAGGGGGCGCAGCTAGGCAAGCGCTGCTGTCCGTCTCTGCAGGGTTTCCAGAAAGTGGGGGCGGGGGGGGGGGGGGTGGTGGTTGCTGCATCCCCTTTTGTATTGCTTTCCTTGGAAGCTGCAGGAAAAGACTAGAAATAAGCAGCAGTAGCAGCAACAGCATGTGTAGGTTGGTGCCCTGGGACAGCGACCTCTGAAGGCAGTGGCCAGTGGGGTGCCCTGCTATTGACCAGCATCCCCTAGAGCGCCTCATGCCTCCCTCTCAACACTCAGAAACCCTGCTGCTTGCTATGCACCCCACTTTCTCCACTACAAAATAGGTATGATACTAGGGCCCGTCTTAGTAGGTTGTAGAATTAAAACACACAAAATGCTCCAAGCATTTGCCACTGGCACAGTCTCATGGCCCCTGGCATTTCATTCTTTCTGTGCAGCCCCTACATCACCTGGGCCCATGGAGCAACATTTTCTTTTCCTTTTTTGTAAAAGTTGTTGACACTGTTACAGATGTCCACCCCCACCCCCTTGCCCTCCTCCACTCAGTGCCGCCCACTGTGCAACATTTCCACACCTCGCTGATCCGCCTGCCGTCTAGGAGGCATGGTGCTCCGGGCCTTGGGGTGGGGCAGCGTTGAACGTCACTTTTCAAAGGGGTGTAGCTAACTTTGAGGGCACTGCGTGCCGATGAATTCAGAGGCACTGGATGTGCAGTATCTGTCTCCCCCAGGGGAACGGAAGCGCCGAGGGGCCAGGCGTCTGCTTCCATCACTGCCGTGCCCCTAGTGTTTAGAACAGTGCCTGGCCCATGGTAGGAGTTCAATAAACATTCATGGATGACAGTGGGGAATATGCTTGTGACAGAATAAAAACATGTTTTAACAAACTGTGGTACTATAGGGTGCCCATTTTGTTAAAAAGCGATATTTATCTCCATATATAGCTCTCTCCATATGTATCTAGAGCAGCGGTTCTCAACCTGTGGGTCGTGACCCCTTTGGGGGTCGAATGACCCTTTCACAGGGGTCGCCGAAGACCATCGGAAAACACATATATAATTACATATTGTTTTTGTGATTAATCACTATGCTTTAATTATGTGCAATTTGTAACAATGAAATTGGGGGTCACCACAACATGAGGAACTGTATTAAAGGGTCGCGGCATTAGGAAGGTTGAGAACCACTGCTCTAGGCCAGTGGTCGGCAAACTGCGGCTCGGCAAACCGCGGCTCGCGAGCCACATGCGGCTCTTTGGCCCCTTGAGTGTGGCTCTTCCACAAAATACCAGTTCTTACAGAAAATAACAACTTCTGTGCATGGGCCACGAAGTTTCAATCGCCCTGTACATGCACGCCCACACGTTGTATTCTGTGGAAGACCCACACTCAAGGGGCCAAAGAGCCGAATGTGGCTCGCAAGCCACGGTTTGCCAACCACGGCTCTAGGCTGTCACCCTGGACTCACTCTCCCAGCAGACACCCCCAGATAGCATGGACGAGGCCCAATGAACAGTGAAACATGCTTCTGATTTGAAGTAGCGAACAAAACTGCCAAACTAGCCACACTGTGCAAGCACGAGCTGCACGTGGCTCAGAATGAGGACAGCTACATCCAGTGGCAAGGGATGGATGATGGACAAACGGGAAAGGGTGACCTGGGGCCAGGCACCTTCCTGGCCTGTGGCACAGTGCCAGGTGCAGAGGAACCAGGGAAAGAACTCGGGCCCATGCTGCTCTGTGGCGAGGGCTCAGAGCCCTGCTTAGCCCACCCCTCCTTCCCTCCAGAATCTCCTCCTCTCACTTGCACACCAGCCAGGGGACAAACAATGGTTTCTTGGAACGTTCCTCGGTGCCTTTCTAGTTGGCAGCAGTTGGTGGTCAGGCGCAGGGACAGGGGCTGTGACACGGTACTTGCCTGCTTCTCCTAGTCCAGGGGGATGAGCAGCAGAGCCCAGCCTCGATGTGTGATGAGCCCTCAGCACAGTGGCCTATTCTGTCATCTGCTCATTTGTCAGGGCAGCCCCACAGCCCCGCCCAGGAGAGCTCATCTCTGGGGTAGCATCTCAGCTCCCTGATTCAGGCTGTCTCTGAGCCCCCAGGTAATCTGGGACTGACTGTGGGTCTGACTTTGTTTATGAGGTTTCCTAGGATCTGAAGGGTTGTGTGCCCATGGCCTGAGAAGCCCGGGCTTCATGCCGCCTCCCTGAGCCCAGCATCTTGCCATCTCCCCGAGCCCAGCATCGTGCCATCTCCCTGAGCCCACCTCCCTTTCCCCATTTATATTTCATGGAACAAGATGCACAGAAGGAAGGAAGGGGGATCTACCGAGGGCAGCGGAAGAGGGAGAACGTCTTTGTTCACTCTTTATTGTGTCTTTTTAAAAGATGGCATCATGGCTCACCCAGTGGGTCAGTGATTCACACGCGCGTCATTGGTGCCCTTCAAACAGGTTCCTGTGGGGGTTTCAGGGCTGCTTGTCTGCGTCCCTCTGCATCTCCTGGCCGACCTCAGGAGACAGAAGTGGAGACCCTCGGTTACCGGCCAGAAAGAAGGAGTGGGTGCTGAGGGGAACCAAGGAAGCTGGGGGGAGGGCAGGCAGGCAACCCGGCCCCCTCTATTCTACTTCCTGTCCCCCCCAGACTCCCCCGGTTCACCCCTGTCACCATGTGCAAAGTACCTTCTCCAGGGCCGCTACACACTCTCCTTCACCTTCTTTCTGGTGGAGTATGGAATGCAGCACACCCAGCTGGTCCTGGTCCTGGCGGCCGAGAGGAGGGGAGGGGCTGAGAGAGAGACAGGCCCCGGGCCACAGGTACTGGCAACACCCCTTGAACCCCAAATGCACGCCACGGGGTCTCTGCTCCAATCTCTACTGCACTCCACTGCTCATGTCCCGGGGAGCCAAGGTCTTGTCTCTGTGGCTTCCGGGCCCCGCGCACAAAAGCAGATTCCAGTGCAGAGCCAGGCTTGCCTTTCCTCCAGATGCTCGAGGTTTACCCGCCCACCACCACGGCTGCTGTCCTCTGTCCTGGAAGGCCTGGGCCAGGAGGGACCCATGGACTCGAGAGACCCTTAAAGACTAGCTGAGCCAGGTGTCACAGGGGTGGTTCCCACGGCCAGCCCAGCCTGTGCTTGCCTCGCTGTGGGGTGGTCGCTGGGGTTTCCACTTCCAAGGCTGCCTCAGTATGAGATGGCAGCCCCCCTCCCTTGGCAGGAACCACCATGGCTTGGTGCCCATATGTCCCGCTGGCTGCTATGGGCTACTGAGGGTACCTGACCCCACCATCTGAGCGGGCCCGAGGCACAGGCTGGACAGAGAAGCCTTTTGCTCTGAGGGGAACTGAGCTTGCAGGTGAGCAGCACAGCAGAACAAACAGGCGACTTGCCCAGCAAGTGTCCAGGCCTAGCCCTCCAGGGGGCCCACTGCAGACCCCCTCCCACTGGCCTAGAGGCCTCCGGTGGCCACAGCTTGCTTTTTGAGTGCTGGCCTGCCTCACAGGTTTCCTGGGGCAGCTGGGTCCTGGGGGTGATGGGCCGAGACCCAGAGACCAGGAGGGTGGACCTGGGATTGTCCGACCTTCGGGGCAGAAAATAAAGCTGCCAAGCTGCACCTAGTGTGGCTGAATCTGTCACTATGTCCATTAAGTAGCGAAGAGGAAAATAAAGGTCTGCTTAGGAAAAGACTGCTTATTTTAGGCCTAGATTTGAGAGCGTGACAAGACCATCCCAAAATCTTTCACGTCATAAAAGCCAACGTGACCAGCTGGGTAAGTCGAGATCAGAAGAGAGGTGGGTCGTCTGAGTGAAGACGGAATCAAAATGCCTCACAGAAACACTCTCCCCGAATACACACACATCTGGGCAGAAAGCGGCAATAATGACAACAGCCAAATAGGCGAAGGGCCATAATGCTAGAAGCATTCAGAGCTGGCGATCCAGGAAAATGGCACCGATGGAGGAGCCCATTTTCACCAGGAGCCAATTTTCACCAGCGCCTGTCTGTGCGTCAGAAATCTGCACTTCAAAACCAGGTCCGAATCTACACTTCAAAATCCTGTGTGGTCCTCACTGTTCCTGAGAGAGAAACTTGGGTGATTTCCTCTTTGTTGTGCTATTCCACCTTATTTAAGTTGTTTAAAATAACCGTGTGTCAGTTTTACAAAGCAAATGGAAATTTTTTGAAAGTATGCAAACAATTAAACCAAGATATTAATATAGTTGTTCATTCTGAGCGGTGAATACATTGCTCTTTTCTTCCTTGTGTTCTTCTCTGTATTGTTTAAAATAAAATAGGTCCGTGGGCCCTTGGGTGGCCTAGAAGTAAGTACCCCACCTTCTCCCAGCACCCTTAATGGCCTCGGGAAGTGGTGGGACTTCAATGGCCCTACACAATCTTCACCCCAGTAGAGTGTGGGTGGTCAGGACACATGTGAGGGGTCCTCCCACTGCCGGCAGGACCAAGGTGTGTGAGCTTTTGTAGCCCATGAGGTGATATCCTACTCTCATCTGCCCTTCTTCCCTTCTTTTTCCTTCCCCCGGTTCTGCCCATTTTGTTGCTTGATTGGATGGGAAGAGAGAGTCTGGCTATGGAGTAAGGCGGGACTCAAAGCAAAGGTTGTGCCAGATCCCTTACAGCGGTTCTCAACCTGTGGGTCTCGACCCCTGAAAATACATCCTGCATATCAGATATTTCCATTACGATTCATAACAGTAGCAAAATGACAGTGGTGAAGTAGCAACGAAAATAATTTTATGGTTGGGGGTCACCACAACATGAGGAATGTATTAAGGGTTGTGGCATTAGGAAGGTTGAGAACCACTGCAGAAGGTTCGATGCCCTGTTGCCCAGCTCTCAGCACCCCCAGCCTCGGCAAATGCTTAGGACACTGCGTGCATCTAGAGCAGTGATGGCGAACCTATGACACGTGTGTCAGAGGTGACACGCGAACTCATTTTTCTGGTTGATTTTTCTTTGTTAAATGGCATTTAAATATATAAAATAAATATCAAAAACATAAGTCTTTGTTTTACTATGGTTACAAATATCAAAAAAATTCTATATGTGACACGGCACCAGAGTTAAGTTAGGGTTTTTCAAAATGCTGACACGCCGAGCTCAAAAGGTTCGCCGTCACTGCTCTAGAGGAAGAGGGGAGGCACAGTGGACCCACTAGAAACCGGGGTAGACGAACAGTCTCCCCACCTCCCCGAGCATGAGCCCAATACTCACTCATCTTCTGACAAATCTCCCATGTCCATTTGGGACCACTTCTCTTCTCTCATGGCACATGTGACCACCTGCGAGGAGCAGCAGAAGCACTTTAGGGGATGGGGTGGGGGAGGGGGTCAACCACAGGCCCCGGGCCGGACATGCTGGGCCTGCCCGAGGAGCAGATGGAGATGCGAAGACTGCACTGGCCCTGAGCACAATCCCACAAGACTGGGAGCCTCAAGTGGAGAGTTCTAATTACGGGGCCCTGACCAAGGAGCTGTGGCCTGGATACGGGCCACCATGATTTCTAGATTGTAGATCAGGATACGTGGGCCCTTAGTCTCCACTCTGCCTCCTTGAGTCCTTAGAGCATGTGGTGCCCCATGGTAGCCTTGTCAGGAGTTAATCAGCTCTCTTCGTTGTACAGCGTGTTCTGAGGGCAAAGAGATAAAAGGTGCAATTTGGGAAAAAAATAACCCTCAGGCTGGAGCTTAAATTGGCCAAGACAAAAATATCTACAAGCATGACTGCTCACTACAGCAGAAAAATGGAAAAGACATCCTAGAGAGACCTTTGACTCAAACTCTTCTCCTTACAGAAAATGATGGTGATGATGATGGTGATGATGATACTGCTGAACATGATGGTGATAGTGGTGATGATGTAATAATGGTGATGATGGTGGTGATGATGGTGATGATAATGATAGTGATGATATTGATGATGGTGATGATGGTGATGATGATGATAGTTATGATACTGATGATGGTGGTGGTGGTGGAGTAAGGTGGGGCTCAAAGCAAAGATCGGGCCAGATTCCTTAGGTGGTTAGATGATGATACCTAATACTGAGGCTTTCTGGGTAGTAGACGCTGTTTGAGGGCTTTATAGAACCACCCTGGGATGTGGGTACTACTAAGATACCCCTTTGACATATGAGACAACTGAGGCCCAGAGAGGTATAGTGACTTGTTTGAGCATTTACTGGCAGAGCTGGATATGGAGCCCAGGCCTCCTAATTCCTAAGTTTGTGCCCTTTCTAACACCCCAGAATGATCCCACAAGAGGTTCTCAGGGCCCATGGGCACCCCAATGGTTGACCCAGGCCCTAGAGTGTTGGAATGCATACAGGTTAGAGTGAAGGAGGATGAGAAAGAGGAGGGGGGGCCTCCAGCCCCCTAGACCAGTCCTCAACACCCTGGAGCTTTCTTGATGCTTCTGTCCCTATCTTTGCCTCAGCCTTTAACACACACGTACACGGGGCAAGTTCCCCAGAAAAGCTTTGTGGGCCTGAGCACAAGCATTTCCTGGTGGGTAGTTTGGCTCTGTTGTGTGAAGGGTTTTTACCTCTTCAGCATGGTCTCCCAGATCAATCTCCACAAACATAGATGGTTTCTGTGAATGAAAACCAAAGAGATGTGGAAGAAAGACTTGCATAAGCTAGGGAGGTGAATAGACTTTCTGGGAGGTAGAGTGGACTCCTGACCCCCAGTCAGGGTCTGAGCAATGACCACTGGGACCACCAGACACTGACAGTGCTCAGTGGGGGCTCCTGAGAAGCTGGGGAGAGAGCTGCTGGCAGTGTGGATGGCAAGGTGTCCATGGGCCATCTCTGGCAGAGGAGGGAGGGGGAGGAATATGGCCTTCCCACAGCTCCCTGCTCACCTCCCACCAAGGCCCTGAGACCCAGAGGGTTTCTCCCACCTTTGCCCTCTGAGAACCAGGGCCTCCAGGAGACAGGCGATGTCCAGATCTGGAGCAGCCCCTCCAAGCCCACTTCAGACCTGCTCAACTGGGAAGCACCTTTAATTCTGCCTCCAGAAACCTACCTGGGACCCCACTTTACCCAGTTAAGAAGGCTTGCACTGAGGTGTGAGAAGCCCAGGCAGCTCAGGTGTTGTTGCCCCAGGGTCTCTTATTGGCACCTTGGCTCAGTCCAGAATGTGTTTCCAATGGTAGCACTTTAATCAACACCAAGGGAAGTATTGGGGGTGGGTGAAGGACTCCCCAGAACCCCTGAGTCACTCCAAGGACCATCTGTTGTAAATCCTGGTAAAACGCATCCAACTACCTCTCCATTCCCTACCACACGGATTAGGAATGAGAATGACAGCCACCTTCCCTGAGAAAGTGCCCTGTGCCAATTGCTACTATAGCACTGACATGTCTCTGGCCAACGCACCAGGACCTGGGACTCGGGGTGTTTCCCTAGTCAAGCTGAGTATTGCCTCCTGTCAAGGACCCACATGCCTTTAGACATTGCACTATTTGGAATTAGGATGCCCCAGCATGAGGGCAAGAGCACAGAGCTTGACCTGAAATGCTCTCTGGGGTCAGGGCAAGGCTTGGTCCAGCCTGTACCATGGTCCTGCCTAGATGACTTGGGACCACATGTCCCCAGGGCGCTCATGGTCCAGCAGGACTATGCCTGATAGGCCTCTCCATCAGACTGCTGTCACCAAATTAAACAGCTCTTGCCTCTTTTTCCAGAAGGTCTTCCGGCTTTAGGGACTCCAACTCCTGTTCCTGTAAGAAGACACCAAACAGGTGCATAAAGGCAGGACTCTGACCCGAGGGGACAGCAGTACATGGATGTTAAAGGACCACGGCCTGACCTTGGCCTCCTGGGAGCATTTGTTTGTGTGCTCGTCTTCTTCATGCTCCTCCTGGTCGCTGGCCTCTGAGTCGCTCTTCTCAACCTCCAGCTTTCCACTCCCATGGTCCAGCTTTCCACTCCCATGGTCCAGCTTTCCACTCCCATGGTCCAGCTTCCCAAGGGCATCTTGGTTCTTCTCCTGCTTGTCTTCCACTAGGGTTGCCTGACTGTAGGAGTGGAAATGAGAGTTTGGAATCGGTGTCATGGAGACAGCTTCCCGGTGACGCCTTTCTCCCTCTTGGGCATCGGCAGCTCTGGGAGCAGCTCCAGCCTGGACAGGGAGGCAGAGAGGGGCCTGCGTGTGCATGGCCTGCCTCCTTCCTGAGGGCAGAAGGCGGGTGGGCAGACACGTCAGACAGGAGGGGAGGGCGATGTGCAGAGGATGAGCAGTAACGCTCAGGTTGCTCCTGTCCTCCCTCCTGCACACCCAGACCTTCCCCAGCGTGAGCCTCCGCCGGCCCCGCCACCTGGGATGACGCTACTCCTTTTCTGGGGACAGGTGCCAGCTCCAGGACTCCGGGGCCACCGCACAGCTGTAGTTGGAGGGCGTAGGGGAGCGGAGGGGCTTGCAGCCCTGAGAACCACCCTGGTTCCCCCAGCCTCAGACCCTCCCATCTGAACCCCCGGGGTCCTCTCAGGACGCCCAGGGCTCCTTCAGGGCCTCCAAGTCTTAAGCCCACTTACCAGACGGGGTCTTCGGCGTGGCTTTTCAGGTCCTTTCCCTGATCTTCAGACTCTGAGGAGGAAGGAGCAAGTTGTCAGACACTCCCACCATGTGGTGCAGGAGCGCCGCTGGCCAGCTGCCCGAGGCCCACAGCTCAGCCCTGCGAGGGTGGGGCCAGCCCATGGGGTGCTGGGCTCCCTGCAGCTCCAGTGTCCGCCTGGTGACTAATGGTTATGACTAAGGCCAGCCTGAGTTTTTATCCTGACAGGTTGTCTCCCGATTCCCTGCCCCGACGACACCCACTCTGCACAAGGCCCCACCCCACACCATCTCTGCCTCTCTAGGCAGAGCTCGGGTGAAGCTAAAGCACTGTCTTTACATTAGATGTGCAGGACCCCCGGGCAGCCCTGACATCCTCCCACGCAGCACACTGACTGGGAGCAGCAGGAGTGGAGGGCAGGGGCGGCGACCCACTGGGCAAGCCTGTCCCACAGTGGGTGGCACTTGAGACACACACGGCTTGTTCAGGAACCTCCTCTCCTTGTTCCTCCTCGGAAGGGCCTGGCCAGGGGGGTTCCTGTGTCATTTTCCCAAGGAAAGTGCTGCCCGAGGCCCAGCTAGTCGGGATCTTTGTCCAGTGCACTCAGTAGCCTGAGAATCTGCCCGGCATCCAGGGAGCTGTTCTTCCAGCCGCAGCCTCACATGCAGAGCGATTGTCAGGAGATAATTAAGGTAAAGCTGAGTTTTGGTGACTTTGGCAGGATCAGAGCATGAGCTTCGTGAACTGTTTTCACCAGGACAGATACCTCTCGCTGCCAGGCTTGTCGGCCAGGAGAGCCTCGGAGCAGTTATGCAGGAGGGGTTCCCTGACCCTCTTCAGGGCCTGAGCGAGCCTCCGGGGGGACTCAAGGTCGCGACATTGAAAGTTCCGTTTCTGTGCAGTCCCCTCTGAGCCTGGGAGGGTTGAGGCGCTCCCTGAGTAGTGGCTCCTCCCACAAGCAGCTTGGTCCCCCCTCCCTGCCCCCCACACCAAGGGCCCTGATGCAAGCACAGCCTGGGGGCGTTCCAAAGCTTTAAGTACTGCTGTTGATGGAAGACATAGCCAGGGCACCTCTGAGCAGCTCCCATCTTGGAGAATCGCTTTACAGAATCTGGTTGTGGGATCAGCTACTCCAGGCCTTGTACTCAGGGTTGTTTTGGCTCACAGGCCTCGGGGCTGGGATGACTGCCCAAGAGAGGAGGTGACGGCCCAGTTCCCAGTGGGTGCCCTGCACCCTGATCCTGCTGTTCTAAGGAGTCTGATCGGCTGGTCCTTGCCTTCTCTCATCTGGTCTTCCCCTGACACCTCTCTCCTGAGCCCTGCCATCTTCTAAGGCCACCCTTCCTGGGACCTGGGTGCCCCTGCCCAGTGCTCAGCGACCCGCTGTAAAGGGAGCTTTTCATCACAGCCGGGCCTTCCTAGTGCTGAGCACAGGTGGCCTCGGGCTGTGTCACCCAGCATTGTCTCCCACTGCTCTGAGTTCCCTGTGGATACGAGCTAGGCGTTCTTCATCCTCCTCATTCTTCATGCCCGCACAGGCTCAGGGGCCTGATCTGTGGCTGTGCTGACCCCACGCAGACACTGGCCACGCCAGGGACAAACAGCCCTGAAGGCCACGGACAGGGATATGAGAGGGAGCACAACTGGGTCCTCAGGGAATATTTTTGGACTTGGGACAGTAGTCCCACTTACACGCAGTTTCAGTTCTGAGGTCTCCTGTAGTCTGAAAATATGAAATGGAAAGTGTCAGAAATAATTAATACGTTCTCATTGTGAGCCATTCTGAGTTGCGTGAGGAAACCTCTCACTGTCCTGCTCCCTCCTGCCCGGGATGTGAATCGTCCTTTGGTCCAGCGCACCCACGTGTGTACGCTGTCTGCCGGTTAGTCGCTGGGCAGCCACCCTGGTTGTCAGAGCCGCTGTGTGGTATCCCCAGGCTTGTGTTTGAGTAACTCTTATCTTATTAATAACTAGAGGCCCGATGCACGAAGATTCGTGCAAGAATGGGCCTTCCTTCCCCTGGCTGCTGGCACCACCTGGAGCCGCCTTTCCGCCTTTGCTTCAGCCTGGAGCCACCTTTCCGCCTTCCCATGCTTCCCAGAGGCCTGGAGTGGCTGGAGCAGTGCAGAATGCCTGTGTCATTGCCATGGCGACGGCGCAAGCATCCTGCCCCGCCCCCGGCTGCTCAGCGCCTGCGTATGCCAAGTAACCTGCCATCTTTGTTGGGTTAATTTGCATACTTGCTCCTGATTGGCTGGTGGCCATTGCAAAGGTATGGTCAATTTGCATCTTTCTCTTTTATTAGTATAGATGGCCCCAAAGCACATGAGAGGTGGTCCCGGCCATTCTGCTAGGCCAAAGAGAAGCTGTCAAGTGCTTCCTTCCAGGGAAAAGGTGTGTACATGGAGGAGAACACATAGCAAACCTAGTGTTCAATACTATCCGTGGTTTCAGGTGTCCACTGGGGGTCTTGGCACGTATCCTCCGTGGACAAGGGGGACCAGGGTAGCTCTCAAGACATCCCTCGGGGAGAAAAGGAGCATGCAGCCTCCACCTCAGGTAAGAGGGCTGCTTCACGGTCAGTGGTGTTTAAGCTGGGATTTAGAAACTGACTCCTTTTGGAAACTCTTTAGTAGCCCATGGGCCCGTGCACGTGCATGTGTGTGCACGTGCATGTGCTTTGTATGTGCCTGTTTTAGAAGACAAGGGGCTGCCCGGCCAATGTGGCCTGATGGTTAGAATCAACCCATGAACCAGGAGGTCATGGTTCAATTCCCAGTCAGGGCACATGCCTAGGTTGAAGGTTTGACCCCTGTTAGGGGGCATGCTGGAGGTAGCCACTCAATGATGTTTCTCTCTCATTGATGTTTCTAACTCTCTATCCCTCTACCTTCCTCTCTCTCTCTCTCTCTCTCTCTCTCTCTCTCTCTCTCTCTCCCTCCCTCCCTCAAAAAAAAAAAAAAAAATCAGTAGAAGACATGGGGCTGCCCAGACAGATCTTCAAATACTTTTTCTTCCTATTATGTATCTGGCAAAAAGAGTCATGCCCTAGACCAGCGGTTCTCAACCTGTGGGTCGCGATCCCTTTGGCGGTCGAACGACCCTTTCACAGGGGTCTCCGAAGACCATCCTGCATATCAAATATTTACATTACGATTCATAACAGTAGCAACATTACAGTTACGAAGTAGCAACGAAAATAATTTTATAGTTGGGTCACAACATGAGGAACTGTATTTAAAGGGCCAGAAGGTTGAGAACCACTGCCCTAGACAGTTTGGCTCAATGGATAGAGCATTGGCCTGTGGACTGAAGGGCCCCAGGTTTGATCCCAGTCAAGGGCACATGCCCAGGTTATGGGTTCGGTCCCCAGTAGGGGGCATGCAAGAGGCTGCCAATCAATCATTCTCTTTCATCATTGATATTTCTCTCTCTCTCTGCCTCTCCCTTCCTCTCTAAAATCAATAAAAATATATATTTTTTAAAAAAAGAATCAGTAAAGAGAGAGACACTATTTCTCTTTCCCTCATTTTAAGACGTGGACAAGGCTTTGAGCCGCCTCCCTGGCGTGTGGCTGGTGAGGCTCCCGCTCTGCACCCTCAGGCTGGGGCTCCGGGAAGCCGAGACCCTGTGTGGCCTGGGACCCTGGGGCCTGGGTGGCGGGACCACAAGCCCCGCGGAAGCCTTTTGGCCACCCCTCCATGGCCGGCGTTATTGGAGAGCCCCCTGGGTCTACTTGCAAAATTTCCCACACAGACTCAGGCTGGCCTCCTCTTTTGGGAACTTAGATCTTCTTGAGCGAGAAAGTGTGGCCATGCTCAGAGCCTGAACGGGAGGGAGGTGGAGGGTCCAGCAGCTCCTCTCTCCTCAAACCACACACCTTTGGACTTTGACACTAGAGAAGAAATATGTTCACACCCCGACCTCTTACAGTCGCCCCTAGAGCGTGAACAAGCAGCTATATTTCCCTTTTACAGTTTCATTTCTTCAGCCTACTCATCAAAGGCCACCTGCTGGCGGGAGGGTCCCAGGAGAACCAGCACATGACTCTCAGTCCCTGGCGTCCTCCCACCAGCTCAGATCCTGTTGCTCTGGGGACAGTGTCATGAGGAGCCGGGTGGGGGGGGGGGCGCGGGGAGAGGGGCTGGGTTAGCTAACATTCAGGATGCAGGTCCACATACGGACCAGGGTGTTTCGGGACCCATCCCCACTTCCACCACACCATGGCCGCGCTTGGCATGTTTACGAATATCCTGGAGTGGCTAACACAGCCAGCATAAGGCATAAACCTACAGACTTTATCATTTAAAGGCCACCTTAGTGCCAAGCCTGACGGGCAGTACCCTCCCCCACAGGGTCAGGGCCAACCCCAGGCCCCAGGAGGCGCTGTGGTTCCCTGAATGAGACAGAGCTAGACTCAGATTCCAGGGTACAACCTGAGACACTGCCCGCGCCAGCCCTCCTGAGGCCATGGTGTTCTCCATGTGTCTGACAGCTTTGCAGGCCCACAGGGCTCCCCGAGGCCTGGTGGGTCCTCACCCCCTTCATCCAGTTGGCCACCCACCCTGGGTGCCGACACTCATGTGGGCCTGACCCGAGCCCCAGCGGATCGTGTTGCCTGACAGCCTCAGTGTGCAGTGCCCCCACCCTGGCCCTCAGGGTGGGGGCAGGGGCAGTGGAGGCGGCCGGGCAGAGGTGCTCTGTGCTGGCTGCGGCCCCTACCTAGGTCCTTGGACGGCTTCTGGATGCCGCTCGGGGGGTCCCCCTTCTGGTGTAAGCTGCCCATGCTCTGGCTCCTCTGCAGTTCAGCCCCCTCACTGGTCCCCTTGGGGTGTCCGGTGGCCACCCCCAAAGGAGGAGCCCCAGCGCCTGGCCGGTGCCTCCTGTACACGGTGGTGGCCTCCTTCTCCATCCTTCTCCTCCCTTCAGGTCTCAGGAAAGAAGAGGGGCCCGGCTCTCCAGCACGGCTTCAGGTGGAGGGCATGGCTTCCAACCCCTTCCGAGGCGAGCAGCCCAAGAGTGTGCCCAGTGGGCCCCCGTTGCTAAGTGTCCCCTGTGACATCACACAAGGTCAGAGGTCAGAGGTCATCCAGAGCAGCCCTTCCCTTGGGATGCTGGGTTCCCTCCTTCCAGGCCTTCCTGGCTTGTCCCCCAGAAAAGCAGAGGAAGAGGGGCCAGAGGACCTGAGGGGGCAGAGCGGGCACAGAACAAAGCTGGGCAACGGACGAAGAACCCAGAAGTGGGGGTGGGTCTGCGGGCACCTCAGGGCCTGGCAGAGTGTTTTCTCCGCACCCTTGCGACGAGAGGTGCCCTCGGCTTCAGAGGCAGGGCTGCCTGGGGCGGGCAGGCTGGAGCTGCACTGACCAGGAAACCCCACTTAACTCTGCATTTCAGCCCGTGTTTGCTGGCACTGGCATCAAAGCACCAGGGCCCGCGTGTCTTAACCATTTCCTTCTAGACTGGAGGCCTCTCTCCTGGGCCTGCAGATGGCTGTCCCGTCCTCACATAGTCGTCCCTCTGGGCACGTCGGCGTGTCTGTGTCCTGATCGCCTCTTCTCACAGGGACCCCAGTCGCACGGGATTAGGGGCCACACTAATGACTTCACGTAACCTTAACGTCTCATTTATTGATTTAATTTATTTAAAAGCCAATTTTATTTATTTTTAAATGTATTTTTTAATTGATTTCACAGAGGAAGGGAGAGGGGAGAGAGAAACATCGATGATGAGAGGGAATCACTAGTCGGTTGTCTCAGGCACACATCACACTAGGGATCGAGCCCACAACCCGGGCATGTGCCCTGGCCGGGAATCAAACCATGACCTCCTGGTTCATAGGTTGACATTCAACCACTGAGCCACGCTGGCCGGACTTTAACTGCCCCTTTAAAGACCCTACCTCCAAATACAGTCATAGGCTGAGGCACTGGGGGTCAGGGCTTCGCCACATGAATTTTTGGGGGGACACAATCAGTCCATAACAGAGCCTAACAGAACATTTCTGATACCCTAACCGAGCACATGGTTTTTCTTCCTTCAATCACCCAAGACTTGGGGACAACCAGCCGATTGCCCTTGGGGTGCCATGACTATTCAGAATGAAGCTGATGTGGCTCCCTAATCCCACCTGTACTCTATCGCCTCAAACAAATTGCTTGTGGCATCTTAGCTCACGGGGAGGCCTCGGTCGCCAAGCCAAGTGCCAGTGCGGGAACAGACGTGGTGCCCACCTACCCGAGACCTTCCTCGGTGGCACCTGACCTTGGAGGCCACCGATGAAAGTCACAGCAGTGGGCGCTGAGGGACAGCTCGTGCCTTCAGGAGAAAGAGCAGGTGAAAACAGAGCCAACTGTGACCTGCCACTGGGGTCCTGGGGGAGGGCCTTCTGTTCCCCTATCTCCCTCCCCCTACCCCCCCCCCCGGAGTTCCCCTTTCTACAGCACCCCCAGAAACAGCTGATTCTTCTCAGAAGAGCTGACCCAGGCTGGAATTTTAAAAAAAACACCATTGAATGAAAGCCAAATGGAGAAAAGAAAGGAATCAGGAAATGAGAATGTGCATTCTTCTCCCCAGAGGGGGGTGGCATCCTAGAGGCCCCCTCAGATCCTCCCTCTCCCCCTCCAGGAGGGACTCCACCTCTGCTCCTGGCACCGGAGGCCTGGAGCCTGCTGCTCCTCCTCTCCTGGGAGGAGGGAGGCAGGCGGCTGGCCCTCGAGCTGGCAGCCAGTGTTCTCAGGCAGTAACACCTTCTCCATCCACTGGAGGGTCCTAGCAGAACACCTTCCGATGGCCTCAGAGTGCCAACCCCACCCCTTTCCATCCCAGAGCATCATGGCTTCCAGCTCCATCTGAAGCCCCACCCAGGACCTCACCTGTGATCACAGGGGCATCATCCATTTCCCCACCTGCCCAGCTCCATCCCCCCACCTCCCACGGGTGCAGTTATCCGTGGGCACCCCTGGGAAACCAAGCCAGTCCTCAGAAAGAATAAAAGGTCTGTTTTAATCGGAAGGTAAAATACTTCACAAATCATTAGTATCTTATAAACGGAAACATTCAGTTACAAATCCATGTTAAAAATCGAAATTCGGTGCAGCCTAATAGCTCTGTGTTCCAACGTTTATTTTTTGCAAGATTTTTCTCCCCCTTTTTTGTGACAAGTGATGTTATTATCTGGCATCTAGATGGAGTCTGAAGGACAGAACTTGCAAACAGAATGGGGTTGGCACGAGGGCACGTGGTCCTGTGAGTTTGAACAGTGCTGTCCAAAGCTGGCACCTGCAGCTGTGAGGACCCTGCAGCTGTGAGGTCCCTGCAGCTGTGAGGACTGACTGGGGAAAATCAGCAAACAGCTCCCCTGGCGTTTGAACCCCACCCCTCCAACAGAACGCAGTCCCCACCCCGCTATACCACCCCGGGGCCCAAAGGGCGTCTGCACAGCCGAGTGCCTCCCTTTCAAGTTGAGGATTTCTCCCCTTGTGGGTTTCCTGTGGAGGACCTGTAACTGGCTCCCCTTCCCTTTTCGCCTGCTCTGGCGCCCTCCCCTTCAATGAGTCCAGGTGTGGATGATCCGAGTTATTGCATATCAAAGAGCTAATTAAAAACGTTAAGAAAATCAGCTTGAAAATAATGCACATTTCTATTTTTAAAATATTCCCCAAACTTCTACTTTTAAGCCCCACTGACAGCACAACACAACTGGTGCTTGAAGTGGGGCCTGGCGGACACCAGCTCTGCCTCTCAGCGGCCCAGGGGCATTGTGGGCTGGGGGCTGTCTCAGCAGACAGCAGAGAGGGACTCTGATCCCCGGGAGAGAAGTCTGGAGCCCCCCCCCCCTGCCCCGGAACTCTCTGCAGAAGAACCCTGTATCCCCAAAATATCAAGAGCATCCTCAAACTGGGACCTCCGTGCAGTTCTGCACGACCTGACCACAAAACTGACCCTCTAGCCGGGAACATCATCAACATCGAAAGCTGAAACCAGAAGCCGCCTGCCCGCGGCACCCGGACAGCAGGCTCCTGGGAAAAGAATAATGCTTGAACCTCCGGCTGCGTGGAGGCAGGCTCCTGGCAGGCACCGCAGAGGCCAGTGAGGCAGCAGTGCACAGGAGACGGAAGCACTCCAGCAGGGCGCACGCGTCCCGCACCCGGTCCAGAAAGGCCAGCTCAGGGCACCTGCCCAGCAGCGTGAATAAAGTGCGTGGCAGCCCCGGGAGCAGCCCAGGAGAGTCTCAGACGTCCCGTGAGCTTGACGCTTGTCATCTATGCGAGCGAGGAATGTGGATCCCTTGGCTTCCTCACTCTGCCTTCTTGTCGGTCTCCCTCCTGCACAAAGACTATGGGGTTCCTGGTGCAGCTCACAGCGCCCTCCTGGGGCAGGACGTCCTCCAGGCTTTAAATGGAATGGGTGGAGACCTCTGACTGCTGCCTGATGTAGCTTTGAAAACTCTTATCTCCGATGGGGTGTTCCCTGCAAAGGGGAGATGGGGGAGAAGAGAACATGAGGTACAGCCCTCCATCGCCCGTGCTCATCTGCACTTTTTAAGAGTCTCTTTTCTAGCCCTGGCCGGTTTGGCTCAGTGGATAGAGCGTCGGCCTGCAGACTGAAGGGTCCTGGGTTCGATTCCGGCCTAGGGCAGATACCTCGGTTGCAGGCTCCTCCCTGCCCTGGGCTCTGGTCGGGGCACATACAGGAGGCAACCAATTGATGTATTTCTCTCCCATATTTCTTTCTGTCCTTCCCTCTCTCTTCCAACTCTCTCTAAAAATCAATGGAAAAATATCCTCGGGTGAGGATTAAAAAAAATAAGAGACTTTTTTCTATCTATATATATGATGTGTATTCTTTGTAATTAATATGAAAAATATAGACAAGCAAAAGAAGACTTAGCCCAAAGCCGCCTGTGGAGGCACCCACTGGGACCCTAGTCACAGTGTGTAGGTCTCATGTGCACACATGACCATGTGCATAGAGCGTGTGCCATGCACCCACACGTGTGTGGGAACCCTGCGCTCCACAGGGGCACGGTGCTGTCTGCTGAGTGCCTGGCCCCAGGGTCGCAGGCGCTCGGTCCTGAGCTGCCCAAGCGCTTGCACAGCTGCTGCCACAGGAAGCAGGATGCGCTCCAGGCTGTTTTAACCTCGGCTTTACCACGTGTAATCAAAGACAACATTTTTAGGTCTACGCAGCTCTCTCGACAGCGGGGTGTAAAGGGAATCTGGAATATGCTTTGAATGTCTATGGGGCCAGGATGACTCATCTAGGAGCAAAGAAGGATCACGACCCCGGGAGGTGCTCGCTGGGTGCCGGGCTCTTGTGAGCAACTGGTCAAAGGAGGCACCTCTTGCAGAGCCCTTCACTCCCCTTCCCAGAGCAAACCCACACCTGCCAGGAACGGAGGGAGGAAGGGAAGGAAGAAGGGAGGGGGGAGGAGGGGCTGGAGGAAGAGAGGGAGGGACAAGACAAAGATGGGGGCCAGTCCACCAGAGCTGGCCTCAAGAGAGGGGGAAAGGGCCGGTTTGCTGGCCCAGGAAAACCTAATTCTGAAAGTGAATGAGTTGGGAAGGCAGGAGGGGAGAAGGGAGAGAGTGCTGCTCCCAGGACACTGCCCAGAGGCCTGGCGAGTGAGGCGAGCCCTGCTCTGAAGGAGCTGGGAAGCCTGCGCAGTCCGCACGCTGCACACCGGCTCTGGGGCAGGCAGCACCCTCCTCCCCCGGGAGCTCCCTGCAGTCTCTCCCCCAGCCCCCATGCCCTTGCCGGGACTTTCCACGCACCCGGGGGCCATACTCACTGGCTCCCATACTTGGTCTTCTTGAACTTGTCCCTTTTGTACTGGGCGTGCTCCTGCTCCAGGGCCCCGACCTGGGCGATGACCTGCTTCAGTGTCTTGTAGGTCTCCTGGGGGTCATCGATGATGAAGGTCAAGTACTCCTCTTGCTCTGGGCCATCATACACAGATCTGCTCCCACAGGCCTCTGCACCGTTGGGGACAGGGAGGAGGTCAGTGCTCGGGGAAGCACCTGGACTCCTCAGTAAAGGCTGACCATTCATAGGCAAAGGCCCCAGAACCAGCAGCCGTTCCTTCCAGCCTGGCCGACGCTGAGTGCTGGGGGTCCTGCAGGGCCAGAAAGCCAGGGCCCAGGAACCGAGGCCTCTGAGGGTCCAATGCCCCCTCGCCAGGCCCCAGCACCTCTCTGACAGCCCTGCCCCTGGGTGACCTGCGTCCATCCAGGCCCCACCGGCTCATCAAGCCGGGAACAGCGGATGTCTGTCTGCTCCTGGACACTGGGCCAGGCTGGCTTGAGGGCCTGTGGGGTCGGACATGGTCAGCCTCTCGGCCAGTCTGTGCAGGCGGTTTCCTCAGACCTCCACCCCCACCTGCTCAGCAGGTAGCTCTCTCCTTGGACACCTCACTCCCGCTGAAGACCATGCTGCCTGCAGCCGTCCGTGATCCACAGGAGGCATCCAGATACCTGAACGGCAGCAGCCCCGGTCCTGTCCCCTAGCACCCGGCCCCGGCCCCTCCCATCTGCCCGACAGCTATGCTGGGCCCTGCGCTCCAGGGCCACAGAGAGACCAGGTGGGAAGACGTGTGCTTTGCAGGGCGCCTGGCCCAGCGAGCCAGCATCAGGAGGGCCCCTCGCCTCATCGTACTCTGTCCATTATCACAGAAAGCTCTGCGATCCTGCTTCTGCTCAGGGGAAACCTCTGGGTTCTAACTGAAAAGTCACAAGTCTGCGCAAAGGAAGATGGAAAGGACGTAAAATTTCAGAGAACAAGGGGGTGTGACAGGAGAAAGACAAGGGGCCCTCAACGCGAGGGACAACAGAGTGGAGAAGAGGAGCCCAGGGCCCCCGAGCTCGAGTGTGAGCTCAGCCTGTTCCTCGTGAGTGAAGCGCAGGTCGGTCTGCAGCCACCAGCCGCGTGCCCTCCCCCCGCCCCCCGCCACTGCTTGTAACTGCGTGGCTTCGGGCAAGTTACTTAAGCGCCAGAGCCTGTTAGCCGGTGCCCCCAGTCTCCTGAGCCCGGGCCCCGTGGGAGTGTGAGCCGTGGTGGCTCGTAAGGACAGAGGGAGGGATAGGTGCAAAGGACCGTCACTGCCACATGGGCAGGTCAAGAGAGCTAAGACCTGAGTAAGCAAACGTCTGTGAAGCTTGTTAAAGAAGCAGAAACAGAAGGTGGTCTCACTGCCGGGACAGGTGTCTGGGCTCAGGTGCGGAGGAGAGTCACCAAAGGCCAGCAGGACGGACGATGGTGACGGGAGAAGCACACAGGCACCCGGCCCCAGCCCTCCTCAGCTCCGGGTGCTGTGCTCACTGCTTCACGGAGTTTGTTCCCCTCAGTCCTCGAATTGAGCCAATGGGCTGGTGGCGGTGATGCCCCATTTCGCAGGAGAGGAAGTCAGGGCTTGCCTGGTGAGTGACTTGCCCCATGTGTCTCGGAGCAGAAGCCAAAGCTGGCTCTGCATCGAGGCCTCCAAGTCCTGGAAGAACTCCATCCCGGCACCACGGAGCGTGGTCTGTGCGGGGAGCACTGGGAGGAACATGGGAGAGGCCCAGGCCCCGAGGGCATCCAGGACTAAGGGGGGTTGAGGGGCCTTAACTGCCAAGACCACAAAGAAAGGGGAGCCGTAAGCCACAGACCTATCAGATGCAAAATTCTTGAATGGATTAGTAAATAGATTATGAGCTAAGCTCAGGAAGGAAAAAATAAAACCAACATCAACTAGAAGGGATCATGATAAGCACACTTCTTCCTCTTTAAAAGGGTTTATAAAACCCAGACTTAGGGAAATGCCCAGAGTGTGTGCATGTTGGTTTCAGCAAGGCAACTGACACGCTTTCACACAGCAGCCGGGAACAGGACACAGCGCCAGACGATGGGAGGGGTGCTGACCACCCACGGTCCCAGGCACTAACCTGTCTCCCAAACAGGTGCCTAACCTGCAGAAGGTACCACCGACAGACCCAGGCGCAGGCCAGGGAGGCTCAGAGGGGCTCACAGGCATGTCTGGGAGAGACTGTGGGTTCGGCTCCAGACCACCATAAAGTGGATATTGCAATAAAGTCGCGCTAATAGTTTGGTTTCCCAGTGCATACAAAGGTCATTTCACTACACTGTAGTCTACTATGTGTGCAATAACATTATGTCTAGAAAAAACAATGTGAAAACCTTAATTAGAATTATTTTATGACTAAAACACGCTGTCACGTGTGCCTTCAGTGAGTGGTGATCTTTCTGCTGGTGGAGGGCCTTCCCTGATGTTGATGAAAACACAGTCCCTGGGAATCATAATACAGGGAAGCACAACAAGACGGGGTCTGCCTACACTTCCCCGAGTCACTCTGCGGAACGTTCCGCGTGTCGCCTGGGCCAGGCGTCCCCCGCGCTGCTGCAATCGGTGTGAGAGGCTGACCCCGTCCTCACCTTGCATCTTCTCCAGTTTGCTCATGTACAAGTTGAACAGGGAGTAGATGCGCTCCGTCTCTCGGTCCCCGTCGATGTCCAGCTGGATGTTTGCTGGGAGGCCGCTGCTCGAACACAGTGAGAACGGAGAGCACAGAGCTGTTAATCATGGTATTGACTTTTTAAAAGACCACTGAAGACGACAGCGTGATCCAACACTGAACTTATCCCCGACGGGCATTTGTGTGTGGTTTGTGAAATAATTCACCGGCACTGAGCCGTGACCATCTGCCAGGATAGCAAGCAAACAAGGCAGACTTATTTTGCTATGAAAGGACCCAGAATAAAATATGCACTTGGGCTGTGTGCCCTGAAGGGTCGGTTGGCTGCCCCAGGTAGGGAGGGACAAGCGGGTCCCCACTCCTTCCCGAGGCTCCGATGGGCTGCTGCTCCTGCCTGAGGGTACAGCCGCAGCCCCTCCCAGACACAGCACCCAGCCTCTCTGGGGAGACAGGCAAGGGCTGGGGCACAGACTCCTGGACAGCAGGGACTTAGCCCTTACCCTGAGTCTTAGCTTCTTTGCCTGTGAAGCTGCATGTCCTGTTTCCACCTCTGAGAGCTTTGGGGGGCTGCGTCACAACCACAACCACAACAAACAGCAGTTGTCACTTTTCTCACAAGTCACATGGGGCACAGGGACAGGCCAACTGTGAGTCACCAGGCCTCCCCCCAGGATGGCAGAGAGGAGCCTCTCATGACCGTCAGGGGGCCCAGCTGATAGAGGACAGGAAATGAGGGGCTGTCTCGGTTCCCAAAGGTGGGAAGTGTCGCCTGGAGAAATTGATGGGGGTGCATCAGGAGGGCAGAGCGCTTGCAGGGTCTTAGAAGAAACAGGCAGAAAAGCCTGCCCCTGGGGGTCCCCTCTCTGCCTGGAGCACCCTCCTCATTGCCGGCCGCTCTGCAAGGATGGCACGCACCCCCGGCAGGGGCAGGAGAACCCAGGCAGGCCCGGAGCTCCTGCCAGGCTACGCAGTCTGTGAGGGCTCCCTCGGTGGAGGCTCAGCCTGGGGGTGTGCAGTTGGCTGAGTGGGTGGGGACTGCATCTTAGCCCCAACTTGACCCCTTGACAAAACTTCCCTGAAGGGTGCATAAACCGGGTAACTGTGCTGGGCTACCCCAGGCGGCTGGGGCTGGAAACCCGCAGACCTACCCGGTGCACGGGGAGCAGCCGGGGGCCGTGTCCGAGGAGGCCCTGCAGCACAGCCAGTGGCCGTTGAGGTAGGCGGAGGGGTGATAGACGGTGAGGCGCTTCTGGTTGCACTGGCTCACTTTGGTGAGGATGTCGATCCAGGCCTTGGCCTCCACGCAGTTGTTGGCCTGGATGTACAGCGCCCGCTCCGGCTGGATGACCTGGAACATCTGGGGAGATGGAGGGTGGGCTCGGGGGCCGCCCAGCAATGCCTACACGCCCAGGGGCTACAGCGAGAGGGTCTGAAACTGACCCAGAGGCAGACAAGTCCAGTGGCTGCCGTGGGTGCAAAGGGCTTTCTGCTGCCCTTGAACTTGAAAACAGAGCTGAAGCCGCTGGCCTGGGGGAGGCAGGCGCGACAGGAGCCATGGTCAGCCTGGCCAAGGCACTTCCTTCCTCGGGGTCAGGGGTCTCCATTCGAAAGGCAGGAGCAGCACCACTTGTCTCGCCCATGGGGCCTCCCAAAGCTGACTGGGGCCTTCACACAAAGGGCTGGTTTCTTTGGGTCCCTTACTTTTTAAGCTGGGGTGGGATTCCCTGCAAGGCACAGCAGAGCTCATGCTGCCCACCCTCCCGTCCTCCTCCCAGCTCTGCCTCCATCCGAAAGGCCTGGGGACTCTTCTTCCTCATTCAGGCAG
The DNA here is from genome assembly GCF_014108235.1 of Myotis myotis. Classification (NCBI taxonomy): domain Eukaryota; kingdom Metazoa; phylum Chordata; class Mammalia; order Chiroptera; family Vespertilionidae; genus Myotis; species Myotis myotis. The sequence continues at coordinate 295,367 of NW_023416372.1, read as the reverse complement.
GTGTTGCCTCCTCAGAGCCGCCACTCCTTTCCTATTTATTATTCACTCAACAAACTGCCCTTGGTCCTGGGGACATGGTGTGGGCAGAGAGTTTCTGCCCTCGTGAGCTTCCAGCCGGCAGGAGAAAATGAACACAAGATGCAGGGGATGAGTGAGGGCAGCCCAGCAGGAGGTCAGTGTAAATGCTCAGAATAAACACTCCTCCAGAGAGCAGCAGGTTAAGGGTTAGTTAAACTGAGTGGGGGAGGCAGGGATGGACAGTGTCCTGGGCAGCAGGGACAGCAGGGCACAGGCCCTGGGGCAGCAGAGACAATAGGCGCAAGGTTCTGAGCATCAGGCAGGGCCGGAGCTCCCGCAGGAGTAGGCCAGCTGCACAAAGAAGGGGGTTATGGGGGAGGTGGGCAGGCCGAGGCTCTCACACGGGGCTTGTCAGAGGGCGTGAGGGGAGGCCAGGAGTCGGGGTGCCACAGAAGGGTGACAGTGGCCTCTCCCAAGGGCTGGTGGTGAGCACCGGAAGGAGGAAGGAACAGGAGTCGGTGGATCTGGGAGAGGGAGTTGTGAGTCCACGTTCCTGAGTGACTAGTCGGGGCTCACTGCCAGAGACCAAGTCCCCCATCCTGCCTGGCACACACGCACCACTGCCCAGGCCTCAGACGCGCGCATCTGTGCACGGCTCCAGTCCCCAGTGGAAGGACGGCCACTAGAAGGAGGCATTTTGTCCTAACAGTCCTCACGGACTGGCCTCTGCAACAGGGCTTGGAACACAGCAAACCTTCAAAAAATCTCTCAGATGGAACAGGACGTGAGCCTAGTAGGTAGCACCCTGGGAAGCTGGCTGTGAGGAAGGCAAGAGGAAAAAGCAGGCTGATGAATAAACAATGCTAAAATTAGGGAATTATTCTAAACCTAAATTCAGGGCCTGACGAACGAAACAGCTCCCAGCTGCTTCCAGGACGTTTCCACACTCGTGTTCTTTGTGGATGTCTGGGAATGCCTCTGGCTGAGGGCGGGCGTTCCCAGCCCCCATCTTGGAGAGGGCAAGGCCCAGACACGCTCCAGGGTGCTGCCTGCAGAGGAGGCAGGCCTTCCAGCTCCGGGAGCAGGTGCGATAGTGTGAACATCCCCAGGTCCAGGGGAAAACCCACGTCTGCCACGGGCCATCTGCTCGCCCAATAAGTGGCCTCAAATAGTCCTGGGGAAGGACCAGGAATAGGGCAGGCCCTGACCGGTGTGGTTGGAACACTGTCCTGAACATTGAGAGGTCACGGGTTCGATTCCCAGTCGGCGTACATACCCAGGTTTTGGGTTCGATCCCTGGTCGGGGCACATCGGGAGGCAACTGATCTATGTTTCTCTCTCACATCGATGTTTCTCTCTCTCCCTCTCCCTTTTTCTCTCTCTAAAATCAATAAAAACAAACCCTCCAGTGAGGGTTTTTAAAAAAAATAAAGAAAAAACAGAGCAGGGAGCAGGAGCTGCTGTCTGAGCATCCAGAGCATGCAGGTGGGGCCACCCCTTCATCTGTGCAGCGGGCTGGGAGCCGACCTCAGACCCAGAAGAAGTGTAAGCACCGTGTGACTACTCAGCCCTGGCCCGGCAAAACAGACTCCCATGTCCCCCACAGACCCAGTGCAGCCTTAGGCACCTACTGAATACCCGAGCGTTGAGTTGTGCCAATGAGCGAGGCGGGCAGACACAGGAGAGGGAGGAGGACGGGTCAGCTCCCTGGCAGCTCCGGGAGCAGAGCCTGGCCTGAGGTCCCGTGCTGTGTGCCATGAGCCTGGCATCTGTCGCAGAGCCGGCTGAGCGAGGAAATGCCGCTGGATGCAGAGGCAGCGAGCAATGGGCCGGGATGCTGTGCAAGCAGGCCCTCCTCCCAGGGCAACGGGACCCCAGCCCCTGAATAAAATGGGGCCCTGGGAGTCCTTACAGTCCCAACTACTGAGTGCCAGCCTCCCTGGGGGAGAAGGAAGAGTTGTGCACAGTTGAGAGCCAATGAGAAGCAGCGAGGAAATGACAGTCAGAGAGTCTTCGCGGAGGGGAGGACTTGAGGAGAAGCAGGACACTGACAGCCCCGTGTGTCTCCCACGGCCACTCACTCACTATGAGCCGGGCCCCCTGAGAGGATACACCAGCGACCAGGGCCTCCGGGGTTCCCGACGGAACCCATGACCCGACCATGCCCAGCGACCACCTGACACACCCAAACCGAGGGGTGTCCACAAAAACTGGCCTGCATGCCTCAAAAATGCCACGGCCACAAAACAGGGGTAAGGACCGAGGAATGTTCCAGATTAAGGAGATGCCAGAGAAACAACAGACCATGTGGCTCTGGACTGCGTGCCAGCCTGGGAGGGGGGCGGGGGAGAACAGTACTGGGACAACTGGCGGAATTTAAATACGGACTGTGGGCTAGTGGTGCTAGTGCATCAGCTTGGGTGTCCTGGCTTGGCTACTGTATGAGATTATATGAATGCCCTTGTGTTTAGGAAATACACGGAAGTATTTACATGGTGCAGGAAAAAAATATGTACATCCTCTATGGAGAGAGGAGGAGGGCAAATTAAGGAATATGCTCAGCAAATGGGACAAAACCAGTGACTCTGGGTTAGGGGACATGGGAAGTCCATGTTCTAGTCTTACTTTTCTGGAAGTTCAAACTAGAGCAAAATAAAACATTTCAAAGAAATTCCACACGGTCCCAGAGCCTGCCCCTGGCGTCCTTTAACAGAGGGTCCCTGGACCCCCAGGGACACCAGGGAGGCCATCGTCCCACAGGTTCTCCTGCCCCAGCCGACAGGCAGGGCCAGCCAGGCTGCTGGGCTCCCAGGTCAGGCGCAAAGCCACACAGCACCTTGTAGACACCCAGGCAGGGCCCCGAGACGAGAGGCAGGGGTGGCGGGTGTGAGTGGGAGAGGAGAGCGATGCCCGGAGGAGCGCCTGCCAGGGCTGCACTCACGTTCTTCATCTTGAAGGACTCCTCCTCCAGTTTCTCCACGGCCAGAATGTTCTCGATGGGAATGCTGTAGAGCGGCTGGTCTCCTGCGGCGAGAGGGGTTCATGAGGCCAGGCCCAGAGGCCATGCTGGGTTAGGAGGGTTAGGTCTCCCCTCTTTAGGTGAGAAAGCTAAGAAACCGACAGGCCACAGGCACAGGGGGCCGAGGGCAGTGGTCAGAGGAGGCCTGGAAATGGGACCTCTGTGTCCACAGGACAACAGAGCCTCAGCTCCCAGCAACATCCAGGACTGTTTCCAGGAGCCACGTCCCCTGGTTTTTATGGGGAGAGACTACGTTTTCGCCATCCCCTGACCTAAACCGGAGCCATTTCAGACCCAGGAGAACACAGCCAAAGTGGAATAAGACCCGTGAGACCCTGATTCCTACACCTGGAAGCATGGTGCCCGCCTGCGCCCCTCCCGCTCCCCACCGGGCCGTCCCCGTGGATGTCGCCCCTGCTCTCCTGTTTACGGAAACTGCTCACGTTGGGGAACACACCTTCTCTGCTTTCAGTTTCACTCCGGAAAAGCAGAGGGCAACCCCAACTGGGACTTAGACAAGGCCCTGGTCCCTCGGAATAAAGGTATGTGAAAAGAAGGGAAAAGCGAATTTTTCTTGTTACCTTTGCTTTTCTGGTAGGTAAATTCATGATTTGTCAAGCGGAACCACCTTTTCTTAAAATTCTTCATCCCAAAGCGCTTTCGTCCTTGCGCCCTCTTGATCATGAACCTGTTGTGAACAGGACACGTGGGTGGGGGGGCCGTCCCAGGGCTCAGGGTCAGGTTCCACGTCGCCCTCCCCGTCCTGCAGCCCAAAGTCACGTCTGCAACATCAAAATAACTCATCGCTTTCGTATCTGTGATACCCGATGCAGACTGGATTTTCAATATCTTCTAAACATATTTCCAAGTGATAGATTTTAAAAATCAAAAGGCCAATGTCTCTGCTTTAGAGAAGTTTAGCCCCCCCTGCTGGTGATAACTGTAAATTACAAGTTGGTGAGGGCTTAGCCCTCCAGCAAAGCAGCTACCCCCTCCCCACCTCCCACACTGAAATACTGGAAAGATGCTTCCAGAGAGCACGCGCTGGCAGCAGCCTCAGAGGCATGAAAGTGTGCTCTGGGGAGCAAAGCTGTGGGGCTGGGGGGGCACCTGCTTAGGTGCGATGCTTTAGTCTCCCCACAGGAGGGCACTTCAGGAATGCGGGGCTTCGGAGGGGAAGGTAAGGCCTGGAACTCAGGTGTGCATGAGCCGACTGTGCATGAACCCCCGACTAGTCGGGGGTCATTCGGACTCTCATTCCCCTTTCCTCCCAGGACGGGCATTTCTCCACTGCAAACTCAGCAGAGAACAGGCACGGAGAAGTGAGAGTAACCACCACCACGTTTAGACCTGCCCTGGGCTGGGGAGTTTAAAAGTGGCCCCAAAGGGTCTGCGCTGCCTCTGACCGGGGAGACCCCCAGCCCCGGGGGCAGATCTGCCCCACTTCCCGGCCGAGGCAGACTGGGAGCGCCTGCCGCCTGCAGTTCTCTCGCTGCCGTGGCTCCGCCAGCCTTACCCTTCCTTGAGCAGGATGGGCTGCTCCACGCTCTTGGGGTCCCTTCTCCCAGAGGAGGAGATTAGATCTAAGAACTGAAGTGGGAAAGAAATGGGATCATTAACAGGGGAAATGGCGTGCCTGAACACACTCATTCTTACGTATAAATGATGTCACGGATGCTGTGTCCCCTTCTGACACCGGGAGAGAGAGAGAACCTGGGGGGCAGGTGCCAGGGCAGGGGGCCCTTCTTGGAGATCGTGGGGACACCGTGCTGGTCTCCACTGTGGCTAAGAAGCTTTCAGCCCCCACCTGGACTTCCTGCTGGCTCCTCCCGGGCAGGTCTCACTAGACTTCAGGTAACACCTGGAGGTCTACCTGCCTTTCAACAGGTGACCGGGGCATGCATCTCTCCTGGAGCTTAAAGCACTGCAGGCTCCCCTCCATGGCCATCTTCATCCCTTCTGGTCTTGCTCGGGGCGGGGCTCCCTGATCAATTCAACTGTCCCCCAGCCTGTCTGGATTCCTTCCATCAACTGGCGGCTGCCCCCAGCTCCTCTCCTTCCTTCCCTTCTAGGCTATGGCTTTTATGATTTCTGAGCAGTAAATACATATAACTGCTTTGGATCTGGGAGAGTTTTCCCCAAGCACGCTGTCCTTATCTCTGGGCCTGGGGTCCCGGGGCTCTGTGATTCGCCGGCACCAGGGGCAGGGGCTGGGGCTGGGCCGGGCATGGGCGTTTGTGGAACAAAAGGAGGAAAGAGTCTATGAAGGTATAATGCTCAGTCACGTAGGGAGAGAATTTAGACGTAAAATTCTATGATGAGGGCGCCCCCACATCAGGTTCCAAAGAAGAGTGGTGGGTGTAGGAGTCGTTTACAGCAGCCCTGTGGTGAGGATGGGCACACGATTCCGCGAATAGACCAGTCTGAAACATTTCAAATGGCGAACGGTCGCTTTTATGTTACTCAAATTTAAACTCGATATTTTTAAAAAGCAACTCTGTTTCTTAGAAACAACATAAAATCAGGGTGGGGTAAGTCTATGTTAGTTGATGTTGGTACTCACATTTTTTACAGCATCAGCATATTTCTGCTCATTGAAGAATTCGTAAAATGCAGCCATGTAGGATTCCTTAAAGCTGGCCTAAAATGAAGCAGGTCGCTTAACAAAGGCCTACAGGTCTCCTGGCTCATGGCCCAACTCTGAAGACTCTAGCGGCACAGGCTGCAGCAAGCCTGTTACGTTAACTAAATGGAGGGAAGATGCTAGGAATGCTGGGGTGGGGGAGGGAGGGGAGGTGCTGCCCTAGAAGTTTAGCCCAGGTACTTAAATCAGACCTGAAATCACAGAAGCACGCTAAAACGTTCACAAGAGACGAATTCCACTTAAGTGGCGTTTTAAGAGCTAACTGTATGGCTCAACCCCCATCGACGTGTGGTCACTGACATCTGGGTTCCAGGTCTATGAAGTTTATGCTGTACCCAGGCATGGTCGCTGGGATGGAGCCTCGCCTGTGACCGAGGGGCACGGACAGGCGTCGGGGCAAAGCCCAGTAACTCAGAAGGGCCCTCAAACGACCACCCCCGTGCCCCAGCCCGGTTAGCACTGCTTTCACATGGAGGGCACGCTGCTCTTTCTGGATGTGAACGTGAGGTGGGTTTTGTGCAGACTCTGACCGGCAGGTGCCTGCTTATCTGAACTTCCAGCCAACGGAAACCGGGGTTGGTGACGGAGGGAAGCGATCGGCACACCTTTTACGTCACTCTGATTCGGAGAGAGCCAAGCACTGGCCCCAAAGCTGCGCTGAGGAGACTCGGTCTCTGAACCCATACACAGGAGGGGGCCTGCCGCCGTCCCGCAGGTGACAGTAACTACCGCCCGCCATCCTGATTTCCCGAGAAAGCCACGTTCCCAGCCCGCAGTGCAGAGGCGCTTGGCCAGGGCTGGAATTCCACCTCCTGAGCTGGTGCGGGAGGACGCCTGGCAGGCTCTATTGTTCTTTATCCTTATAAATGCATTAAACACACACTCTTTTGTGTTTTGTTAAAAAGAAGATGATTAAAAGACATCACTTACAGACTTTGACTTGGATAAGCTGCCAAGAGTCTGAATAGTCTTTGAGATGAGCGTCAGCGTCCTAGACGTCTGTGGGTCCTGCCAGACGGGGGAGAGAAATGCGAGTTTTGCTGCGGTTTTACAGAAATGCTTGTGGTTGAGCCCAGCATTGCACCGCCAGCAAAATGAGTGGCATCCCTATAAGCTGCATGTTGTCTGTGAGTGAGCAGTAAGCACACAAACCCTGGATTCGGAGACGTTCACCTGGACCCTTCTACTCTGTGTGGTCTGGGAGTGCTAGAAATGCAGGCTCTCCAGACCCAGACCCCGGCACTTCCACACAGCACGGACGGCTCCCCCGTGGCCACGTGTGGAAAGAGCTGCTGGACATGAGCGCTCCGGACCCTACGGCACACTTAGTCGGGAGCACCTTGAACATAGCGGCATCCCTGTCCCGTTACCATGCCCAGTTCTGTGACTCCCAGGTCACCTCTCTTACCTTCACGTGGTTGTAAGTTTAATTTAGAACCAACAGAACCAGGAATGGGCCCATCACCCTGGACTTTCCACCAAACACTGCCCACACCTGGCACTTCCTTTGCTGATGCATCACTGACATCAGCTCCGGGAAAGCCCAGGGCCCGGCACATACGGGTGCTCAATTATCATCTGGTGCTTGATTGAGTAAATGACTGCATATACCCAAGATGATAAATACCCAATTTTTCCCATGGGGAGAGGAGAGCATAACTGCAGTCAGCAGTTAAAACCTGGTCACAGCATCCATGTTTGAACTGACGCAGCCTAGGAAAGTCGCTCAAGTCCTTGTCGATGAAGGAGGCAAGGGCGCGTGGCATGTTCACACCCCACCGCCATGGAGCCGTTGTTTCCCCACCTCCACAGGCCTGGCAACGAGTCTGGCCTGGGCCCCCGTCCCCCGCTGGTACAGGAGGGCTGGGTCCCCGCTCGCAGGGCTGGTGCCCACTTACTGTGTGGTGAGGCGTGAGCTGGAAGAGGTTGGGGGACAGGATGGCGGGCGCGAAGAACCTCAGGAAAATGAAGCTGCTCACCGCCGTGTACCTCACGTCCAGGTCATCTGTAGCCAGGGCACAGAGAGCCAACTCAACGGGCTTCCGACAGATCACAGCAGGGGACCGGGGCGAGGGGCTGCACCCCAGAGCCCCTGCTCCACCCAGGGCCCCCCGAGGCAGAGGTGCTGGCCCGCGGCTCTCCTGGACCCACTGCCTCTCTCCTTCGCTGTCTCTCTCGCTCTCTATCTCTGTCTCTCCTCCTCCCCCTCCCCCTCACTGTTATTAATCACACCGTCTGGCAGCTGGGCTGTGACAGACACGACCCGCTCACCGGGCCCTAGTGGCCTTATAGGGAGACGGCTCATTATTGGGCGGGTCGCTCACATCGGGGATGGGAGGATATGGTCTGTTCACTATTTATTTACTTCCTTCCATCTTGTCCCAAAGAGGATCAGAGGCTTGGTGTGCTTGGTAACTGCCCGCCCCAGACACGGGGTTCCTTTTTGGCCCAAGAAGGAGCCCGAGCTCTGAGAGCAGGAGGTCCTGGCCGGGCTCGGCTATGGAAGCTGAGCTGCCCCAGCAGGTGGAGGGAAGGGGCTGGGTTCACCTGGGGACCTTCTGTCTGGGCACAGGGACTGCTCTGCATGGAGGCTGAGGTTTCAGCGGTTCCCAAGGCAGCAGGTCATGTCTGGGCTGATTCATGGGCTCCCAGGGATGGAGGAAGTGAGTTAGGGATGTGCTCACTGGACCAGGCAGGGGCCAAGTACCAAGTGGTCTGAGCTGATGAGTGCCCTGTACCCAGGTCCTTGGTTACCGTGACCCCTCCCACAGGGCTGGATGCCATGGCAGCTCTGGGCGCCTCCCCAAGGAATCAGCATAATTAAAGAGGGGGCTCATCCCTGGAATCCTTCCAGTCTCAATTCATCCTGTCTTTCTTAGAAATATAGCCAGGCAGAGTTAGGTGACACAGAGCACCAAGTGGCGACACGGTGGACTGAAGTAGGAAACTGCCAGAGGACCCAGACGGGCGGCTTCCTGACTGCATAAACCAGACTCAGGTAAGTAGACACTGTTCCACTGGACGAAACTCAGCCTACTGCCTGGTGTGGGGCCGCAGCCCTAGCTCACCCAGGGACAGGCGCAGACGGGGACTAGGGCGCTCTGCCCGCAGACATGCATACAAAGGGATGCATGCTGACACCTGAGCTCTGGCCTCTTTATGGGGCTCTGAGACGCCCCCTCTGTGCTTTGAGGCGTCTGGCGCAGGGGAAGGGAGCCACCTAGGGAGGGGCTGTAGGTGTTTCCTGCTGGCTGAGCGTATCCAAAGCACTCACCCTGGAAGCGCTTAGCAGCCGCCTCTCGGAGGGAAAAGAAAATGTCACACATGACCGTCGGGCAGCTCACCCCCGACTTGGTGATGACGTTGAAGATGCGGTCGACGTACTGCCGCAGGTTCTCCTGCAATGAGATGTGGGTGGGACACCCCAACAGTGCTCATGTGGACCCGACTCTCTCCCGGGCTGCATGGAGCACCTCAACCACATGGGGAGGGAGCGCGTCCAGAGGTCAGGGACCAGCCCAGAGCAGCCTCTGGGAGCTGTGTCAGCAAAAGATACAATTCCCATCATGGTTTTAAAAAAACCCTCCTAAAATACATACTGACTAGTTATAATAATTCATATAGTGCAAATAATAGGGGCTCTGGGTGTGGGGAAAGCCACACCGTGTCCCCTCCTCCGTGCCTGACCTCATTAACTAAACACAGTCAAATTCACTGAAGTGTAAGTTCCCGAAGGTGAGAACCCTGCCTTTTTTTTTTGTTTTTTTTTTGTTGTTGTTGTTGTTTTTTTTGTTTGTTTTTTAAGGCATGACAAAGACATCACCTGATCTGGATGGAGAAATCATAAAAAAGACAAAAATGTTTAGGGTGAAATGTCAAAATTAGGGAGTTTTGATGTTTTAAGAAACAGCTCTGGGAACAGCCTGGGTGGTAGGTTTGAGACCTGTGTTTGTTGAGGGCTGGGGAGACTGAGGCTGGCGAGGCCACCCCATGCAGGGGTGCAGGGGGCGGGCAGGGGGAGGGCTCCTGGCTGTCCCAGGAAGGGAAGGAGCAGGAGCAGAGGGGCAGGCCACAGAGTGGTGCTCGTGGCAGGAAGGAACTCAAGAGCAAAGACAGACGGTGGCCAATCGTCGCCCGGGACTGGTCCCCTCACAGCAGGTAAAGTCAGCGTCTGCCTCAGGCTCCTGTGCGTGCCCTTGCAAAGCACGCCCTGCCCTACCTGACAGAGCCTCAAGACAGGCACTGGCTCTGGAAAGTGTTGGTGAATGAGCCGGAGCCCCTTACCATGTTGTTTTCAAGGTTTTCACCATCTTTCAGCTTCACAGGGTCGATTTCGCAGGGTTTGTGGCCCTGGCATATCTGGAAAGAGCATTTGCGACCAGGAGTGAGCGAGACAGATCCCAGCCATGAGCCTTGTTCAGAACACAGCTGCCCACAGCCAGCCCCCCGCCAGCTGCATTGGGAAGAGTGGCCGCAGACCGGACAGTGTGCGAGGCTGGAGTCCCGGAGGGGGTGGGGGGCCGGGACTTCCTGGGAGATGGTTCTGCATTATCTCCCATGGAACCCGGCGCCATAAAGCTTCACAACGTTCCACTTCAAAGTGCTGCCAGGAAACCACACAGAGGCTCAACCGGAATGCGATCTGAATTTCCCTCGCACAGCATGGGGCCTGTTTTTTAGGGAATTGCCCAGGTGCCCATGAAGGGCTCAGGGAAGAAACGCTGAGTCCCATGGAAAGGAAGCGTGTGGTTCCTTTCATGTGTCAACAGCTACGAGAAGTCGGGGCGAGGCCGCCTCAGCTGCAGGGGGCTCCAGAGAAAACCCCAGGCCCTGCGAGGTCGGGGAGAGCCAGCACCTGTGGGAAGGGGTGCCCTCTCCTGCAAGGCCTCTGTCTTCAGAATAATGGGTTTTCTTAAGTGGTTTGTTAATTTGAGAAAATGAGGACGATTCTGAAATACACACGGCAGGTGTGTGGTGAGGCTGGGAACACAGCTGACATTAAAGTGACAGCTGTTTGTCCACATTGCATTCCCTGTATGTCTGCCTGTCCTTCACACAGACATGTGGGTTCTTGCATGCACCCCTGTAACACTGGATCCTTGGGGACCCCGACCCACCTCCTCGATGGTGGGCTTCAGGGTGACGTGCAGGTAGTGCATCCCCGCCAGCTTCATCGTCTCGTCAATGCACTTGGATGTCAACGAGTTTCCTCGGAAAATGGTGTTGGGGTCCCTGGAAGACAGCAACGGGGTGACTTCTGTCTCCTCAGCGAGCGAGCTGGAGGAGAAGCAGAACCTATTCTGGAGTGCCCGTCCGCAGAGGCAGGCACACGCCCGCCCGGGGAGTCTGCTATCGGGGGTTTTAGAAGGAGCCCGAGCCCAGATGGACGTGTCACAGCAGGGGTCCTGGCCGTCCTGCCTGTGTAACACGTCAGCAACACGCCTCCTGCCATCAACCCATCCAAAGGGACTGGAGCTGGCGGTGCTCCCCTCCCTGAGGCTATTTTATACAAATGAACCACCGATGCCTCTAAGAACCAATCCTGGGGCCAGCACTGGAGATCTGGCAGGGAAGGGGCGGGATGGGCTGTGCTTTCTAGAACCTCGTTCAACCAGGCTGCACCTGGGTGTTTCTGGACTGAGGGACCCAGGGCATGCAGAACCCTCTCCACTAGTGGGGGCAGGTCCTGGGATCCAGCGACCCAGGCCTCGAAGGGGGGCTTGACACTGGACTGAGCCCGTTCCTGAGGCAGCCGGTGCCACAGTCACCCCCTTCTTGCACATGCACCTCGAGATTTCTGCGAGAAAAGGTGCAATTTTAGACAGTAAGTGTCTCTCTGAAAGAAAACTGGAATCTATATGGTTTCCTTATCTGCCCCATCCCTGTGCTGTGACGTGTTTTGGAGTAGACTTGTGCTGCCTGGCCCCCCTGCCCCCCCAACTTTGCCCAGCTCCAGCCCCAGCCCACCCCCAGCCCATCACCAGACCAGACCCCTGGGAAATGAGGGGTCCGGGCAGAGGCCTCAGTGGCACTCACTGTGTCCTCCGGACCTCGGCGTTGGCGATGGCGCTGATGAAGGGCACCACCCGGCCATAGTGCAGGAAGAGTCGCACCAGTGGGATGGCCGCCTCCTGCTTTTCTCTGCACACCTCGCCCAGGATGTGAGCCGTGGACGCCGAGACGGGCTGCAGCAGGGACACAGCGTGACCCCAGGGCAGCTTCCAGGCCCCCCACGACACCCCCTAACCCAGCAAAGGGAGACTCAGATGTTCCTGTGCACAAAACGGGCCCAGCGGGGCCAGGCTGCAGGGAAGTCACCAGCAGGGACCAGGCGGCCCAGGTGGGGGCCTCAGGTGGTCAGGGCCTGGGGGGCGGGGTGGTGACAGGTGTAGGGGGCAGCCAGGGAACCAGGGAGTGGAAAGTGGATTCGGGGGCTGGTCGGGGCAGGTGGGGAGGCAGAGCTGGGCAGGGGCCAGAGAGGGAGTGGGTCTGGGTAAGGAGGCCAGGCGGTGGCTGCGGGGATTAGGGACAGGGCGGGGATGGGGGTGGGGGGGGGGGGGGGCTGAGGTCACAGGTGCACCAGCACCAGAGTACCTCCACGTCTGCAGACTTCAGCAGCAGGTCCCGCAGGGGGCTGTAGTAGTCGGAGGAGAAGACGTGGTCTTCTGTGTACACCACGTTCAACCGCAGGGACCCCAGGTCCCCAGGCTTCAGGCTCTTACTGCCATTGTCTCGGGGCTGCAGGAAGTACCTGGGCGTAGGACACAGGACAGAGGCGTGAGGCCGCAGCACCCCCCAGGGCTGTCCCCCGTCGAGGGCAGGCTCTGTGTCAGGGTCTGAGGCAGGAGGGGCTCAGGGGGATTCTGTAGGACACCCCTGCAGGGTCCCTGCACCCGGGGCATCCCCTAGGAATGTTTCCTAGCAGGGCTGATCACACAGAGATCACGATGGGAAAGGGGGAAGGGTGGGAAGAAAGGAGAGGATGAGGAGGGGGCGGGAGTGTAGCAGTTAAGGGAAATTCTGCAGTAAAATAATTATCTGTGAAGATGAACACGACAGTGGCTAGCAACAAGCAGAGCAAAACTGAAAGGATTCTAAGAAACGTGTGGCAGAGCTTCCAACATGAGGGGGGTGGGAGTGGGGAGCTCGTGCTGGCAGGCCGGGCAAACCACTGCACACACCACCGCTTCAGTGGTGCTTCCCACAGGCTCTGCCTCTCCTGGGTCCCACCCCGTGGGGCGCTGGGGGAACCCTGCCTGCTCTGAGTTTCCTGGCCCGGCAGTGAGAGATGCGATGTGGGGAGAGCTCCCACTGGGCGCCAGGCAAGTGCCACATCCTTGGTTACAAGGCTGGGGATGCTCAGCTAAGCATTGCCTCCTGGCAGGAACCAGAGCCCAGCTGGGGCTGTGCTGGTGCTATCCTCATGGAACTAAAGACAGGAACTCCTGTCCAGTGTGGCTCAGTGGTTGAGCACCGACCTATGAACCAGGAGATCACGGTTTGATTCCCAGTCAGGCACATGCTTGGGTTGCAGGCTTGATTCCCAGTAGGGGCTATGCAGGAGGCAGCCGATCAATGATTCTCATCACTGATGTTTCTATCTCTCCCTCTCCCTTCTCTGAAATCAATAAATATCCTATATAATAAAGGGGTACTATGCAAATTGACCGTCATGCTGTAATGCTATCACAAGATGGTGGCACACACAGGGGGGGTGCAGGGCAGCAGGGGGGGAGCTGGTGGGGTTCCTGTGGCCCTGTGAGGGTACGGGGGTACTGGAAGCCACTTAGCATAGCTTCTGCTGTGGTTTCTGTGGCCCTGCCTGCGCGCTGCGGGGGCAGGGCCCAGCGGCTGCTACACACAGCCCGGAGGCGGGGCATCAGGGCGGTACTCCAGGACTTGGGGCTGTCCCACGGTGGCGCGGCAGCCACACAGGGCGGGACTCCGGGACTCAAGGTGGTCCCATGGCCCGGGGGGCCGGGGGGTGGGGGATAGGGAATGGTCCCGGGTCTCGCGCTATTTCGTACTATGCATCACTAGTGTGTGTGTGTGTGTGTGTGTGTGTGTGTGTGTGTGTGTATTTAAATACAGGAACTCCACAGTCTCCTGATGATATGAAACTGCCACTGAGCACAACACAAAAATCCACCCATGTGGTGAGTCTAGACGTGCAGGGCGATGGTGCACAGTGTGCGGCATGTCGTGTGACGTGTGGCTAGTGGTGTGAGATGTGTGGCACATGGCGTGACGTGTGCTCTGTGTCCCGCACCGCCTCCCCACCTTGTGTGTCTGTTCAAGGAGATGTGTGAAACGGAGCCACAGTGTCTGCGGCTTCACCATGATGATGTGCACTGTGATAGGATGTGATTTATGAACCAAACATGGAATGAAACAAAGGCACATTCCTTATGCCAAAATACAAAGTAGCCTAGAGAAATGAGAACCAAAGAGACGGGAAGTGAAACCTGAGTCTTCTGGGTGACACGAGTGAGGTCTGAGGCCGAGCTGGGACCCTCGCTTTAGGTGCGCAGACTGCAATGGAGAGTCACCTGAACCCGCAGCACCTCGCACACCTTCCTCGCCCGGTGACCCTTCTGACGAAGGCAGAGGCCATGACTGCTGCCACAGGGCAGAGCCTCGCCGATGGCGCTCCCAGCGTGCCAGGCGCCTGCCCGCAGTGAGCAGACCCAAAAGGCTATTCTCATGGCCGTAAGGCTTTCATGCCCCACCCCGTGTTAGGCTCTCAGCCACCACTTGTGTCAGCGTGATCACCTGCAGTGTCCCACCTGAACCTGTGCAGCGCTAGACTAGCTAGAACTTGGCAGAAAGAGAGCAGGTGGCCAGAGAGGAAGCGGACGTGCGCATTTCGTTTGGGCTGTAAAGTGTAAAGGCGCAGCTTTGTGCCCCTCTGACTTGGTAACTCTGTCCCTTCGCCCGCAACTCGGGACGGACAGCGGGCACGCGCCACCTTACCATGCTTCGTAGGCGCTGGACTGCCGCAGCACTTTCAGCGGAATCCTTAGTTCTCCCAGAAACTCGTCCCCAAATTTCAAGTTACTGGCGTTCCAGAGGTCAACCCTGAAAAACAACGGTCAGCATGTGGATGCTCCTGGAGAACGGCTGGGGAGGCAGAGGCTGTCGCTGGCGTCCTCTCTCCCCGCAGGAGGGTTGGAGCATCATGGAGCCTTCGGTTCCACCAAGTCAGCCTCTGTGGAGATCTATATGGACTGGGGGCATTTAGGACGTGAGGTCAGACAGGACCTGGCTTTGGCGTGGAGATGTGCACTTCCCGGGCTGCCAGGACCCAGAGGAGGTAGAGGCCGAGCCTCAGGCAGGCCGGTGAGCTGCCTCCTGTCTTTGTAACAGGAGGGAAGTGCTGTGCCCTGAAGACAGGAGCGTCCCCTGCCTTTACCTGGGAGAGGTCCCAGTGTGGCAGGACCTGCCCTCAGGGCTGGGCAGTGTCTCAGACACTGCGGAGTACCCAGCAGGTGGCCTCAGTCTGCGAGCTCAGCACAGTGGAGGGAATAAATGAAATCTAGCTATGCTCAGGCTAATGCAGAGAATGGTGCCCACGGGAGACTGGCCAGGCTGCCCAACCTAACAGCCAGGATGCCCCCTATCTTCCAGCACGTGAAAGTACACCTGGAAGAAAAAAATGGTGTCTGACTCCTCCTTCCCTACCTGCACTCAGAGCCCCGCACCCAAGATCCCTCCAACCTACCGGTGTGACTCATGCCCCAGGGCCCGTCACTGCCGGCTGCAAGCTCAGCACAAGGTGCCATCTCTGAGAAGCGTCCACACTCCCCTGCTAAAGAGTCTGTCACCCATGAGCCTTTTCCTCCAGAGAGAATTCTGTTCCCTCCGATTTGGGGACATGGCGACTGCACAGGAGTGACAGATGGAGGTGGACGACACTCCCCGGTGCTAACTAGCGAGCGTGGCATACCCCCACAGCAAACAGCTTAATCAGAGGATATCCATGAGCTGCAATTTAAGACTGGAGAAAATTCTAGAAGACTGTAGCAGCCCTTCCATTGCCCCTGCACGTCCGAGCAGGGGCCGTGGACATCACAGCAGGCAAAGGATGTCCCGCAGGAACACGCATGTCGGGACACGGACACGAACACGGACCCGTGCAGACACTTAGAATTAGAAGCAGAAGACCCTTCAACCTGCTGAGCAACACTTCAGCAAAATACGAACAGGTCGCTGGGCAGCCTTTTTCTTTTTAACAAGAGAAGCATTTAAAAGCATCTTTGGTTTGTATGCTTAGAAAAAGAGCTAGGACTTCACGCTTGAATTCAAAGCCGAGTCTTTCATAAACACTTCTTTCTCTGAACAAGGAAGCGGAGCCGTCGGTCTGAAGGCAGGCAGTGTGCAGTCAAACCTCAACTAAGGCCTGCGGACCTCCATGGGGACCTTCTCGACTTGGGGTCACTTCGCCTCGGCTTCAGTATTTTGAAATGGAAGGTTTAAACTGCCTGGAAACACTTAAAGCTGGGCTCAAACCAAGATCTGTGTGTGGAGGCCACGACCCCTCAGGACTTGAGCCCAGGAGAGGGCCGAGCAGAGCCCCAGGGCCCCCTGCACTTGGGAGAGGGAAGAGCCCTGGCCTGTACCCTGTACCCCAAAGGTCAGCCCCTACCGGGCCTGGAGCCCCCCACAGCTTGGTTATTGCTCAGAGGCCCGGAAAACCGCTGCAGGTTCGAGGGAGGGATACCAGAGTACCCCACAAATGAACGCCTCGAAAAACCCTGGCCTAAAGGAAAGTAGATTTTAAATCGTGTCAAATCAGGGCATTCCTACGCTTCTCCTGAACCGGCTACTCAGACCCAGGGGTGGGCACCCGGGCCCAGGGTGACAGAACGCACAGCTGGCTTAGGATGGATGCTCTCTCCCAGGCACCTTACCCCTGGGGCAGGCCTGCAGGTGGGCGGGGCTTCCTATAGGCAGAGCAGGCGAAGTAGGCCCCTGAGGGGATCCTAAAATTGATGCCGGTGAACTCATGCTGGGATCTTCCAGGGCAGGGGTGGGGAACCTTTATTCTGCCAAGGGCCACTTGGATATTTATAACATCAATCACAGGCCATACAAAATTATCAACTTAAAACTTAGCCTGCTATATGTGGCCAAACATTTAATTAACTCACCCCTAATGCAGATCAAATGATTTCTCAGGCCTTACACCGCCTGCGGGCAGGGCCTTCCCCACCCCTGTTCTAGGTGACAAGTACGGACTCTGCACACCGAAGGCTGTGTCAGGAGAGTCCCAAAGCAGCCGGACTGTAAAGCCGAGTTTGCCCCTTGGAAAGTAAGTGTCCTTTCGGCCACAGCCACCCGAACACCTGGGTGATTATGACTGATTCCCATTTCCAACATCCTCGTGTTGAAATCACCAAGAACGTTAAAACCCCCCTATCCATTCCCCTATGTTTTTGCTCAGTGGTTAGAGTATTGAGCACACTGAAGGGTCTCAGTTTGATTCCCAGTCAAGGGCACCTACCTGGGCTGCAGGTTCCATCTCCAGCCCCCAGCCCCGATCAGGGTGTGTGCGCGAGGCAACCAATCGATATGTCTTTCTCACATCGACATTTTTTTCTCTCTCTCCTCTGTCTCTCTCCCCCTCCCTCCTTTCCACTCTCTCTGAAAAAGCAATGGAAAAAATGTCCTCAGGCGAGGATTAACCAAAAAACAAAGCGAAACAAAACAAAAGCGGACAGAAGAGGTGAGTTCAGACTGCAGCTTCCAACCAGGAATCTCGAAATCCTGATTCTTGCTCACCGGATTTCAAGTTTGTCCACATCCTCCTCCTCGAAGTCGAAGTGGGACTTTCGGCTGTAGCTGCAGGGTCTGGTCACCTGGTGGTGCAGAGGGAGGGAGAGGGAGTTAGACGGAACGCCTGCCCTGGACTGCCCCACTCACCGTGAATGAGCAGAGGCTGGACTGGGGCTCAATTCCTGCGAGTGGGGGTGTGGAACTACGCAGGGCACGTCACACTAACTTCCATGTACCCTCCCAGCACCCAGGAGCATCCTGCCAGTTTCCTCCCTCCTCCAGACATCCACTCCTCCTGCTGACCACCTCCCCCTCCTGACATTCACTCCTCCTGCTGACCACTCCCCCTCCTGACATCCACTCCTCCTGCTGACCACTCCCCCTCCTGACATCCACTCCTCCTGCTGACCACTCCCCCTCCTGACATCCACTCCTCCTGCTGACCACCTCCCCCTCCTGACATCCACTCCTCCTGCTAACCACTCCCCCTCCTGACATCCACTCCTCCTGCTGACCACTCCCCCTCCTGACATCCACTCCTCCTGCTGACCACCTCCCCCTCCTGACATCCACTCCTCCTGCTAACCACTCCCCCTCCTGACATCCACTCCTCCTGCTGACCACTCCCCCTCCTGACATCCACTCCTCCTGCTGACCACCTCCCCCTCCTGACATCCACTCCTCCTGCTAACCACTCCCCCTCCTGACATCCACTCCTCCTGCTGACCACTCCCCCTCCTGACATCCACTCCTCCTGCTGACCACCTCCCCCTCCTGACATCCACTCCTCCTGCTGACCACTCCCCCTCCTGACATCCACTCCTCCTGCTGACCACTCCCCCTCCTGACATCCACTCCTCCTGCTG
Organism: Myotis myotis; assembly: GCF_014108235.1. NCBI lineage: Eukaryota > Metazoa > Chordata > Mammalia > Chiroptera > Vespertilionidae > Myotis > Myotis myotis. Next base: position 277,045 of record NW_023416372.1, on the reverse strand, counting down.
ACCACCTCCCCCTCCTGACATCCACTCCTCCTGCTGACCACTCCCCCTCCTGACATCCACTCCTCCTGCTGACCACCTCCCCCTCCTGACATCCACTCCTCCTGCTGACCACTCCCCCTCCTGACATCCACTCCTCCTGCTGACCACTCCCCCTCCTGACATCCACTCCTCCTGCTGACCACCTCCCGCTCCTGACATCCACTCCTCCTGCTGACCACCTCCCCCTCCTGACATCCACTCCTCCTGCTAACCATTCCCCCTCCTGACATCCACTCCTCCTGCTGACCACTCCCCCTCCTGACATCCACTCCTCCTGCTGACCACTCCCCCTCCTGACATCCACTCCCTCATGCCTCCAATCTGCTCCTCCCCAGCTTTCCCACCTGCTGCCTCCACCTTGTTGGCAGCCTGTCCTTGTACCACCCAAGCCCAGCTCCCACCAGCCACAGCCCAGCTGGCCCTGACCTAATCTCCTTTGGCTAAAACTTCTGAAGTCTCCCAGGATCCCCACTTGTCTTCCTCACCCAGCACATGGGATCTTTCCACAACCTGTGCCCCCTGCCCAGCTCACTCCTGAGGCCATTCCTCACTCTGCTCCACGCTGGGAAGCCGGCAGTTGTCTCTGAAGTGCCACCTCCTCCAGGAAGCCCCCTGCCTGGCATGACCCCAATACTATGACGAGGTGTCTGGCTTCCAGTGGGATGGCGCAGAGGCTGGCCTGCTTCCTCCCTGCCTTACTCCTGCCTGTCACCTAACATATCTAACGAGTGAATGAAGGTGACTCTTACAGAATTTTAAATCATTTCACTTAGCTATTTACGGGTTTTTAGGTAAATCTGGCTTTTGTCCTGGAATAAGCTGGGCTGGAGACTACCTCCTGTTGAAACTCCTGCAGGAGGCTGCCTGCCAGCCCCTCGCTCCCGCCGATGCAGGGTCCCCTGGCAGGGCTGGGCCTCGGGCTGTTTGCCAGCCGAGGCTGAAAGGAGGTGAGGAGAACCTGACAGTGCGGCTAAGCAGGGCTGAGCCTCTGAGTCAAGGGACATAAACTCCACACACAAGCACCTTCCAAAGGTCCTCCAGGTGGAGGCCAAGAGCGAGGCCCTAGCCAGCAGCACCGAGAGCCCAGGCCTAGGCCTTCTCTGGGAGCCTGAGGCTTCGGCCCCTACTGCTACACTCAATCATCTGGGGCCGTTAAACTCATCTAGTGAGTCGAGACCCACAATTTTCGCCGAATACACCATAGCAAGTACGCAGCGCTCCTCATGTGAGTGGGAACCACACAGGAGTGGATGCAGCTGTTGGCGGGAAGTGCGTCACGATGCGAAGTCTGTGCCTTACTGCGTGTTGCAGTAAAATCAAAAGCTGGGAAAGCGCCTGTCTGAGCCTCCAGACATGGAAGGTGCTGCCACCTTTAATGCACATTCATGTTAAGGACTTTTCTGCAGCTTCTGTTCCAGGTGTCATCCCTGCCTTTGGAGACACAGCATGAGTCCCTGGAGGTGAGGGTGGCTGCATGGGCCTCCTGGCTTATCTTCAGCCTGTTAAGAACCATTTCCTCACCCAACTATAAAGCCAGAATGTCCATCTTGGACAGAGAGGGGCCCTTCACTACGCCCTCAGGTTCCCGGCTCCATCGCCCTCCCCGGGGCTACCCCAACAGGCCGGCCACTGACTTCCATGGAGGAAACATGTGAGCTTCCAGAGGCCAGCGCAGAAGGCCCAGGTCCTCTGCCCATGAGCGCTTGGTTCTAACTCATCTCTCCAACCTCATTTTCCAAAATTCCTCGTTTTTTACCCCGACCTCACTCTGCATTCCAGGTACAGTTTCCTGCACCCTCCCAACCTCCACACCTGTGCATGTCCCCTTCCCAGACTGTCCCCAGTCTGGGAGCCTCGCCCCACGCCCCCAGCAGCCCTGCTGGCTGCAACTGCTTTCTGTCTCCCGGAGCCACTAACTGAACCATCACTGCAGCAAGTGGGATGATGCCTCCTGCTGGGCAGCAGGATCGTGAGGAGGACCGGAGCGAAGGCCTCGGTCATCCTCACCTACCATGACCTGGTGGAGAGTAAGCATTCAAGAAACCTTTGAGGACGGAAAGAACGCCTGCCTCAGTACATTCCATATGGGCCGTCTTATCACTACACCAGCCGTGTGCACTGTGGTTCCGGTCCGGTCCAGCCCTCACACCCTGCAGCTTACTAATCTTGGTGGTTCACATTCGGAGAGGCAGCTGGGGGATCTCTGTGTCCAAAAGCACTTCCACTTTGCTTCAAAACCCTATTTCTGGTGAAACAAGCCTCCCTTCACTGCTCAGGAAAGATTGGGTGGAAAAGGCCAAAAAAACCCCAACAACAACAACAAAAAAAAACTCCACCAAAAAAAACACCCACAAAACCAAACAATTAAGAAAACCCAAAGTCCTGATCATTTGGAAAGAATGAATTGGTAAGTACACAACTCGAAGCTGAGTCTTTCTGGAAGCAGGAGTGGCCTTTCTTTCTAGGGAGCAGGGGCTGCAGAGCAGGGGGAATCTCTGGTGCGGGGACGTCACCCAGAGAGCTTTCAGAGGAAGCAACTGGCTGAGAGCCTTCAGATCGAGACTTTTTGCCAAAGGATCTCGGGGGCAGGGTTTCAGCTCAACATGGAAACCACTGAGACACCGACCTCAAAGTAAAACACCTCGTCAAACTGAGGGTTGTTGGTCTTCTTTTTCACTTTTGTCTTCTTTGCTTCCGATCTGTAATCAAGGGAGGAAGGATCGGGATCAGAAATAACACTTGCGATGCCAAATCTCTCAGCCTTGAGACTGAGCTATCAAATGCACAAGTAATTTGCTGCCTCTATTTATCTTATAAATATTTCTGTTTGTCTCCAACCCCAGATGGTATGCAAATCAGGGACCTTTACTGAGCCAAAAATACTCAGCATGAAAAACATCAAGTCTTCCTTTTTTTCACAAAACCATGTGAGGCCAATAAAGGAAACAAAAGGAAGTCAAGATTACACATTCTACCTGCAGCGCATCGTCCCTTCCTCTGACTGAGGAATGCTCCCCATCCTTCAGGTGCCTGTGCCCCACCCTGCAGGCCCGGGGCCGGGGCAGGTGCGGGTGGCAGCTACTTGCCTGTATGGTCCTGCAAGCGTCACAGTGGCGTAAGGGTCGCACTGCCCATTCACGATGGGGAGGCCTTGGCACTCAAGGATGCTGTGGAGAGAAGCGGGAGGGGTGGTCAGGAGCGGGAGGTGAAAGGCCCGAAGGCTTGCAGCTCACGGCCTCCCTGGGTTCAAGAGCAGCTGTCTCACAGCTCAAGGCCACGGGCCCTGACCCATGGTGTGGAGGTGGCTGTCCAGGGCTGGCAGCTTCCATCCACGGATTAGCAACCAGAAAACACCTGGGGTGGGAGCGAGTGTGTGCTGCTTTCAGGGTAGAGGAGATTCTGCGCGGAGAGAGCGTTTCCAGTGAATTTTCAGGAGCACGGCACTGCCTACTCCCCTAGGAGCCGGTGCTATTCCAGAGCTGTGCATGACGCATGCACTGGCCTCTCCATAACCTTACGGAGCCGCACTGTTGTGAAGTCCAGGTTAGAAGTGGGGGAGTTGAGGCCTGGGCTTACAGCTACTGCCTGTGCCTAACCTCCGTGCCACACACGCCTCATGACAGTGGAGGATGCCCCAGTCTCAAGCTACACTCACGCCTGCAGGCCCGGGGCCAGCTGTCCTGGCTCATGTTAGGGAGTGAGTCAGACTTGCTCCCTGAGCATCCTGTCACTAATCCCATCGCATCTTCATGCCCCAGCCTGTTCTGTGGGCTGCTCCTCCCCAGGTGGAAGGTCAGTGTTGAGTGGACGGGGGGGGGGGGGGGGGGGGGGGGGGGGGGGGCGCTGCTGCTGCCCTGATTCTGCTGTCGTCTTTAAAGGACACAGCCGCTGGGCCTTGTGCTGATCGGTGGTTAAGAGTCTCTTGCTTTGGGCCAATCGTGGCAATTTTTGGTTGAAGCTTTGTCCGGGAGGGGCGGCCTGCAACTGCTGTTGGTTTGGCCCCGCTTCACAGGTGTGGCCTCCTGGGGCCCCTGCGGGGGGGGGGGGGGGAGCCTGATGGTTCTCCACTGGGCTGGGGACTGAAATAAGTCTCAGCCCCACAAAGGGAGCCCTCAGCCCACAGCCCACAGCCCCCTTGCTCTGCCCAACCCTGGCTCTTCACCTTTGATCACACTGGCTGGTGGAGCACCGGGAAGTCCTCCCTCTCCCAAACATGCCCACAGTGGCCTGGGACACCTCCCCACCCCATGTCACAGCATACCTCCAAGACAAAAGCTGGGTGCCATGGCTCATCTCGTCTGCTTCCCTTATTAGGGATTCATAACAGTAGTAACATTACAGTTATGAAGTAGCAACGAAAATAATTCTATGGCTGGGTCACAACATGAGGAACTGTATTTAAAGGGCCAGAAGGTTGAGAACCACTGATCTAACAGAACTGACTCTTCACCTTTATGTCTTAGAGAAGCGCTGCAGGTGCAGGCAGCAGCCACCTGGGGCACGCACATTCAGCCTCTGCATAGATGGCACTTCCACGCCTCCTTTTAAAGACCAATTTGCGAGATGCTCTCTCTATTCTCTGTCTCAGAACAAAGCCTGGCTCCTGATCGCAGCTACCCCAAGACATCTCCGAGAAACAGGAAAATCAATACCTGCCATCTGGCCCGCAGCACGCACCAACTGGAATAAAGAGGGTGTTAGCCTCCATCACACCCTCCTCCGCGGCGTCACTTCGTTAGCGCCCTAACAGCTTTAGCTGGATTGCGGCTCAGCTGCACGATCCTGGGCTGGGGGTGTGGTGCTCTCCTAAGCAGCTTAGAGCACACGAAGCCAAAGCTGACTTCACTTGAAAAGACATATACACACACAAGGTGCGCCAGTCCAGGCCGTTTCTACACAAAACAAACCTCACAAATGCTTAGGCATGCTACAGGTAAGTAAAGGGAGAAGATACAGTATTTACTGCACTGGGCATTATTCCATCTTAGAAAGGGCACTTGAAACATGCCAAGTGACGAAAACAGTCAGCTAATCTGGAATCTCAAGGACCAGAGTACACTATTTTATGTCTATTTTAACATTTATAGGTTTCTATTGTCAACCTGACCCTTAAAATAATGATGCCTCACAGCTGAGGGAAGGGCCTGCAGCTGTGAACTCGTTTCCATCTTCTTCCTTCCCTCGATGTGGGCACGCCCTGGTGCCCGACTTCTTGCCCCCCCCCCCCCCCCCCCAGGAGAAAACAATCTGCATGTTGACCGGGCCTGGGTGCAGCATGCAGGCTGCAGACGCCCCAGTTGTGGGTGACCAGTGCCATCCGTGGTCACCAGCAGAGGGCCCCTGCTGCCTGGCCAGCCTCCACTCCTACCCGTGGCTTTGGAAGGCTTCCTGTCCCTAGAAGGAGCCACAAATCAAGAGCCTGTCAGCTGTTCTTGCTTTCTGTAATTCCTTAATAATAGAAAATGAGATCTTTATTGGAGTTGACATTTTGGAAGCCTGAAAGTAGGTAATTTCTCGGTTGGGTGCCTCCTGGAGGTGGAGCCGCCTTCTCTGACGATCAGAGTCTCAGAGTCTGACCACCGAGCAGGGCCCATGGGCCAGTCAGGAGGGGCGGCCCAGCCAGCCAGCATTTGCCCGGTTGTCAACAGAACCTTTGTCTGCAAAGTGACAGAGCTTGCAAGTGGGAAAACACAAGAAACCTCACTCTCGACAAAGTGGCAGGCACAGGATACCCAAGGAAAGACCATCTACAGGGACAAGAAAGGAAGGACTGCGAGAGCGGGTGAGCAACGCTCAATCTCAGGAGAGCAGAGCCAGGAACGGCACCGCGTCTTCCTTCCAACTTCCTGCACAAACGATCACTGCGTTTCTCCCGTACGCACCTCTGTTCTAAAGGAAGAGACTCGGGGCCCAAAAATACATCCACAAATAATCAGTTCATCTTCAGTCCACAGCATGACTGTGGAGACCGCCATGGCCCCAGCATTCCTCCAGGTCACACAGGTCAAACTTAACTCACTCCACAAGTGGCCACAGAACCTCCACGCTGTGCGCAGCCGCCGGCCAACCAGCTCGTATCCTTCGGGCTTTTCTCAGTGAGATGAAATGTTACGTGTGACTAATGTAATGCATTAGCGTGCCTCTCCCTCTAAAACAGAGGTCCTCAAACTTTTTAAATGGCGGGCCAGTTCGCTGTCCCTCAGACATTCCACACATGCGCACTGCGGGCCCGGGACGAGTCGGCTGCTAAGCAGGACAGGCAGCGGCGGCAAAAACACCCGGCGGGCCGGATAAATGTTTTCGGCGGGCCGCATGTGGCCCGCGGGCCGCAGTTTGAGGACCCCTGCTCTAGAACATATGCTCTAGAAGGCTGAGCACAGTGGCTGGCACTTAGTAGGGGCTCACTGAATAGTTTAGAATGAATGATTAAAAGATGCTGTGTTTATCTTTGTTGGAAATAACAAAATTAGGAGATAGGATCCCTGAGTCCCAGTTTGAAATCCAGTTGGAAAGACAAGCCACTCACACAGGACCAAGTACCTGTCCCAGGATTGCTAAGTGCCAGTCCTTGTACAGACACTAGGAATATTCAGGACAGCGGGTCACCAAACTGCCTGGGCCTCCGTCGGGCATCCAGGCCAGCAGACTGGACGTCAGAGAGTAAAACGAGACAGAAGGATGAGTTGTGACCAGGAAAGGCTGCAGTGTGGACGGAGGGTGAGATTTCTATGGGCACATCAGAGGGTTCTCCCTCCGCAGCACCACAAGGCTTGGCACTGGCAGCCCAGCCCAGGCAGAAAGCCTTCTGTCACTACTTATTTTGTAAACATTTCCCGTTTCTTAAGGCTTTCCAGGGAGGGAAGGAACTGGTGATGTGCTTCCTGTGGTGCAGCTGGGAAGGCCCTCAGGATATGTCCCTTATCAGGTACAGGAAAAAGGAGTGAGGGCACAAGCCTCCAGCCTCCTGGACTGGGGGCTTTTGCAGGAAATGGGTAACCTCAGAGAAGAAACTTCAAGCACTCACAGGGCAACCTGCAGTTTGCTCTTCAGGCCAGTGGGGAAGAGTGGGCCTGGCAGCAGAGAGGGGTGAGCTGACCATGGGGAGAGGGAAGGCCTGGAAAGAGAATTCAGCCAGCCCGAACACCCCAAGGGACCCCACGAGAGTCTGTGTGGGCCAGGTGAGAGGTGAGGGCAGTCCAGGGAGGGCTGTCTGCCTCAGCAGGAATCACCTGCTGGGTGGTAGTCACCACGTCTTAGTTCTGGAACCAGATAATGGAACCTCATTTGGAAAAGCATCTTTGTAGACGTTCAAGCGAAGGATCTTGACATGAGGAGATCATCTGGAGTTTAGGGTGGGTCCCAAACCCAAGGCTAAGTGCCCTAATATGAGGGAGATTCACAGACACAGAGCCATGTGAAGACAGAGGCAGAGATTGGAGTGATGCGGCCACAAGCCCGGGAATGTGTTTAGCCCCAGAAGCTGGGAGAGGAAGGAAGAGACGCTCCCCTAGAGCCTGCGGAGGGACCTTGGCCCAGCCAGATATTAGACTTCTGGCCTCCAGATCTATGAGGGAATAAATTTCTGTTGTTTTAAGCAACCAAGATTGTGGTACGTTGCTAAGGCAGCCTCAGGAAACGAACACACCTGTGATAGGGAATGATGCATCAGGAGGCAAAGGACACTTGCCCTGCCCCATCGCCGTCACTTCCCAATGAGTAACATGGGAATAAGTCACAGGGCTGCTGGGACGACGAGAGGGGGTGAGGGGATTCTCAGACCAGGAGAGAAGACTATTTATTGGAATGAACTTGCCTCTTTCCAGTTGGTTTCTCTTTAGTGGTTCATCATCCCAGCTCTTAATTTTTCCTGAGCCCATTGCACGCCACAGATTGGCCCGAGCCCCTGCTAACCTTGAGACCCCACGCCACAAGGGAGGGGGGGAGCACCCACATCCTGAAGAAATGCCAGCGTAGATGCTTTCGCTCTCATTCTACACAAGGAGGATGACGTGCAGAGTGTAGGCAGTGTGTCCAGTGTTACACAGTTAGGGAAGATTCTGCTAACCTGGGACACTAGGATTTTGAGTCCTAAGCCTTTTGTACCTGACTACAGTACAGGTGCGTGCCCATTGCTTCCTGTTCCGTCCTGATTCAGAGCTGTTTGTGGAAAATCTCAGGCATGTAGAACAGACTTAGAAAACCCTAAGAAAGAAAATTACAAAACATAAAAACTACAGTGGTGTTACTGAGAAATTTTGTAGTTAAAAACACCCACATTAAAAGAGAAAGCTCTCAAATTGACAACCTAAATTTCCACCTTAAGAAACCAGATGAAGGACAAACTATACCCAACAAAGGGCAGAAAAAGGAAATAACCAAGATTAGAGCAGAGATCATGAAATAGAGAATAGAAAAACAAGAGAGAAAAATCAACAAAACCAAAAATGGGGTCTTTGAAAAGATCAACAAACTTGACAAATCTTTAGCTAGATTGACCAAGAAAAAGAGGAGACTCAAATTATTAAAATCAGTAATAAAAGAGGGGACATTACTGATGACCTTACAAAAACAAAAGTTTTAAAGAAATTACAGAAAACCTAACTAAATGGAAAGAAATTATGTTCAGAGGTTGGACAATTCAATGCAATCCCTATCAAATGCCAGCTGCTATTTTTGCAGAAATTAAAATGCTGATCCTAAAGTTCACGTGGAAATAAAAGAAACTCAGAATAGCCAAAGAATCGGGAAAAGAAGGACCAAGTTGGAAGACTCACTGTATGGTGCTAGCACAGGGATATAGAAAATAGAACAGATTCCACACATAAGCTCACACATTTATAGCCAGTGATTTTCAACAAAATGCCAAGATAGTTTGATGAGACAGAATGGTCTTTTCAACTAATGATGCTGGGACAACTGGATATTCAAATGCAAAATAATAACAACAATAATAATGCTAACCCCTATCTCACACCATATATAAAAAATTAACTCCAAATGTATCGAAGACCCAAAAATATAAAAATCTTAGAAGGAAAACATAAGTGTAAATTTCTATGATCTTGGGTTAGGAAATGATATCTTAAATAGGTACATACCAAAACCACAGGCAACCAAAGAAAAAGTAAATAAATTGGATTTCATCAAAATTTAAAACTTTTGTATTACAAAGAATACTATCAAGAAAGTGAAGACAACCAACAGAATAACTGAATATATTTGCAAATTACATATTTGACAAAAGTCTGGTATCTAGAATATATGAAAAACTCTTACAACTTAATCATAAAAATACTAATAACCCAATTAAAAAATAAATAAAGAACTTGTGTAGACATTTCTTCAGAGAAAATACATAAATGGCCAACAAAGACAAGAAAGTCAATATCGCCAGTCATTACATTTGAGATAAAATGTAAATCAAAACTACTTTACACCCACTAGGCTGGCTGCAATAAAAATGTCAGCCAATAACAGTGTTAGCAAGGAAGTGGAGAAACGAGAGCCCTCACATTCAGCTGGTGGGTGTAAAATAAGGCAGCCACTATGACAAACAGTCTGGCAGTTTCTCAAAAAGTTAAACATAGAGTTACAATATGACCTGGAAATTCTACTCTTAGGTATACACCCAAGAGAAATAAAAACATAAATTTGTACAAAAACTCATACAAGAATGTTCTTAGCAGCATTATTCACAATAGCCAAATGTCCACCAATGGGTGATAAAGAAAATGTGGTATATCCATAGTGGAATATTATTCATCCTTTACAGGAATGAGGTATTGACGCATGCTACAACCTGGATAAGCCTTGGAAACGTTATGCTAAGTGGAAGAAGCCATCACAAAGGACCACATGTTGTATGGTTCCATTTATACTAACCGTCCTGAAAAGGCAAGCCCACAGGCAGGAAGTCGGTTAAGTGGTGCAGGGACTGGCGGAGGGGCTGGGTGTGACCGCTCACAGAGATGAGGTTTGTTAGGCAGTAGTGAGTGGTGATGGTTTTATCAGCTTGGGAATATACTATACTTACGCACTTTAAAATACTGAATTTCATAGTATGTATATTTTTTTAGTTAAAAAAAAAAAGCTACAGGATGAGGTGAGGTGAGGAAAGAAAAGCCACTGGTCCCTCACAAACTTCTGGTTTCCCTGATTACAGAACATGAGCCCCTGTGAGACTCCCCACTCTTTCCCCCTTGTTACACCCCTTTGGTGGACCCTCTGCCCCAGGACTCTGAACAAAGTGTACTAGTGTGAGTACACAAGTATACTACTATGTATTAGCATGTGTACTAGCATGTGTGTGACTGTGAATATACTTGTGTGTGATAGTGTGTACTAGTATGAGTACATACTAGTAGGTATGCCAGTGTACTGGCACATGCACTCGCATTGTGTACTAGCATGTGTGTGAATGTGAATATGTGTATATGTGTGCTAGTGTGTACTAGCATGTATACATACGCATACCAGTATACACATGCTGGCATGTACACTTGCATGTGTGCTAGTGTGTACCAGGATGTGTACTACTGTGTGCTAGCATGTACAGTAAGCATACTAGTTGTGTATATTAGTGTGTGCTAGTGCATGTGCTAATGGTGTGACAGGCCCAATTCCCACATGGGAAAGAGGCCCAAGTGCCGCTCAGCATTCCCAGGAAAGTCAGCAAGGAGGGGAAGCCTCATCTTGTTTCCTCTCTGGGGCTCCTTCCTGCTCCGCTGGACAGGATGGGCCTATAAAATGGCCCAGGGGTTTGCTGAGCACCCACAGTGTGCCAGGCCCTGCCCCAAGTGTCAGGGGTATGGCAATGAACAAGGAAATTCACATTCTAAGAGAAGTGCACAAAATACAGCCGTCATCAGCCACATGCACGCTGTAGTGCTGAGGGTCATGGGGCGGGACACAGAGACCTGGCTGTGCTCTCTCCAGAAGGGGGCGAATTCTTGGGACATCTGAGTAGAGACCTGAATTAAGGGGGATTTGGAGGAGGGGTGCTCCAAGCAGAGGGTCACAGAAGCAAAGGCCGAGGCAGGGTGGTCGAGTGTCTGAGAACCTACAGGAGGCCGTGGCTGGGGCAGCATGGGCAGAGAGGCCCTGACCCACTGGCATTAGTTCCTGTCCCTCACGGGGAGGGAATCAAACGCCGATCTCAGCGCTAACAAAAACAGGTACAGCTGATCACTGGCGGACAGAACCCAGAACTTGGTGAGGCAGGTGGTGAGCACCCTCCTGACATTCAAACAGACATTTGAGCAGGAAAACTGTCAACAGAGCCACATTGATACAGATTTAAGAAAGCACTTTCAGAGCAAACACAGTTCATTTCTTTGCATGAATTGGAACCCAGTTAGAAAACGTGTTGGCCAGGCTCCAGTCCTAACAAGGCACGCTCCAGTTAGCAGTGTCTGCAAGGACCCAAGACAGCCCGTGAGGCCTGAGGCCCACAGTTCCATCTGTCTGAGTGGCTGGAGGCCTTTCCTCCCAGAAACACCAGGATGCACAGAAGCTTCCCAAATCCCACCCTCACATCTTCTCTAGACCAAAGCTCCTTAAGAAAAGCAAAACCAAAAACAGGGGCCATGTGCACAGCACACTCCTGTGTTTCAAAACAACTCCAAGCCCTCAGCTCTGGGGTTTCCTGTGCCAGCAGTGGGCGTCTGGAAGTAGCTGCACACCCACGCTTGGGTGGCTGCTGCTGCTGACAGACCGTCCTGACTTTAGACACTTGTGTTCTTGGAAACCGCAGCCTGACGTGCACCCTGATAAGACGCAGAGACGGATGGCTGCAGTTCTGGTGCGTTACCCGTCGACTCTGCGGGGAGCAGACACTTAAATCCCTGCATCTCGGAGTCGTGGGGCCAAGGTGGGGCCGCTTTCAGGACAGGGCTCCAGGCCCACATCTGCCCAGACTGGTCCATTCTGTCTCTCCCCTCTCCCCCGGTTCCATGTGAGGCTTGTGTTGAGCAGCCTTGAACAAGGAATAAACCGATAGATAAATAAAGAAAATAGGCAACTCTGTCTTCACCGCTACAAATTCTGAGAGCACAGCAACTATTCTTTAAGAATGGAAATAATGAGAGCGTTAAGGATAAAACTCGCTGAACTCATCTCCCATGTATAGGTTGGGCCTATAAATGAGCTGGAACACGCCCAGGGCCCAGGTGTTTGCTGAGCACCTACAATGTGCCAGGCCCAAGCTTCAGATAACAGGGAGTTCTCGCCTTCTACCCGTCCTATACATGTCTTCTACCCTGTCTTCTGCCGTGTCCTATATGTGTTCCTACACCACGTGCTACACTGTGTCCCTACATCATGTCCTTCACCATGTCCTACACTGTGTCTGAACATCGGATGACGAGTGTGGGTTGGGCAGCCAGAACAGGGCCCTCTTGGACAGTCAGCAATGGGGGACACTCCTCACCACCTTCCTCTAGACCAGCGATGGCAAACCTATGACACGCGTCAGAGGTGACACGCGAACTCATTTTTTTTGGTTGATTTTTCTTTGTTAAATGGCATTTAAATATATAAAATAAATATCAAAAAGATAAATCTTTGTTTTACTATGGTTGCAAATATCAAAAAATTTCTATATGTGACACGGCACCAGAATTAAGTTAGGGTTTTTCAAAATGCTGACCCGCCGAGCTCAAAGGGTTCGCCATCACTGCTCTAGACCCTGCTGGTGGCCAGAGAGTGGAATCCGCTCCCTCGTGTGTAACACCATAGGCGACACCAACCTCTTTGCCTAGACGTCACGCACAGTAACGGATAGGTACCTCTAGGATGAGCGTTTGCTTTATTGGGTACATTGAAGTAAATACTCTCTAGTGCATTGGAACCTCTACAAATGACGTCACTTTGGGGACTCACCAAGTCGGGGAATTCGGATTCATTTGTTTGGAAAACAACACTCGCCCCACTGCCGGGGGTCAGAGTTAGTATTCCTGGGAGGACCCGTGCCTTACCGCGTGGCCAACTTGTGGCAGACGACGCCTGTGTCGGTGATGACTTCACTCAGCCTCAGCTCCAGGTGGACCTTGCCCTGAAAGGCACAAGGATAGAGGGTCATGGGGAGCAGCCTCGCAAAATGGAGAGGTGCAGGGTGTCTGTTCACAAATGGTGGTGACGTCTGACCCATGTGGCGTCCACCATACTCCCACCAGCCTCACTCAGATCTCAGGGACCAGGTGGGTGTGACTCCCCCAGAGGGTTAAAGTTCCAACCCATCAGGCACACTCGGCTCCCAGCTCTGCTGACCGTGAGGGAGACAGGCACCGAGAAGCCCAGACCTGGGCCTGGACACACATGGCAGCAAACACGCCCACACCGCTGCCCAGCTGTGGGCAGGGCCTGGTACTGTCCTTTCGGGCCTTTTTCTCACCTGCAGGACAGAATGGCCACAGGGAGGGCAGGAGTGATGATCAGGCAGGATGCCCAGCAATGAGTCCTGGACACAGGACCATCCATTAGCATCCCCTCCATGTGAGCACAGGTCTGGGCCCAGCCCCCCTGGCTGACCTCCTTAGACATGCATATGTCCTCATAGCCAGTGACTGAGGAGGGGGCCTCAGCACCACGCCAGCTCTGCCAGGGCTGGACAAAGGCCAAGAGTGACAGCAGTGGTGCTGACAAAGCTGATCTTCTGTGGCTCCCTTTCACTCTGCACGGCCAGGGTTTAGAGCTTTCGAATCATCCCATAATCTCAGCACAGCCCATCAAGCGGGTACGGCCGTCCTCTGTTAAGGTGAGAACACTGAGGCTTACAGCAACCGCCAGCCTGCCCTCTAAACCAAACCCAGGACAAGAGCGTGTGATACAGCGGAGTGAGAACGTATCCACAGTGGTCACCTGTGACATCTGGTTCCTCACCGCCTTCCCAAATGCACTGGGCGCCAACTCTGTCATGGGCCATGGCCATTCAGACCGACATTTCTTCCCTAATTCGTTCTAAATGGGCTTCTAAGAAGTGAGAGACGGTGTCTGGGGTGAGGAGCCCCGCTGCTGACGCCCGGGCTCACCGTCCTGTTTCCTGTTTTTCCCAGAAGAGGCCGGCAAGTCCACACCAGCAGACCCCGTGGCTGCGCACGTTTCCTCTCGGGGGCACACACTTCCTTACCAAGGTGGCAGACACCGCCAGCTAATCCGTGTTGTCACCTCTTTGTGGGGATTTGGGAGAGGGTGGTAGGAGGTAAAACAAAACAACACAAGCACTGTCCACAGTTGAAAGGACTTTCCCCCCAGAAGGTAACTCGTAGAGCTGCAGTTCAGAAGTTCACATCTGTTGTTACCCAGGGTCACTGACGGTTCAGCCACACCTCACGCGGCGTGGGCATCACACCACCTCCAGCACAAACAACCCAGCCACAGCTGCCGACGCCCAGAGGGGCTGAGGGCCACACCTCACACCTCAGCGCAGGGAGGAAGTGCGGGTTTTCGGGGCGCAGCCTCTGCACAGCTGGTGTCTGGGCTCACAGAGTCCTGGGTGCAGATGCCAGTCTGAGCGTTAACCTGCTCGGCTACACACGTCAAGGTGAGGGGGGGAGGAAGGAGCCCGGCCTTGCCCTTTCCTTCCTGCAATTCCGTAAAACCCTTAGAAAGATTTGAGCTGGGTCCTGGTGTGTGGACAGCTGCGGACGCCGATTGTTTGGGAAATCCTTCAAGTAGGATTGTCTGACACGAGTCAAATTCTCAGAGACGATCTGGATGTGGCTGCTGGGGTTTGCTGGGAGGGCTCAGCTGAGCTCTTTTCTGCATACCTACTTTCATAACAGTTCACTAAAATAAAACAGCACAAAGCAGAGCTCAGTGGCTGCTGGGCGTCCCTGGAAGAGGCCGGGAGGACTCACTTGCAGCTCCACGGGGGGCCGGCTCAGATGGATGCTTGGGGGACGACCGCCCTCCCGGTAGAAGAACGCGAAGCATGGGGAGAAGGGAGCCTTCCAGGTGCAAGCGGACGTTTTGGCAGCTGTGACGGGCTGTGCAGCACAGACCACAGACAAGGCCATTCCTGCCAGTCGCCTCGTTCTGTTACCCACAAAGGGTCAGGGAAGGAACAGAAGTGACTAATTCTTTTTAATAAAGTCATCTACCAGAGGCCTTTAAAAACGTCAATTCCAGAGGAAGCAAGACATTTTTTAAATCGTCCTTTCCCCCCATTCTGCGACTCACTGAGCTCCTGTTGGCCCCAGTTTTGTGATTCTCTTGGACACATGCCTTTTATTTTATTACTAGAGGCCTGGTACACAAAATCTGTGTGTGTGGGGAGGTGGGGGGCAATACCTCAGCCCAGCCTGCACCCTCTCCAATCCGGGACCCCTCGGGGGATGTCTGACTGCCTCTCGCAATCCGGGGCCGCTGGTTCCTAACCACTTGCCTGCCTGCCTGCCTGCCTGCCTAATCGCCCCTAACTGCTCCCCTGCTGGCCTGATAGCCCCTAACCACCTCTGCCTCACCTGCACCAGGACTCAGGATTCCCTCCTCTGGCTGGTCGCAGGCACCTGGGACCTGGGCTTTCCTCCCTCTGGCCAGCCACAGGCACCCAGGACCCTGGCTGGTTTCGCCCAGGCCAGCTGCAGCTGCAGCTGCAGGGGACCGTAGGTGGGCAGCTTTGCCCAGGCCGCAGCTGCAGGCACCTGGGACCACGGGGAAGGCGATTTGTCCCTCTCCCGGGCTGCCGCCCCAGCAGCTGGCATCCAGGACTGCAAGGCGGGTGACTTGTCCCTCTCCTGGGCTGCAGCCCCAGCCACTGGCACCCGGGACCACAGGGAGGGTGGCTTGTCCCAATCTGTGCCTGGCTGGTCCCCATTCCTCTCTCCCCAGTGTTGAGTGCCTGAGCTGTTACGGCTGATGGTGTGATGGCATAAGGGCATTATGGCGTGAGGGCGTGATGATCATTTGCATATTAGTCTTTATTATATAGGACTAGAGGCCCAATGCATGAAATCATGCAAGAGTAGGCCTTCACAGCCCTGGCTGCCTCAGCCCTCACAGCCCCGGCTTTGAGGAAGGTTGTCCAGAAGGTTGTCCGATGGTCATTCTGCTATTTGGCCGTTTGGTCACTTTGCATATTACACTTTTATTATTATAAAGTTTTAAAAATATTTTTTTATTGATTTCAGAGAGGAAGGGAGAAGGAGGGAGAGATGAAACAGGCCGCAACCCGGGCATGTGCCCTGATTGGGAATCAAACCGTGTCCTCCTGGTTCATAGGTCGACTCTCAACCCCTGAACCACACCATCCGGGGTTGGACACATGTATTTTACTATGAATTATACAACAGATGGATTCAAGGAAACATATGCCATCCTCTGCCCCTCTAAAGACCATTCATGTGACATTTTAAAACAAAACTGTGGCTGCAGGGAAAAGGTCGCAGTCACACCTTGCAAGGCCAGTTTGAATCTGGGGAGCACTGCTTCCGTGGTGGTGTGACCGCTTCATGTGTGGGTGCTCTAAGAACTAACTACCCTAAGCAAAGTGCTCAGCTCCTTGCCTGGAGCTTAGCAAGCAACCAATAAGCACTGTCCTTCCTCCCTCTCTTCAGAGTTATGACGATAATGCATTTGCCATTCATAATTCACAAATTCCGAGGAGACTGGCCCAGTGAGGGTCAGTATACCATCTCATACACGGTAAGGACCAGGCTCAGAAGGACAAGGGGCTTGTCCACGGGCATGCAGAGGGCATCAGTTCTGAAACAGTGAAAATATTCCACACATCTGTACAATGAACACACACCCATGTTTGTTTATAAGATTTGTGCTGGCAGAGCAGTTTGGGATATTAATTGTGGTGGTGATTACACAAATTTACACATGTGATAAACTGCACAGGATACACATGTGCACACACAAGCACACACATGTGATAAGCTGCACAGAATATCCACATGCACTTGTGCACACATGCACACGCACACACTGGTACACATGCGGACATGTGGAACTGGTGAGATCTTAGTGAGGTCTGCACTGTGGCAATGTCAGTGTCCTGGCTGTGATCTCCCCGAGGTACACAGCATGTACCATGGGGGAACAGGGAAGGCACATGGGCCTCCTCATTACTTTTAGTCTTTAAGTATAAGTAGGCGAGCACACAATTTGCTAATCATTATTCCCTGTGCACTTTTTTTGTGACTTCCTGTGAATCTGTCACCATTTCAAAATTAAAAGAAAAAGAAAAGGCAAGATAAAAGAAAAATCACACTTGCCAATAAAATCCAACTTACATCTGGGTAACAGCCATTTTGATTATGGCGCCACAGGCTGTGTTATTTCAGAATAAAACTGCTGGGGTAAACAGTCAAAAATAAAAAGCGGGAATGGTTCCATTACAGAGCACCACTGCAGAGCACGTGGCTTCCGGAACTCCTGCCTAAAGACGAGACTGCCAGTCACCTGAGCGGCGGTGGGCTGTCTATCCCGATTGTCATCCATCTTCACTGTCGGAACTCTGCTTCCAACTCCGGGCAGTTCCTAGTTCTGCAGTAATTACAGTGTTTTCTAATTTACTCTGCATGATCGGGCCCCTGGGTCAGAATTAATTAAGCGTGAAGCACCATTACGATGCTTTCCTTTGGCTCAGCTCCTCAGCCTTCCCTCTGGCTGCCTCTTTGTTAAAGTGTGTGGATCCTTCCCAGTGGGCACAAGGCCAGTGCGCCCCACAGCCTCACCAGGCAGCAACCCTGAACCCCGTGCCTTCCCCCTCAGAGTTCGGCTGAGGCCGAGGTTTTAGGAGGAAGCATGAGGACCCGAGGGCCAGCCGGCTCCAGATGCTAGGCGAGGAGCCCAGGAATGCTGCTTGCCAGGCAGGGCCAGGGGAAGGCCTACGGCAACGTGTCAGACACTGTCCAGCTGTTCACAACACCCCGCTTTACAGATGAGGAGACTAAGGCTTGAAGAGGACACTGCTGGCATACCTCACTAGTGGTTGGGGGCAGGAAGCTCTGAGCCAGGCCTGCCTGTGCCAGAGACCCTGTGCTTGGTCAGGCACCCCTGCCACACCTCAGTGTCTCACAGACCCACTGATGAAAACACTGGTGCGTCTCAGCATCAGGGAGCTGTGCTGTCCGGCTGTGGTGACTCCCAGTCGTGGAATTCTAGACACGGGCATGGAACAGGCTTGACTGAAAGCCACATAAGCCAGGGTCACAAGAGAAGAGAAGACATGGCCACCCTCCTGACGGGTATTCAGATGGGCTCCTGGACACTCAGCAGGGGCCAAGTCCAAAGGCAGCCTTAAGGGAAGGGTTGGGATCCTGGAACCACGCTGCCTCCCCTGCTAGGGGTTAGCTCCTTCCACTGGACAGGGACATCAGTCCCGGTTAACACATCACCCAGGTGAGCCAGGGTGAGTCCAGGACGCTCAGAGGATGGGAACCTGTTTAGAGCGGCCACTTCTTTTCACTCTAGATGCTTCTTTGCTGAGTGCAGGGAGCTTGACAACACATGCAGTGACCTCCAACGAGCACAGGGACTTGCCATGGGAGGCTCTGTGTGCTGTTCTCACCTACAGCTTCATTTTTCTTACCCATATTTTCTCTTCACCTTCATTATGTTATTGCTCTTTCACATGTTTTTTTTTAAAGGTGCTCCAATCATGCATGACAAAGTGTGACAATCACCAACAGAACAAACAAAATTAGCAAGCCTATACTTACTATAAATAGAAGGACACGATTTGCTATACATTATTCCCTGTTAGGACCAAAACTCTGTCTCTAGTCCTTTAACCACAATCAAGTCTTCCATTCCCCAAGACCTCCAGCGTTCCACGGGCTCCGCAGAGGGTCTCACCTGAACTTCTGAGTCAGCGTCGACATGCTGCAGCTGGAACCAGGTGTCCCTGTTATGGTACTTCTGCAAGTCTTCCTTCTGAATGGCCACCTTCCCTAAAACAGACAGGGCAGAGGGAAAGCAGTCACAGGAGAGAACAAATCCTCCAGGCCCAGCAAGGTTTGTAAGTTACTGCCAATTATTTCAAACGTTATAATCCAAAACAAATAATCGGGTACATGGATAATGCCACACTGTCTTCCTTTATGTAAGATCAGTGTATGGGACATTTCATCTTGAAGGCGCCCGCGCCCCACCCCTATAGCAGAAAAAGCATCACATGTCACTTCCACGGGGGTCACAGGTCTGCCTGCTCTCACACTGGGAGCACAGCCTGGGTGTGGGCAGGGCCGCCTTGTATGAACTCTGCTCTGGACTCCAGACCCCAGAGACTCACCCACCAGCACAGATGGGGCATTTGAAAGGCAAAACAAACATGAAAAAGCAGGTCCAGAGGGTGAAGGCGCCCAGAGAGTCGGGACAATTCACTCCCACCAATAACCTGCCTTCAATCTCAATCAGTCCGTCATTGTGCCATTTGTTATTTCAGCAAATTTTCATCATCTCACGTTCTCAAAAGGAAGGTGACTGCCTCAAACTCCCCACAGGCAAAGGAGACTTGGGGAAGACCCCGGAATCATTCAGCCGGGCTCCTCGGGTCCAGGCCAGTTAATTCCACACAACCAGCACTTTTGCCCACCTGCGAAGTGACACAGCACGTGAGCACTCCAAGGGTCAACACCATTGCCCACGCCCAACCTCACTGGTCCAGCTCTGACCGGGCAGAGCCATCTGGAGCCGAATCCTGTCCAGCCACACACTACATAACAGCTTAAGCCACTGCACACAGTCTAAGTCCGCAGGTGGGAGAGGAAGAGCGACAGATGCAGGAAACACACAGAAGACACAGGCTGCCAAAAAAGTATATTCCACAGAAATTCAGAGAGACCCAAATTACAGGCCCCGTGGAACACTCTCCAGCAAGCGTCACGTTACAAGGACAGAATGGCGCCCTCAGGGCTCCTCTCAGGCCCCTCCCTAAGCCTCTGTCCTCCCCTGCCATCACTAATTGAGTTGGTGGGTGTCCTGCTGAGGTCCTGGCGGTGGGTCCTGCCACCTCTGGCCGTCTGCCCTTCCGCACACCTGGTCACTAGGAAGAACAGCCCCCAAGAGAAGACTCCTTCCTCTCTGCTTGGCTCCAGTAAAACTTTCCCCCCATGGGAATATGACTCTGAGTTTTGCAAGAATAAAGCCACATGAAACGAAACATTTCTTGGAGCTGAGTTGGGCAACATATTTCATTGAAAAAAATTTAAAAATATTCCAACTCCATGATTAGTTCAGCTGGGTATGAGGATCACATTTGAAGTTTGAAATGTTACGCAACTGCAATGCTTTTGAGCTTCAACTGTCATAGGGAGGAGTCATGTATCTAATGCTTATATGAGTCCTACAACTTACACATCATTACTCTACTTCTGGAAGTACTTAATGTAATATTAAGTTGGCAATACAGGAACATAGTGCAAAACATGAAACATTAAAATACATATAAAATACAGCCAAGAATACCTTCCTCTTTCCCCTGCTACGCAGCTCCTGACTCAAGGGTCACCTTGGTTGTCAGCTTCCAGTCTGTCCTTCAAGAGCTCAGTCACAGTCAAGACTCTACAAACATGTACTTTTTAAAACATGTGTATTAGTGTTTCTAAGTGCTGTTCTGAGAGAACACCTGATCCACAGCCATAGTGTCGACTTAAATGCCTTAATCCGCAGACCTGTCCCAACCTATCAGAGTGACAGTAACAGTTCGCTAAGCCACTCTGGGCCTCACTTTCTCATTTAGACAGAGTGGTGCTACCTGCCCTTCACCTCTAAATTCCCGTGTATGATTTCCTCTGTGGGTGCTGTACCTGAAGGCAGAGCACACCAGGTAGTTCATCAGAGGGCAAGTGATGTGGGAAACCAGGTACAGAGGCGGCAGAGCACCTGGGGGGAGGCGAATCACGGGGTGAAACCTGCAGGAAGGCCGACTAAGAGCAGACTCAGTGAGGCACAGCCCAACATTCCCCGAGATGGAGCCAGCAGAAGAGAAGTTTGTTCTCATCTCTCCTGGTCAACCTGGTATCCTAGCTAGTGCATAAAAGCAAGAGAAAGAAACAAGGGCATGTAGACTAGAAAGGAAGAAATGAAAGTCTTTATTCACAGACTCTATAGGAAAATCTACAAGACAAGCTAGTAGAATAGCTGTGTTTAGTAAGACCGCAGAATACAAAGTCAATGCATAAAAAGCAATTGTGTTTATGCATGGAAGCAATGACAATAAAAACTGAAAATTTAAAAACAACAACAGTATCTTTCACAAAATGATCTTTTTATGGCTTGTGATTTTAGTATACTACCTGAAAAAAATCTTTGTGTACTCCATCAAAAACAAAATATATAAGGATAAATAAATAAATGTGTGTGTGTGTGCGCGCGCGCGCGTGCGCATGCAATGTCTGCAAGATGTGTATGCTGAAAACACATTGCAAACACTGATGAAAGAAATTAAAGAAGGCCCAAGTATATAGAAAGATATGCCATGTTGGAGCACCTGAAGACTAAAATTTTGTTAAGATGTTAATTCTCTGCAAATTAACCCATAGATCAAAGCAATCTCAGTCATTTAGGAAATTAAGTTAATAAAACACCAAAGAAATCAAAACCAAAATGAGATATCACCTCTCACCTGTCAGAATGGCTATCATCAATAAATCAACAAACAACAAGTGTTGGCAGAGACATTGAGGAAAGGAACCCTCGCGCACTGTTGGTGGGAATGCAGATTGGTGCAACCACTATGGAAAACAATGTGGAGGTTCCTCAAAAAATTAAAAATGGAACTGCCTTAATGCCAAGTGATTTCACGTCTGGGACTATATCCGAAGAAACCTGAACCACTAATTTGAAAGAATAAATGCACCCCTATGTTCAATGCAGCATTATTTACAATAGTCAAGATATGGGAGCCATCCAAGTGTCCATCAGTAGACGAGGGGATAAAAAAGCTGTGGTACATTTACACAATGTAAAAGAGAAGGAAATCTTACCTTTTGATACAGCATGTATGGGCCTAGAGAGTATTATGCCAAGTGAAATAAGCCACTCAGAGAAAAACAAAAACCATATGATTTCACTCATATGGGGAATCTAATGAACAAAATAAACAAAGAAACAAGATAGAAACAGACTCATAAAGAACAGACTGCCAGCTGTCAGAAGGGGGCAGTGAGGGCTGGGTAAAAAGCAGTACAAATTGGTAGTTGCAGAATAGTCACAGGGATACGGATTGCGGCATGGAGAATAGAGTTAATAATATTGAGATAACTGGGTATGGGGCCAGGAGGGTACTTGAGCAGTGGGGGGACCACTCTGTAGAGTGCATGGTTTTTCAGCCACTTTGCTGTACATCTGAAACTGGTGCAGAATGGTATGACTATAAACTGTGGTTGAAAAAAAAATTTTTTTAAATAAGCCGATTAAAATATGTAAATGTCAATTCAAAGGCCTAGAATAGCAAAAAGAGTTTGGAAAAGAACAAAGTTGGTGGCACCCTCATTGGATACACCCCTCCCTCCTGGACTCGACCCTCAGAGGGGCACACGTGCAACTGCACCAGGAAAGCCTAAAGGTGAGTGCGGGCTCCTGCTGGTGCGAGGCCAGCCGATCAGACACAGGAGACCGTGAGAAGCGGTGACACTGTGCTCATTTCCGTGATACAAATTTATACCCTAGAACTTGGCTTCTCATACTGTAACAACATAATTACTAGTCATAACTTTAAATTATTCCTGGAGATTCAGACAGCCGCTTATTTTTACAGCTGTAAAAACGACAGTGAAAACATCTAAGCCCAATTGCAACTGACACACCATAATTTTAAAGCCACCACGCATGGCTAAACCATGATTTTGCTGGTTATCTTCAAAATTAGCAGGTACCTGAAGCAGAATGATTAATAAAGATCTTATTTTGATTATTTTAAAGGGAAATAACCCCAGAACCAATGTGACCAGGTTCTCTGATTAAAATGTACAAAAATATTAAAAAATGTTTTTTTCCTTAGGATTACCACTCAAAAAAGTTTTCATATGCCTCCAAGGATTAATGGATATCCTCCTCATTCTAGTATAATCTGAGCCCATTACTAAGGTCAATTCTCTATCTTCATACTCACTTCCACCTATCATACTGGTGTAACCAATGCAGCCACAGGGTCACTGGGTAAAATGTCAACTTCTAACCGGGCAGCTTAAGATTCTACACTTTGCTCTTCCCTCTCCTGCTTTTTTCCATCCCTCCTTGAACAAACCTTGGCGCACCCAGTAGGTGGTGGATAGAGACAAACCCTCAAGGAGCTCCAGGCCATAGGAAGTATAGTCCAGTGAACACGTGACAAAAAGCAAAAGAAATGCTCCAGGAGGTGAAGCCACGGAGAACACACACATGGAAGGGCAGCTCGCTCAGGTGTCATCTCTGGCCAACCAGGGTCTCAGATGGGCAGCAGTAGCCGGGTGGGGAGAAGGGCCAGATGTGGGCGCCATGCAGAGGGAACGGTGTGAGCCAAGGCCAGGAGGCAGGGGGCACCAGGAGAGAGACTGGAAGGAATCGGGAGGACCTGGGCCCACATCTGGGATCGAGGAGGACAGGAAGGAGGAAGCCTTCGGCAGGGCAACCACAAAGGGCTTGAACATCTGGCTAAGGGTTTGGGAGTCATCTTGAGGCAAAGGGAGCCCTGCAGGACCTGAGCAGTGGAGTCCTATGGTCACATCTGAATTCCAGACCCATCACACCAACAGAGATCCCTCAAGACCTGGAAAGTGTGCGCTGTCTGCTTGCAAACCCTTCTTCATCAGTTCCTTCAGCGTTAAGGATTCCGTTGGGAAGCTCCTATCACAGTTCCATATTAAAATGAAGTCAGATGTGAATTATCTGAGTTCCTATGCGATCCATGCCAAGTATTTCCTGAACGAACTCCAGGTGTTTCCACTTAAATCACAGCCGTTTCCAAGAATGTTATCCGTTGGAAATGCAGGCTCTCAGGCCCTCCCCAGACTCATGCATCAGCACCTGCATTTTAACAAGTGTGTGAAGCTCTGGGCTATACTGCCAGAAACAACACCAGAGACCTGGATCATTCCGCCATAAGCACCGCTTTATGCTACCACGGCACCAAAGCTGCCTTTAGAGTTTTTGAATTTGAATTTCTTGTTATGTGTCAAGTGGAAGCTCACCACCAAGGGAGGTGTCTTCCCTGGACTGGGAAAGCAGGAGGGTAGGGGCACTCAAGGCGGTTCACACCAGAGAAGGCACAAGCAGAAAGGAGCTTTGGTGGAAGAGGATGAGTATCCGCTTTCCACCAACAGGGTTTGCAGCAGGAGGCCTCCCTGGCCTTAGGCCCACATCATCCTTGCCTGCAGAGAGCTACCCTCTTCAGGGGAAAGTAAATCTACTGCGAGGCCCTGATGTTTATACGTAGACACCTAAAAAGGAAGTGTTCCATAATCACATGGCCCCATTCCAATAAAGAGGAGATGTATGTCAGGGGCTAAGACAGATATAAATGGGGATGGGAAATCCAGGATGACTCCTGGGTTATGGGTTTTCACCAAGTGAATTTTTGGTAGCAGGATATAGATGGAGTTGAAAAATTGTGGACAGTGGTAGTGGGAAAGGAATGGTGGGTCAAGGGACAGGAGGAGGGCTTGAGGATGATGGATGGCAAGTGATAATGGAGGAGAGAAGATGATTGGTGGATTGTAGGTGATGGGTAGAAGGTGGTGGATAGTGATGGTGGGTAGTGGATGGTGGGTGGTGGTAGAAGGTAGCCAGTATAGATGAGTAGAGAGTGATAGACAGTAATGGTGGATGATGGAAGAGGGTGAATAGTGATGGTGGATGGTGGATGGTGATGGGGGGAGTGGTGGTGGTGATGATAAATGGTAGATAATGGATGGTTATAGATCAGCCATGGGCAAACTACGGCCCGCAGGCTGAATCCGGCCTGTTTGAAATGAATAAAACTAAAAAAAAAAAAAAGACTGTACCCTTTTATGTAATGATGTTTACTTTGAATTTATATTAGTTCACACAAACACTCCATCCATGCTTTTGTTCCGACCCTCCGGTCCAGTTTAAGAACCCATTGTGGCCCTCGAGTCAAAAAGTTTGCCCACCCCTGTTATATTTGGTAGCTAATAAGTCACGGATGGAGAGTGATAGAAGATAGACAAATGATCGATGGCAGGTGGTGGATAATACATGATGGGTAAAGAGTGGTGGATGGTGATGGTGGAAGATAGTACATGATGGATGAATGGTGACGGTGGATGATGGGTGGTAGTAGATTGTACATGGTAGGTGATGAGTGAAAGGTGGTGGAATGGTGATGGTGGATGGCAAATGGTAGGTGGTGAGTGGAGAGTCGTACAGGACAGAGGATGAATGATGAATGTTGGATAGTTGGTACATATGAGAGGAGGATGGAGGATGGTGATAGCAAACTGCAGCTCACTGGAGGGGATGGTAGTAGTGGGTCATGGAAGATTATGTTTTGTTCTGATATGAATAACTCATCCTTCTGCCATCACCACCCCCTTTTCCCACCCACCTTCCACCACCACCACCCCCATGACCACCATCTACCATTTTCCAGCCCCATCTATGTCCCACCATCCACCATCCACCTGGTGTTGTAAACCCATAACCTACCCGCCCTGCATCAAGCTTCACATTCAATCAACTATTGCCTCTAAGTACAGGCAATGAAGCATAATCTGAAATAAGGTCAAGAGCTCAGTAGCACAGACTTGGGAACCTGGCTGCCAAGGTCTGAACACCACCCAAAAGCCGTGTGACTTGTCTGTACCAGTTTCCTCATCTGAAAATGCACCTACTTCACAGAGTTATGAATATTAAATGAGTCAATATTTGTAAAGCACCTAGAACAATACCTGCACATAGTAAGTGCTAAGTATTTTTTATATACATGATTAGAACAGATATGCACCAGATACTTCACTTTACATCTCTCCTCCTTTCCTACAATATGAATTCCTGCCAGACAGTTCCAGAATAAACAGGCAGCACTTACCATTCTTCCAGAGTGAGAATGAAAGGTGGAAGAAATGACAACAAAAGTGCAGCTCACTGACACACCAGATGGCTCATTAATGTTGGATAGTTGGGTTTAACTTCCTAGGGTCAGACACTCTTCTCTATCTACATGTATGCAACACATTTTTAGTATAAGCAAGAGTTCACTTAAGTCTCAACACATGAATGCTTGATAAAGCTTTCATAAAGTTTTATTATTCAACTAAGCCACCCTAGCCTAAATAAAGCAAGCATCAACACGTCCTGCTTCTGTGTAAAGGCTCCCCACTGCCCCACCTGTTTCTTTGCTAAGCCCTAAGTCTGTACTGCCTTGGAAGCCTTATTTGCCCAACTTTAATAGACCAAGTAAGAGGCGTTGTGAAGGCTCATGGAAATGACTCAGGGTGGGAAATAAGCCACGCGCATGGACTAAAGGAGAAATTCACATGTGGACCAAGATCCTAAAAAGGAAAACAGGGTGAAGAAGAGAAGGAAATGATGGGGCATGAGATTGGAAAGGGAGGAGAGGGAGGGAATGTGGGTGGGTGTGGGGGAGGGGAGGGAGAGGAGGAGGTACTAAGGCACATCCCCTCTCTGCCGGTCATGGAACGACTGGAGAGCAGAGCAGCAGGATGTGCACCACTTTCTCCAGCCCCGCATCTGCTGTAGACCCCGCAGATCTGGCGATTCTGGCAGAGAAGGTGACTACTGCTTTCCCTTCCTCTAGTCCAGCGGTTCTCAACCTGTGCGTCGCGACCCCTTTGGCAGTCGAACGACCCTTTCACAGGGGTCACCTAAATACATCCTGCATATCAGATATTTACATGACGATTCATAACAGTAGCAAAATTACAGTTATGAAGTAGCAACGAAAATAATTTTATGGTTGGGGGTCACCACAACATGAGGAACTGTATTAAAGGGTCGTGGCGGTAGGAAGGTTGAGAACCACTGCTCTAGTCAGTCCAGATCACTTAGGTTTAGAAACACTCTCACACTTGCGCATCGTCAGAGTCCCAGAGAAAGCATACATCTAAATGCTATCCAAATGCTTGATTAAAATATAAAAGGTTCAGATTGAATTCTGGGAAGCCACCTCTCTCACATCAGGCAGGATGAATTACATTCAGAGTGAGAGCAAGTTCTGGGGATGGCAGCACCCACTGACGAGTCTTTAGGGAGGGAGATGACTTCGTGGGATGACTAAGCAGGTGTAGACACCTATCTCCTCCCCAGTCTCTGCCAACACTGGCACTCACTTCTCCACAATATGACAGGAAATATCTGACTTGTTGGCTCACCACCCGTTAGCTGTGCATCTTCAGACAAGGAAGGGTCTTATCTCCTCTGAGCCTCAGTTTCTTCTTGATAGAGCAAACAGAGGGGATAGCTACTTCCTGGGGTTAATACAAGGGATAAATGGCATGCTTTTATACCTGGCATATATAAGCATTCAGCACATGTTAGCTTCCTTCTAACTGTAAATGTCACCCTGAGGAACTCAATAAAACCGTGGAATTCTAGGTTCAGCCCATCTGGGTTCACCAGCATGAGTGGGAGCCTGGGTACCTGGATTTTAACATACTCCCCAGTAGCAAAGGAGGAGCATGCTGCTTGTGGGACTAGTCAGATTTCAGAAAACTGAGCTATATTTTAAAAGTTTCTAGTGTTGAGAGGGTAGAGGCCTGCACAGGGGCACAAGTGGGGTGAATGCACACGTGTGTTTATGTTGAGATGGCTAGGAAGGCCATGGAGAAGCTAAGCCCAGAGCACAATTTGGTTAGATTATGAAAGGCCTTGACTGCATGCTGGGGAGTGTGGACTTCCTTCTCCAGGCCAAAACAGGCAGTGTGGCCTCAAACCTGGCAATATTTTAAAAAATAAATCAGGCTCTAAAATGGAAGCATGAACCTCCAGAAAAGGGTTTCTTCAGATGGGAAACTATCTATAAAACACTGAATTTCTAAAATGGAATAAATGGAATGCGTTGAGGTATTTTCAAAAGTTGTCCATTCTTTTCACAAATGTTTAGTGACTGCCTCCTAAGCCGAAGCCAGATGCTGGGGACAGACACGATGGAGTCACTTCTGGGCCCTGGCCATGTTTTGAGCTTTTTCGTAAGTACGGTGGGATATCAGTGGTCAGCTCTAACTGGGAGGAGATGCTCACGGTCCATCCGAAGAAAAGGCCGTGGAGTGAAGGGAGGAGCGTCTTATCTTCTCGTGGGGCAAACTCTGAGGCCATGCAGGCTACAGTTCAAGCAGGCGAAAGGTCGGTGCAGGGCAAGCATGTCGAACTCGCGGCCCGCGAGCTGCATACCTCGTTTATTTGGACCGTGTTAGCCTTTGAGTTTGACATGCTTGGTAGCATGATGTGGTGGCACCTGCAGGAACTGAGCTCCAAGTCTTGGCAGGGCAGCTAGGAGGGTAAGGAAGCAGCAGATACAGGGTTTACTCAGCAATGAGGAACCTTTGAGTTCAGCATGATCCATCCGAGATGCCTGGAGACACCACAGGGATCCTGCAGGGCAGCTGGACCCACAGGCTGAGAACTAAGGAGGCAGCAGCAGGCTGGGAGTAAAAGCCAGAGGGGGTGAGGCCAGAGGCTGAGCAAGAGCTGCGTGGAAGGCGGCCAACTGTCCTGCGTGCTGCTGGGAGGCTGCTGCGGCCTGGATGAAACATCCCTACTGGCTATGTGGGTGACCTGCGCAAGAGGTCTGGGCAGTGAGTAGGAACCATTTGGAACCCCAAGCTTGATCCAGAGGAAAGGTGATCAACTGTCTGCGTGACTCAAGTGCATTTCAAATGCCAAGTGCTCTACCCAAGAGCCTCTCTTCCAAGAAAGGCCAAGGCCACCACATGGACGTTACATGGTGCTTGGATTCCAGCAACTACAGTCGTGCTCATGTTTGGCTTCTCGATTCTATTTTTGGGGCCACAGTAAACATGAATAGGAACACAGGTGCACTACTGAACTCGGGAAGCTTCTATGCTATTCCACACCTGTCCTCTACATTCAGGTTGGGCCTCACTCTCCCTAGGAGTCCCCCACTGAAATGTTAGTGCCTCTGAGCACACCCTAATACCTCCGAGAACACCCTAATGCCACTAATAACCCATATTCCTGAGATCTCCCCAATGGTTCTGAGCATACCCCAATATCTCTCAGGACATCCCCCAATACTGAGAGCACCCTAATATCTCTGAAAACATTCCAGTACCTCTGAGAGGAACTCAATACCTCTGCGAGCCCCAATATGTCTAAGGACACCACAATACTTCTGAAAATACCCCAATACCTCTGAAAGCCCCAATGTCTCTGTGAAGGTCCCCAATACCTGTAAGATCACCCTAATGCATCTGAGAGCATCCAATACCTGAGAGAGCCCCAATATGTCTGAGAATACCCCAATAGCTCTAAGAGCACCCCAGTGCTTCTGAGAGCACCCAATACCATCTGACGGCCTATGGAGGGTATTAGAGTCAGGAACAGAGGTGGCCTGGGGATGGGGGGAGGGGTTCTCCTCTGCTCACAGCCCCCTGGAGGAGCCCTTGGGAGTCATTTGAAGAAGGTTGGAGGTTGCTGTATCCTCATCTTAAAGGACAGCTCCCAAGGCTTTGCTGGTGTGTGCTGGTCTCTCCCATGCGATCTTATGCTGTGAAATCCCTCCACAGGCTGCCAGGCTGGGACTCAGCGACCTGTCCCAGCCCTGGGGGATGCCACAGCCAGGCTAGGAGGCTGCCCAGGCCGCTTCCTGCCACTGTGAACACAACCAGGAAGGCCAGGCTGAAAACGCCACTCGCCTCTGCTGTCTCAGACAGGATGCCTGGAAGAGACATCCACTTACACCAGAATGCGACACCCACTGAAGTACCTACCTATGATGGAGTCCCTCCGGAAAACGTCTCTATCGAAGATGTAAAATGACAGGTGACGAAAACTCCGAGGGATTTCACAGTAGAAGTCTTCTCCATAGAAGGGGCTGGACAAAGAAACAGAACGAGCACCGTTAGATTCTGTGAGGTGATGGCCTCGTCCTCAGTCGTGGCGTGGGCGTCGTGGTGGGGGCGCAGACCAAGCACCGACCCGGGGCACACACGTGCACTCATTTTTAAGCACCACGAACACGCCATTCCGCGTTTTGCTTGTAAGACATGAAACTGCAATTTCTTAACTGGGATATAAATGAACTTAAGAGTGAACAGGCTGTAAAAATCTTCAAAGATGTGGCCCCAGCACTGAAGGCATGTCAAGTTAAATCGGCGTTTTTCAACCTTTTTCCTCTTGTGGCCCGAGTAAACTAATTACTAAAATTCTACGGAACACCGAAATATATAGTTTTTGCTGATTTGACAAAAAAAATAGGTATAATTTTGATTCATTCATACCAGACAGCTATTGTTGTGTTGACTGTTACCACTTTTTAATTTGACAACATAAGGAAAAAGAAGTCAGTGCCCTGACTAACAGTCAGGTATTGCATGTTTTAAAAATTCCTGTGGCACCCTGGTTGAAAATCGCTGCGTCAAATGAATGAATAGCTGTGCTGGTTTGGCGACAGCTCAGGGAAACCAGAGAGCTCGACACAGATCGTGGCATTAACAAAACTCTGTCTATTGTGTGTGTCCAGCTTTCGCACAAATGCTCCTGGGCTGCATCTTGAGGGTATGGGGTGGCAGGTGGCAGGCCTCACCCAGCATTCAGATGGTGCAGAGTGCTCCCCTTTCTCCAGGAGTCACGGTTAAATTCCGACCAGGCCACCATCCACACCTCTCACCGGGGAGGGGAGCCTTACCCACCACAGCCAACTGTCCACATAGAACCTGAGGCTCATTCACCCACAGGTGGAGACTCAAAATAAACTAGAAATTCTAACTGAAGGGCCGGAACCCCTGGGCTGTCCTAGCCAGGCGCGGGCAGAGGTTAGCAGACACTGGTTCATGGAAGTCACGGTGAATGTGCACAAAACACGGCCCCCGCCATACCTGCATCCACAGGATAGGAAATGGAACAGTTACTTCAGCACACACCCCTACAACTACCTTGGAATCTGGCATGATTCCACTTTCATGCACGCTCATGGCTAAGGTCCAGCATAGGAAACAGATTAGGTCAAGTACAAACTAAAACAGTGTGCTTCACTTTGTTAGGAGAAAGAGGGATGTAGGCTGCTGACCACGTATGAAAAGAGAGATGGAAAGACTTCATACCATGAGTGTCTCCTAGTGAAAGTTTACTGTGAGTGACACAGACATGACAATAGGAAAGAAAGGGAGGGAGTGGGGAATCAGTTCCCAACTAAGAGAGCTCCAGGGCTATATTTTCTCAAGTTCAGCACCTCTGAAATCAGAATGTATCCTACAATCAATGTCAGAAAAAACTGTTTCATAGATTAATTAGCATTGTTTTTGTTAGTGTACATAAAATGATGGTACATCCCATAACTGACAAATGTCACAGATTCCATAAAATACAGAATTTTTGACAGCATGACACGTCATTGTTTGAAGGTCACGAGCACAAAGAGCTGGAGCCTTGAGGAGCTCCAGGGTCATTTCAGGGAGAAGGGGGAGAAACAAATAAGCCACCACAGAAGTAAGGCATGATGGGAAAGTGAAACCTGGTTCAGAAGGGATGGGGCGCAGAGTGCAGGAGAGGAAAGCAGTAGGCAAGGAGGGAGAAGGACAAGTCTGGGATCCTTAATGGGCCCACAGCAGGCACTGCCCATGCCTGGACCCAAACACATTAAGCCAGGGCAAAAGAGTCAGTGAGGAGGAAAGGCTGAGAGAGGCAAGGAAACCAGCAGGTCTGACAGCCCTTGCCAGAAACCCAGAAACCAACCAGTGTGCCAATCCTTCCGGCTAGAAAGACAAAGGACCCACGTCGTCCAGCACATGCTTGAGAAAGAAGAGCAAAGGTGGAGGACTCACAGTTCCAGGTTTCAAAATTTACTGCAAAGTGACAGTAATCGAAACAGTGTGGTCCTGGCCCAGGGACAGACAGATCCCTACCTCACACCATACAAAAAAAATTAACTCAAAGTAATCACAAAGGGCTAAAACAGTAACAACTATAACTATACAGAAATAAATCTTTGTAACCTAGAGGAAGGTATAACATTTTTAGATATGACATCAAAACAATTTCTAAGAGAAAAAATATAAGTAAGCCAAACTTCATCAAAATTAAAAATATTGTGCTTTAAAATACACTACTATGAAACTTCAAAGAAAGATTAGGAGAAAATCTTTGCAAATCATGTATTTGATATAAAACTTGTATCCAGAATACATTAAAAAAAAAACTTTTACAGCACAATAAGAAGCAGGTAAGTAGTTCAATTGCAAAACGGGCAAAAGATTTGAACAGATATATCACCAAAGAAGACAAATGATCCACAAGCATATAAAAAAAGTTTAACATCATTAGCCATCAGGGAAATGCAAATTAATTGACAAAATACCACTTCCCACCCACTAGGATGGCGATAATAAAAAAGATGGCAACAAGTATTAGGAAGGATGTGGAGAAATTGGAACCCTCTTACATTGCCGGTGGAAATGCAAACTAGCGCAGCCACTTCGAGAAACAGTTTGGCAGGGTATTAAAAAGTTAAACACAGAGTGATGACAGGGCCCGGCAATTCCTCTCCTAGCAATACCCAAGAGAAATGCAAATGTGTCTATACAAAAACTTATACATGAATGTTCACAGCAGCATTATTCACAACAGCCAAAAGGTGGAAACAACCCAAATGTCAACAAGTGACAAATGGAAAAACAAAATCTGGTAAATCCATACAATAGATTCTTGTTTGGTGATAAAAAAGGAACAAAGTGCTGATAAATGCTACCACAATAAATCTCAGAAGCATGCTAAGTGAAAGAATACAGATGCTAATAAAAAAAAATCCAACCCCCCTTTTTAATATTCCATTTATAAGAAATGTCCAGAAAAAGCAGATGTGTACAAAGTAGGTCAGTGAATGCGGGAGGCTGGAGGTGGGAGGGAGGTAACTGCAATGGGCTCTTCTTGAGTGTTCTAAAATGGATATAGTGATGAAAACACACTCTGTAAATTTACTGAAAATTGCTCAATTTTACACTTTAAAATTCTCTACAGCCCTGGCCAAGTGGTTCACTCGATTGGAGCACTATCCAGTGTACCAGAGGGTTGTGGGTTTGATTCAGTCAGGGCATGTGTGTGGGTGTTGGGGGGGGGGGGGGGTACCAATTGATCTCTCTCTCTCTCTCTCTCTCTCTCTCTCTCTCTCTCTCCCCAGCCACCTCTCTCTCAAATCAATATCCTCAGGTAAGGATTAAAAAAAATTTTTTTTAATTCCTATAGCATGAAGAGGACTCTTTATAGCCCTTTTCCCAGTGCCTTTCCCCCTTACAGCTCACCCTCAGAAGGGAAGCCAAAATAATTCCTGCATTCTGGGCACTGGGCCTGCCTCCTGGGAGCCTGTGCCCAGTGGGTTGGCCAGCTTCACCTGGGCACCCATGACATCCCAGGTCCTGTTCTGAACCCCAACAGGTAGCAAACAGAGTTGACCCTTGAAGAACACGGGTTTTAAAATTCATGGACAAGTGGAGCTCGAGAGTTCGTTGTTCAAGGGTCAACTGTATTTAGCCCTCACAAGGTGGGGAAACTGAGGCACCGGGCAGGTTAGCTAGTGTATGTTTACAAGCAAAGAAATAGTGTGCGGCTCTGAATCCCACTGTGTCCAGGTCCTAATCCCCAGGGCCTGTGAATATGTTACCTCACATGGCAAATGGGACTTTGTAGATGGGATTTAGTTAAGGATCTTAAGTTTGGAAGTCATCCTGGATTATCCAGGTGGGCCCAGTGGATCTCAGGATCCTCAGAAGAGGGCAGAAGAGGGGTCAGAGCCAGAGAAGGACACACGATGATGGAAGCAGAGGCTGTGTTGAAGCAGGGCCTCGAGACAGGGCTGGATAAGCCAGAAGATATATTCTGCCCTGGGCCTTCAGAAGGCACCTGCCCAGCCGACACTGATCGTAGTGATTTTGGTGTTTTATTCTCCTGGGGCATCACACAGCAGCTCGCTAGGGATGAGGATCGGGGGCATCTGGCAGACAGATGCTCTCCCGACAAAGTGGAGCGTGGACAATGCTCTGCGCGGACCTTCAGACCTAGGCTGACACACGGATTGACTGCTGCTACGCCAAGGGCACTAGAAGGGAGAGAAGGGAGAAAGGTGACAGCCATGCCCATCCCTGCCACCCCCCACCCCCAGGAGGGAGCTGTGGGACCAAGGCGGGCAGACCAGGCAACACCCACCTCTTCTCACTCAGACCCATACCTTCATGACAATACAACTTTCATTTGTATTTAACTGATTTCATCATTTTTTAAACTTTGTCCAGAGACTAGGTGGTTAACTTAGAAACCATGTCTTCATAATGAAAACAAAATCTTCAGAGGGAGATTTCAAGTGCTTAAATTGTTCTGAGTATTTCAGAGAAGTAGCCGTCTAAACACAAGAACTATCCTTCCATCTTTCAATGAAAGCAGATGCCTAAGACTTCCATCAAGTGAAGGTCCATAGTTTAACAAATGCTCTTTCAAAAACCCCACATAAGCATATTCTCCTCAGTGGACTTTTTGCCTCGATGAGCCTTCCTGTGACTCGTTGTCTGCATTTGTGAGTCTCGGTCTGCTGTCAACAGACTCCACAGGAGTGTGATGAACTGGGTTAACTTCCAGTTCCACAACCCACTCCTCCTGTTAGTGCCAGCTCTCTTAGTTCCCACTTATTCAACCTGTGACTAAGAGCCTAAAACATCATGAAGATTAATGACACAGTCTACAGGAAACCCTCTAACACTCAGGAGTACAGTCACTCCAGAAAATAAGTAGGTCAGTGTGTGTGTGTGTGTGTGTGTGTGTGTGCACGCGCATGTGTGCGCATGTACACATAAATTGTGTGTGTGTATGGGTGTGTGCAAGTGTGCAGGTGTGTGTGGGTGTGCCTGTGCACATGGAGGTATGTGTGGGGGTGCATGTGCACACACATATGTGTGTCTGAGTGTGTGTGTGTGTGTGTGTGTGTGTGTGTGTGTGTGTGTGTGTCACACACATGAAGGATATGGCAGTGACTTAAATAGGGGATGGGCGCTGACCTGGAAGGTCTTGTGGCCATTTATTGTGGAGGCTTGGTCTGCAGGTACCATCACCTATAGGCTATGCCTAATCCTTCCCCCACATTTGGAATATGTATCCCAGGAAGACATTATTTTTCACATTAAGTTGATTCATAATTAGACTTAGGTGTAAATTTTTTGAATTTCTTCATGGTTTTTTTTACTCTTTTATGATCTGAATTTTATTTGCTTTCAAAAGAATACTTCCTTTCATTTTAACTAAAACCAAAAATTATTTTTTTCTTTTTAAGAATGACATTCTATCAAGGATTTTGGACCCACCTGAATGGCTAGAATAAAAAAGACATAATAACAAGTGTTGGTGAGGATGTGGAGAAATTCGAACCCTCATTCGCTGCTTGGAGGAATGTAAAGTGGTGTGGCCACTTTGGAAAACAATGACAATTCCTCAAAATGGTAAATTTAGAGTAACCACATGGCCCAACAACCACACTCCTGGGTATATACCCGGAGAAATGAAACCACATGTCCACACAAAAACTCATGCATGCAAGTTAATAGCATAATTCACGGCAGCCAAGAGTGGAAACAACCCAAATGTCCATCAACAGATGAATGGATAAACAAAATGTGGTCCAGCCAAACACTGGATATTATCAGCCACAGAAAGAAATGAAGCCCTGATGCATGCTGTAAAGTGGATGAGCCTGGAAAAAGTCATCAGGGCCACATAGTATAGGATTCCATTTACATGAAATGCCCAGAATAGGCAAATCTGTAGACAGAAAGTGGTAGTGGCTGCCAGGGGCTGGGTAGCAGGGTGTTGGCAGGAAATGGAGACAGTTAAAGGGAATGGGTTTCTTTTTAGAGAGATGAAAATGTTCTAAAATTGATTGTGGTAATGGCTGCACAACTCTAAATATACTGAAAACCATAGAACTGTACATTTTAAATGGGTAAATTATATGGTATGTGAATTATATCTCAATAAAGCTATTTAAAAAATACATAAAGATGTCACAAAGCAAAAAACAGAATTAACATTGTAGGGAATATCCTCCTAGGGTTGTTTTTTCTCTAAAGATGTATGGATATAGAATAGAAATAGAAGTAGACAGCGGCACATATTTTTAAAATAAAAGTGGGATTGCTTGGCTGGTGGCTCAGTGATTGAGCATCAGTCCAAGAATCAGGAGGTCACAGTTCAATTCCTGGTCAAGGCACATGCCTGGGTTTTGGCTTGATCCCCAGTTTATGTGTGTGTGTGGCAGGGGGGGTGGTTCAGGAGACAGCCGATCAATGATTCTCATCATTGGTGTTTCTCTGTTTCCCTCTCCCTTCCTTTCTCTGAAATAAATAAAAATATATTAAAATAAAATAAAAGTGGGATTATATTATATACTAGTGGCCTGGTACATGAAATTCGTGTATGGGTAGGGTGTCCCTCAGCCCGGCCTGCACCCTCTCCAATCTGGCACCCTTCAGGGGATGTCTGACTGCTGGTTTAGGCCCGATCCCACCTAAACCGGCAGTCAGACATCCCTCTCACAATCCGGGACTGCTGGCTCCTAACCACTCACCTGCCTGCCTGCTGATCGCCCATAACCACTCTGACTGCCTGACTGTTCACTTCCAACTGCCCCCCCCCCGCCCCCCCGCCAGCCTGCTCAACCCCAACTGGCCCCCCTTGCTGGCCTGGTCACCCCCAACTGCCCTCCCCTCCTGGCCTGATCGCCCCTAACTGCCTCTGCCTGGGCCCTGCCACCATGGCTTTGTCCAGAAGGATGTCTGGAAGGTCTCCTGAACTAATTAGCATATTACCCTTTTATTAGTATAGATTCTGATATGTAGTCAGCTTTTTCCTTTCACATCATGCCATGGACAGCTTTCCAAATAAGAATATAAAATGTCTGTCCAGCAGGTGTGGCTCAGAGGTTGAGCGTTAACCTATAAACAAGGAGGTCACAGTTTGATTCCTGGTCAGGGCACATGCCCAGGTTGTGGGCTCGATTCCCAGTGTATGGCATGCAGGAGGCAGCCAGTCAATGATTTTCTCTCATCATTGATGTTTCTATCGCTCTCTCCCTCTCCTTTCCTCTCTGAAATATATATAGAATGTTAGCAGTCACACAGTACTTGAGGTCTGAACAACACTGCTCAATTCACCCATTCCAACACTGACGGACACCTGGGTCCTCCCCAACTTTTATCATTAGGAGCAGCACAGAATGAGACTCTAGGGTAGGGGGTCTTTGCACAGCTGTCCAATTGTTCCCGGAAGATAAATTCCACTTGGCGGGAGAGTATTCACTGTCCTAAGGTTTTAATGCATAATGCTATATGACCCTCCCGAAGGGGGGACCAATTTACCCCT
This sequence comes from Myotis myotis, assembly GCF_014108235.1. Classification (NCBI taxonomy): domain Eukaryota; kingdom Metazoa; phylum Chordata; class Mammalia; order Chiroptera; family Vespertilionidae; genus Myotis; species Myotis myotis. The sequence continues at coordinate 239,524 of NW_023416372.1, read as the reverse complement.
AATGCCCACCAACCCTGAGTCTTACCAGCATTTACTAAAGTAAACTTTGCTAAAGTAACAGCAAAAAACAAAACAAAAACTACTGCTTTCATTTGAAAAGCTTAAATTATTGTTTAGGTTGAATATCTTTCATGTGCATATGAGCATTTTCTGTCTCATTTTGCTGTTAAAACTAGAGGCCCGATGCACAAAATTCATGCAAGGGGCTCGGTCCTTGCAGCCCTGGCTTCATCTGGAAAGTCATCCAGAAGGTCGTTTGGCTGTCGGGTCTAATTAGCATAGTATGCTTTTATCATTATAGATGCCTCTGGCCCATCTCCTATTAAATGCCCATCTTTCATATTATTTCCATGCTCGGAATATTAATCCACTGAGAACTTGTAAACTTATGCTGCAAATTAAAAGACAAATAACTAAAGCACAACAAATAAGGAATATCTTTTTAAACTAGAGACACCACAACTTTGCTAACAATATCTGCCATAAATGGGCAAGTACGGGCATGTGATCCTGCCATTTCTGACATACACGCCACCAGAAAAGCAAGAGGGTCCCCGTGCAAGGAGCTGACGCTGCTCACAGCAGAAGGACCATTTCAGCCCCGACATGGCATCACTCGGGACATCTCAACCCTCCCAGCTTCTAGAAGGACCCACATGGGGTATAAGTGGGGTGGGCCACACAGCCAGTCTCCCCTTCCTCTAGCCCTGCAGACAGAGGACAGAGGTGGGATGAAGGCCCCCCAAAACCACAGGTGCCAACTACTTCAACCACCACAGTGGTCACCTGGACAACCCACCCCTCCTTCCCAGTGAACAAGAAAGTTTGCACTTGTCGATTCCTGGGCAGCAGGGTGGGAAGTTCATGCCGAAAGAAAAAGGAGACTGTCAAGGATCGGGAGCAGGGTGAGTTCTCACACCCCCACCCTCTGCATGTGCCTGGCAAGACAATATATTCTTTCTGGTGGACTCAAAGGGGCCACACAGCCTTGGGCTTCCCCTTCCCATTAGAGGCTTAACCTGGGGTACCTCTCCCCATAGGCCTGGCTTTGTCCCCAGTCCAAGGTCAGCCCAGTCAGAGGCGTGATTAATGTCCCTGCACTGTCAGTTCCCACTTACAGCCTTAGGGCTCCAGAACCCTCTTTCCAAATAAAGAGAAAAACGCCGCCCAAAGGACTTGGCTTGCCTTAAATACCACTGTCTGAGAGAGGGGAATTAATGCGTGCAGCGGCATCCGCCTCTGAGGCCGGCCGGAGTGACAAGCTCTTGCCCCCAGTGATTACAGAGAGGAGCTCAAATGAAGTTTCACAGAATCAAACAAACTCTCCTAAGGAAAGCATAACAAAACCTGCAGAAAACCAGGTTGAACTTTAAGGAACGCTCTGACAAGGGGGAACCTGCATTCCTCTTCCTCCTCCCACAGCCCAGATGTGCGGCCCAGAGGTGGAGACAGGGCTGCACTGGGGACCCAACACAGAAAACTCCATGAGTCATTTCCCAGCATCTGCGAGGCTGGCACGCCCCATCCCACACCAAGGCTGCTTGCCACTGCACAACGATGTTGCTCATGAGAAAACAGCCGGCAGCCTGGTTTTCCCCGGTTTCATGTTATTTCGCAAATGCCTGCATCTATTTCTTAACCTCTGAGGTCCGGTGGGGGGTGGGGGGGCCGGTGGGGGGAGCTGAGGAGCTGCTCCACAGTCTGGGTAGATGGAGAAAGGCTGCGTGCTATAGAACAGGGAGCCCGCACTGCGTCTCTTTGTGAGAGGGCTATTCTTAAGAGGGTCTTTGTGCCTCAAAGTCTGAGCTATGGATACACCACAGAGAAGGCCACCGTCGAGGGCTTAGCATCCAGAAGCAGTGGATTGTGGCTCCCAGGGGAACTCAGGGCTCACTTCCTCCCCGGCCCCACGTGAACTGAAGCCAAGTAAGTAAGTCCAGTTTTCCAAAAAGGGCACCAGCCTATCTCTGAACAGCTCAGTGCTCAGCTAATAAAATGTGCATGTGGTTAAATCATTAACGAACAGCTGGATTCAAATGCCATTAAACCAAAGGTCCGGGCATGGGAGGGAAATCATGTAGCCTGCACCCCACATGGATTGTTGGGGTGCAATATCTGCAGCAGGCAGTGCTGCGCCTGGCCTGGGAAGGCCTGGCGATTGAGTTCCAGAAAGGGGCCTCCCGCTGCCACAGTTATCCTGCAGGCACCCAGAGGCAGGAGGAAAGCCGTTTTGGTTTCTGCTAAGTGCACCTCTCATTTCATTTAGGTGGAGATTTAAAAACCCCTGTGCAGCAAGGACCCTCGGCATCTGTGACCTTTCATTACAAACGGTTGTGTTTTCCCCTGAGGTTCCCAAAAAGATATTGCCTCTGACTGAAAGGCAAGATGCTCAGTCTCATACTGAACTCTACCCCTCACCCCTGTCACCGCCTGAACTACTCACACAGCAGCCTCCCCATGGAGAGGCAGCTCCCAGGAGAGAACGCCACTCTGTCGCCACACGGGACCGGATGAAGACATGCATGGCGTGTTGCACAGCGTCTTGCAGATTTGAAGTGGGGACTGGAGTTAACCCTCCCCCGGGGAAGGAGAGAACCTGAGGTCAGAGCAGTTTTTGTCCAAATGCTGGGGCAGAAGTGTCCTGGCTGGACTCACCCACGTGTTTTGTCACCTGGGCCAATCACAGCCTGCACTGCAAGGACGCAGCACAAGCACGGGGGCTGCGGACGCTTTCCGTGACGCGCTGAAGGGGCCATGGTGGCCGCTGCCAGGTAACAGGGACACCCACCAAGAGCAGTCGGCAGCCCGGCCTGGCAGGCCAGGCCAGAGGAGCAGGAAGTCCACACTGGGCAGGTACAGGACCGGGGCTGGGAAACGCTCGCAGGGAGCTGCTCATGCTCTTCCCGGAGGGCCTGGAGCCAAGCTGGACATCTGTGTGTCGGGACCAGAGTCCACTGGCCATGACCACCCCCTCCATGGGCGATCTTCAGCCTGTATTTCCGGGCCTGACCCAGGTCCAAGGGTCCCGAGCAAGTTACCTCACCTCTCCAAGACTCAGTTTCCCCATCTGCAAAACTCCTATTCATAGGGTTATGGCGGGTCCACTGGATGCTGTGCACGGCTCACACCGCTGCACACAGCTCCCAAAATGCCAAGACCTGTCGTCCACAGCAGCTTCTCTCCTCCCACTCCCCGTGTCTCCCAGGCAGAAATCACATATTCTTAACCAGTTACAACCAGATCATCTTTATTAAGGCCTGGCCGCGCTTTTCACAGTGGCTGAGACAATTCTTAGAAGACCGAGTCACATGCTGGCCAGTTGTAACAGCAGAAACATTTCAAACTCCACAAAAAGGCCCTGAAAGAGGAGAAGAGTGTCAGGCAGGAGCCCAGAGGAGGGAGGGGTGGGCACCCTGTGGTGGAAGCTTTTAGGGTCTCCTGCAAAAGGTTCTAACTTGTGCAGGGTAACCCCATTAACTCCAGCATCCTGCCAGCCCAGAAACTGCCCAGCCCACGGTCCCGAAAGGAGAAAGGAAGGGAGCCGCCCTAATGCCCCACTCAGATGGCTCCTTCCCCGTGCAAGCCCATCCAGCTGTGAGCACACTCACAGTCTCCCCTACGGGTGCCACCGCACCTGGCACCACACTGCTAATAAGCCCCGACTTGGCCTAGGCCGGGGCCTCGGTGTGCAGGAGGCGCTCAGTGCTTGTGCAATGAAAGCAAACCAGCACTCGCCATCAGCTGAGCTTTCCTGTGAAGCTCTGAGAGGATCCTCACATTCAGACACGAGTCAGGATCCTGTGACTTAGGAAAAACAGAAGGAGAAATTGAAGCTGGATGTCAGGAAGAGGATGCTCAGGACACTGCAGGCTCACCCTGGACCCAGGAGGTCCCTGGAGCCGTCATAAATTCCAGGGACCCAGCACCCACCCCACGGAGATCCTGGAACTCCCAAGGCCCACTCCGCCAAATGTCAATGTGAGGAGTCTCCAAGGCCACAACAACTGAGACTACCAGGACCTTGGTGCAGATGGCCTTGCCCACCTCTCAAGTTGAGGAGAAAGTCCTTGCTTAGAATACTATAAATCTAAACCGTTCTTAAACGTGGAAATAACTCAGATGGGCTGCTTGACCACGGAATTGCCCCAGATACAAATATCCCTTCTTGGAAGATTGGGAGAAAGAAACAGGAGAGAGAGGATGGCATGGTAGTAAAGAGATGTTCTTACCGACCTCACCTGCCTCTGCCCTTGCTCCGGCACTGAAGCATGGCACCAAGCCTGGGACCCTGTGGGCCGGTGTGAGACACGGTAACCATGTCAGAGCCATGCGACCAGCCCTCTGACAGAAACTAGCATAGAGGATAAAAATAAGTGCGGTGACAGAAAGCACACACGGTCTTCGGAAAATCTGATTTACATAAAGCTACTCAGGAAGATTCTTTTCACAAGACTCACCCATAAACACAGCATCGCAAAGGTTATGGTGACCAAAATCAGGCCTTTCCCGGAAAACCCTCTGAGGATGTGATTATCACTTATAACATCCGAGTGCACTGGATCCCTGATCCTCTCAGTCATGCAGAGACACTTGAAAGGATGTGTCTCCCTGTGTGGAGCGCCCCAGGACTATGGAGGGGGGTGGATCTCACCTCTTGGAATGCCCCAGGATTATGGAGGTGTGGAATCCCACTGGAGCACCCCAGGATTGTGGGGGACATGTTTTCCTACCTGGAGTACCCCAGAATCATGGAGGGATGGATCTCACCACCTGGTGTACCCCAGCACTGTCGGGGGATGGGTCCATCTACTCTAGCTGGTATGGAATATCTGGGCCAGAGGTCTACATTTATATCAGAAAGAATTTTTAAAGCTTTAACTTCAGCCCAGCCAGTGGGTGGAGCATTGTCCCATGCACCAAGAGGCTGCTGGTTCCATTCCTGGTCAGGGCTGCAGGCTCGATCCCCAGTAGGGTCAGTGCGCAACATAGCAACTGGTCGACCGGTTGTTCTGTCATAACAGTTGCTTAGGCTTTTATACATATAGATGTTCAAGACCATTTTGGGAGCAATCCCAATTTTTTAAACAAAAAGGCATCGTACTATGAACAGTCTTGTTACCTGCCTTCATCACTTAGCAGAGATAACCAAACTCCCAGAAGGGTAAGCACCATTCCAACCAGAATGTGAGGAGCAGTGAGGGCTCTGCCTTTGGGGGAAAACGAGAAAGGTAGCAAGTGTGGTGCCAGGTGTGGGCCAGGCTCGGGCCAGGACCATGTGGTACCCCTTCCCTTCCAGATGGCAACCCAAATGGAAACAGGTGGGAGGAAGCAGGAGGGCAGGGGCTTCTGGGCTGGACCGGGGGCAGAGGCCCAGGGTGGGCTATGGGGTGGAGGCTCAGCACAGCCTCAATCAGAACTGCCACTGGGGGAGGTGAGGGGCAGATCGGAAACCTTGGGACAGCACTTCACTGAGCCAGGAGCTGGGGTTTGTTTTGTTTTGTTTTTCAGCATATTTTGTGGGGATTTCCTGGGGAAAGATAGGCAATATCATCCTCACAGGAATCACTTACATGGGGAAAAGGAAATTAAAACACTGCTACTTTATGGAATATTCTTGCAAATAACTGGCTTAACCCAATACTTATTTTTAGCTCTTATTTTTAACTCTTTTGTTCATATAACATCAATATGCTCTTTTCACTGGATAAAATGGTGATTTCCTCCAGGATATAACCTCCCCCTGCCCTGTTTTAGAAGCAAAAGGCAGCCCCGTCCAGCAGAGTGCTTGGGTGCCCTTGCAGACACACTGTGCAGCCCCAGCCCTGCCAATAGAGCCTTTTAGTTTAAACAAACAGTACACAAATAATGAGTTACCATTTATATGATTAAAAAATAGTTCACTCTCAACATCAGGAAGATATTTTTCCTAGTAGGACAGAAACTTTGCCCCAAATCACTTTCCTGGAGAAGGGATGAGGCCAGGGAGGAAGGGCTTATTCTCCCAAATGTGTCAGAGCCAGTGAGTTCTAACAAATAAATCTGCAAAAGATGCTATCTCTCAACCTCCAGTCCCCCATGTCAAAAATAAAGAGAAAAGCCCTAACCGTTTGGCTCAGTGGATAGAGCGTCAGCCTGGGGACTGAAGGGTCCCAGGTTCGGTTCCGGTCAAGGGCACATGCCTGCGTTGCGGGCTTGATCCCCAGTGGGGGACGTGCAGGAGGCAGCCAATCAATGATTCATTCTCATCATTGATGTTTCTATTTCCCATTCCCTCTCCCTTCCTCTCTGAAATCAATAAAGACATATTTTTAAAAAATAAATAAAAAATTTTTAAAAAAATAAAGAGAAAGGAAAGAAAGGAACAAATGCGGCACTTTCCTCAGATACCCACTCAGGAATAGGTAGTGATGCTGTAGACCAGTCAGCGACTGCTGGGGAACACTCAGCACAGCATGATCGGCCTGCTCTGATCCCCGGGGGCAACCTTCTGCTGGTGAAAAGGAGGCAAAGGAGAGATGTGTTTTTCCTCTTCTCACACTCGGTCTGCTCTTAATGCTGAGTCAGAAGACAGACAATACGGAGCAGCCACTGAGCGCAAGGCTACCCTTTCCCCCGGAGGCTGCTGGGAGGCTCTTGCTGTAGCACTACATCCCTCAGTTGGACAGAGTGCAAGGCCCTGCCCTCTCTGACCAGCAGCCTGCCAGGAAGCCAAGCCCTTAAGCTCTTTTGAGTTCAGAAAGCAGATGTGGGCTTTTTGTTTTCTGCAGTGGCTTTGCCAAATAAATGATCAGATCTCAAAGGCGATGCTGAGCCTGAAGGAGGCATGCTGGGGAGCTGCAAGAAGAGGGAGCAGCCACCTCCTTGAAGGCAACAATTAAACTGTGGGTGTGGTGGCTGTCAAATGCTTGCATAGGTGGCCTAGTCCAGACAGCATTGCCCAACCTTGTCTCTCAGGTTTGTTCACTTCATTCCATTCTATTAGCGGCCACTTGGTCTGTCTCTGAACTCTGCCCCTCTAATCAAGGCTACTCAAGAATGTAAATGAATCTTTCTGCAATCTTCATATACGGCCTCCCCACCATATCTCCCCTCTCGCCTTTGGAGTTCCTATGAGACATGTTTAGACATCATTCTATCTCTATGTCTCCTCTAAACCTATCTTATACTTTCCATTTCTTTGCGTCTCTGGGGTGTATTTCAAATTTGCCTTCTACTTTACCAATTTTCCTTTCAGCTATGTTTAATCAGATATTTAATTCATCCACTGAGTTTTTCATTGAAATTCTTGTTCTTCATTTCTAAAAATTCTATTTTGTTCTTTTTCAAATTGGTTCAGTCTTTCTTTATTGTTTCTTTTCCTGCTCATGTTTTGAATGTTGTCTTTACTTTAAATTCATTAAACTTTGTTAGTTGATATTCTGCAAACTCTGCAGGTCTGATTCTTCTGTCGGTTGTTTCTCTTAGCAAATGAACAGGAATCTTTATTTCCTTGTTCTTTGTGTATTTTGTCCTCTGAGCTCATGGTCCGTGGAACTTTATAAAGGAGAATTCTTTGGGACTTGGCTTGAAAGAAATGATTGGAAAAAAAAAAAAAAAAAGAAATGATTGGATTTGCTTTTGACAGGTATGTTGCTGCCTCACTGGATGTTACCAAATACTGATCTAGAACTACATTAAACAATATGCATGGATTGAGATTTTTCTACCATGAATGTGGTGTGGATTCAAGCTGCAAACTCAGAGAGACAGTTTTTGGTTTCAAATATTCAGGACCATGTGGCACCAGCAATTTCCCTTGCTAACTTCTTTTTTTTTTAATCTTTATTGTTAAGAGTATTACAGATGTCCCCCTTTTTTGTACCCCATTGGCCCCCTCCACCTGGTTCCTACCACACCCTAAGCCTTCACCACCCTATTGTCTATGTCCATAGGTAATGCATATATGAATATAAATTCTTTGGTTAATCTCTTCCCACCTCTTCCTCCCACCTTCCCTCAGATTTGTCAGTCTGTTCCATGTTTCCATGCCCCAGGATCTATTTTATTCATCAGTTTATTTTGTTCATTAGATTCCTTATTCATTTATTTTGATTTTTAGATTCAATTGTTGATAGATATGTATTTACTGCCATTTTATTGTTCATATCTTTTTTTTTGTTTCCTCCTCCTTCTTCCTAGCTGCTTTTCTCTTCCTGCTTTTAAGATTCTTTCTTTGTCTTTTGCCCTTGGCATTTTAATTATGATGTGTCTTGGTGTGGGCCTCTTTAGGTTCCTCTTGTTTGGGACTCTGTACTTCCTAGACTTGTAAGTCCATTTCTTTCACCAAGTAGGGAAAGTTTTCTGTCATTATTTTTTCAAATAGGTTTTCAATATCTTTCTCTCTTCTCCTTCTGGCACCCCATAATGCAAATGTTGGTACACTTGAAGTTGTCCCAGAGACTCCTTACACTATCTTCATATTTTTGGATGCTTTTTCTTTTTGCTCTTCTGATTGGGTGTTTTTGCTTCCTCATAGTCCAAATTGTTTATTTGATTCTCAAAATCTCTACTCTACTGTTGAATGCCAGTAAGTTATTCTTTATTTCAGTTAGTATATGCTTAATTTCTGACTGGTCCTTTTCATGTCTGAAATTCTCACTAAGATCCTTGAAAGTCTCACTAAGTCCCTTGAAGCTCTCATTAAGATCCTTGAGCAAACTTATAACCATTGTTTTGAACTCTGTATCTAGTAGTTTTGTTGCTTCCATTTCATTTAGTTCTTTTTCTGGAGATTTCCTCTGGTCTTTCATTTGTGACATGTTTTTTTGTCTCCCCATTTTTGCTGCTTCCCTGTGTTTGCTTTTATGTATTAGGTAGAGCTGCTATGTCTCCTGGAGTTGGCGGAGTGGCCTTGTGTAGTAGGTTGTCCTGTAGGGCCCAGTGGCTTAACCTCTGCAGTCACCTGAACTGGGCACTCTAGGTGCACCCCAGTGTGGGCTGTGTGCACAGTCTTGTTGTAGTTGAGCCTTGATTGCTGTTGGCATCACTGGGAGGAATTGATCTCCAGGCCAATTGGCTGTGAGGACCAACTGTGACTACAGTGGAAGAGCTGCTGTGCAGGAAACACCTCTATGCTTCAAATGGGCTTCAGTGAAGCTGTGTACCAGGTGCACTGGCTCTGGGGCCTCCTGGGAGGTGCAAAGTCAGCCACTGCCTGGGGCCACCCAGCAGGTGCAATCTGCAGATGTCTGCTACCTGTGATGGGCTTGGAAGTGCCCAGGCGAGGCCAAGCTATTTTATGCCTGTTATTGATGGGTATGGAGCACGCTGATGCCAACTGCTACTTATTTGAGAGATTTCAGGAAAGTCTGAAGCCTGAGCCAGGACAGGCCATTCATATGGAAAAGCTGCTTCACACAGCTTGGGTGAGACTGCAAATTGGATGGGGCGGGGTCTCAGGGAATCCCTAGGGCAGAGCGAACAGTGTGAGCCACACTGATGGAAACTCAGATATGGCTGCCAGTCTGCTCTGCAACAGGGGAGGTCTCAGCATAGAAACAATGACTCCTGCAAGCACCCCTGTCTGGGAGAAAGCTACCCCATTTGGGTGGGATATCTTGGCTGCAGAGGCCTCCTATGGGAGTGGGACCAGCCCGTTCAGCACCTCCACCCTTCCTACCAGTCTCTATGTGCTTTCTTTTTTACTTCTTTAATTGTAGTACTTCTATTCAGCCAGCTTTCAGGCAGTTCTGAATGATGACTGCTCTGTATTTTAGTTGTAATTTTGATGTGGTTGTGGGAGGCTGCAAGTACTGGTGTTTTCCTACGCCATCATCTTGATTCTCAGCCCCTTGCTAACTTCTTTTATAAAGTGGGCTCATTTGTCTTTTTTCTTATACTGTAGAGTAGAGCTTTGGGGCTACTAGTTTGCAAGCTTGCAAAGTCCATCAGTGGGAATAGGGTTTTTGCTTCAATACTATATGGCCACATATACTAATATATTTTTTTAAATATATATTATTGATTTTTTACAGAGAGGAAGGGAGAGGGATAGAGAATTAGAAACATCGGTGAGAGAGAAACATTGATCAGCTGCCTCCTGCATGCCCCCTACTGGGGATGTGCCCACAACCAAGGTACATGCCCTTGACCAGAATCGAACCTGGGACCCCTCAGTCCCCTGGCCGACGCTCTAGCCACTGAGTCAAACCGGTTAGGGCTACTAATATTTTTTAAACTATGTAATTATTTTGTGTAGGTTTATCTCTTTGCTGTCAGTTTTAACTTTCTGCTAACAGTACCTCTCTCCTTACCTGGTATCTATACTAGTAAAAGGGTAACATGCAAATTGGTCACGACGCCCTCAGAATCACAACCAGGTATGCTAATTAGTCACAACCAGTATGCAAATTGACCATTACTCCATCACAATAAGAGAGGAATATGCTAATTAGCCCTGGTATGCTAATTACTCATGGCCAGTATGCAAATTGACCACCACTCCAACACACAAGATGGCCATCCCCATGTGGTCAAAGATTGTTGCCCCCATGTGGCCACAAGATGGCCTGCAGGGGAGGGCAGTTGTGGGCGATCAGGCCAGCAGGGGAGGGCAGTTGGTGGCAACCAGGCCTGCAGGGGAAAGCAGTAGGGGGTGACCAGACCTGCAAGGGAAGGGCAGTTAGGGGTGACTGGGCCAGCAGGGGAGGGCAGTTGGGGGTGACTGGGCCTGCAGGGGAACAGTTAGGTGTCGATCAGGCTGGCAGGGAAGTGGTTAGGGGGTCATCAGGCTGACAGGCAGAAGCAGTCAGGGGCAATCAGGCAGGCAGGCAGGCGTGCGGTTGGGAGCCAGCAGTTCTGGATTGTGAGAGGGCTGTCTGACTGCCCATTTAGGCCCAATCCCACCCTCGAGGGGTCCCAGATTGGAATGGGTGCAGGCTGGGCTGAGGGACACCCCCCCCCCCCACCCCATGCACAAATTTCATGTACCGGGCCTCTAGTATTAGATAAGCACTCAATAAATATTCATTAAGCTAATGAATAAATTAATAAACAAAAATAACTAAGTTTATTAAAACTATCTGTAAGAAAAGTGTGAATAGTATGTGGAGGGATTAGAAGTTCTGATGAATTGGGAGTATTACCTCATGCACTCACTATAATTAACTAGCTTCTTATGGCAGCATTTTAGGGGCTCACACCTGATTCTGGATGTATTACAGCTGGTTTCCCAGAAAGGTAAATCATTGTCATTATTTAACTCTCATCTTCCCTTTTTGGCTTCATAAACACATTTTCTAGTGCCACCAAAACCAGAAACCATGATTTCTACTTCTCAATTTGCCTGAAATATTTTGAAGACAATGGTCCCCATTTCTCAACCTCGCCTAAAAGAGAGGTTCCCAAATCTATTCCCTTCCCAAAGACCCTCATTCACAAGCCTAAGGAGAGTAGCGCTTTATAGAGATTGACAATAATCCTCCAAGTCTATGACCCATGGGCCTCTAACATTGACTAAACACGGAAAGGGTTTTTCTCACATTAGGCAAAAGGAAATAACCCTTGAAGGTTCAGTAACATCACCATCCCCAATGTCATCTTATCATCAACCCAAAACCAGACTTTACCTCTGACAAATTCCTCAGACTTTTCATTTTTCTTCAGGAAAGCATTCCAGAGAATCTGGTGTATGCATTAAAACAACACAACTGTAATAGCTCGGAGCCTTGCCAGTGTTGGTGGCAATGGTGCAGATGGAGAAGGAAATGTCTCCATGTTTCAGGGGCAGGAGATCCTTTGCAGTTTTCAAAAAATTAAATTCACTAAGTCATTGGAATGTGTTGTTTGTTCCCACTTAGAAGCAGCAATATGCAAGGATATAATTCATCTGCTAAAAATGTTCTCAAACTCAAAATAGCTGTTTGGATGGACCCACACAACCCATAATTCAAAACCCGAAGGTGGAGTCACTGGCTGCACAGGGATTCTTCTTCACTTCATATAAACAACACGCTCAGGGCCCCACTGCTGGCTTTGGTGTGCTTCCCCCAGACTGCAAACCACTGCCCCGCCCCCCCCAACTGCTAACACATATGTACCAAGATGTTCTGCCGTCTCACTGTTCGCATTTCTGGTTTCTCACTTCCCACCCCCTGTAACTGCTGTGACTTTTAGTTGCCATCACTTCCTACCCCCTGGGTGTGGTCCAGGGCCAGCAGCAGAAGCTCCTGGAAGTTGTTATATATGCAAATCACAGCCCCACCCCAGACATCCTGGGGCAGACATCTGTTTTTAATAAACCTTCCAAGTGATTCTTAAGCAAGCTAAAGTTGAGAAACACTAATGTTTTCAATTATACAGCAAACATCTCAGTCTTAAAACCTGTTAGATGCTGCTCTTTCTTACCTGAACCCTGTCTAGCTCAAATTCTATCAATAAATGTTTTCTAGGGCTCCTACCTCAGTGAATAGTTACTTCTATGACCATCTTGGGCATGCCTCTCTAGATAAACTTAAAGGAAGGTGGTAAAAAAAAAAGTGCTTTCCAAATATTTACCCACTCAAAATCCTTGATTTATACTCTTCTGGTGCAGTATACACTTTCCAGTCCATCTCTTATAAGACACTAGAGCAGTGGTTCTCAACCTTCCTAATGCTGCGCCCCTTTAATACAGTTCTTCATGTTGTGGTGACCCCCAATTTCACTGTTACAAATTGAACATAATTAAAGCATAGTGATTAATCACAAAAACAATATGTAATCATATATGTGTTTTCTGATGGTCTTAGGCGACCCCTGTGAAAGGGTCGTTCGACCCCCAAAGGGGTCGCGACCCACAGGTTGAGAACCACTGCACTAGAGGCCCGATGCACAAAAATTTGTGCAAGAGTAGGCCTTCCTTCCCCTAGCTGCCAGCACCGGCTTCCCTCTGGCACCCGGGACACAGGCTGCTCCCCTCCAACCCTGGCTTCATCTGGGAGGATATCTGGAATGACGCCTGGAAGGATGTCTAGTCTAATTAGCATATTACCCTTTTATTATTATAGATTGTCTTGGAGGCAAACAAACAGTCACATATGTGCACTTTGCTCCCAATGCTGTCCAGTCCTGGGCATTACGAGCATCTGGGGAATATCAGTTTGCCACTGAGGATGGATGCTCTGGCTAAAACTGCCCTATAAGCCAGAGCCCATGTGGACATTTCCTAATTCTCACGCAAACTAAGCAACACAGAAGATGGCAAGATGCCATATGTGTTCAGGATCGTTTCCATACAGAATAAAACTTATCGGTATCCAATACAGCAAGAGCAGACATTACCAGAGTGATTTCTCCACGATTTTGGTCCTGAAAACCTCCTCTTGGTCCAGGTTCACGGTGCAATAGCAATCTCGCATCTTGTTTGGCCCCGGGTAAGTGGGAAGATTTTTGGCTTCACCTAAAAAGCAAGTGTAAATATGTCATCAACATAGCATATAATTATTATCACAGACACAATGCTAATCACAGACACATTTCCAAATAATGGGTTTATTTCATAGCAAGGCACCTGCTTTCACTTTTGTACATTCATTAGGTCTTCATAAGGTCATGGTTTTCGTGCTACCACAAGTCAAAATATTGATGAAAATACCATCGGTGGTGTTAAAAATGCAACGTAGCATTCACAGTAACCTCTAAAACAAATTGATAAGAGTAGGAATCCATCAACCTAGGACTTAAGGATTTTTGTTTTGTTTTACTCACATTAGTCTCTTTAATTTTTTAATGTTTAAATTACGATAAATATATATAAGTTAAAATTAATCATCTCAATCATCTTCAAGTGTACAGTTCAGTAGAGTTAAATACATTCACATTGTTGTGCAACCAATCTCTAGAATTTTTTCATCTTGCAAAAAAAAAAAAAACTATGTACCCCTAAACAACAACTCCCCATTTCCTCCTCCCCCCACCTCCTGGCAACCACCCTTCTACTTTCTGTTTCTCTGAATCTGACTGCTCTAGAAACCTCATCGCAGTGGAATCATACAGTATCTGTCCTTCTCTCTCTGACTTATTTTACTTAATGTCCTCAGGGTTCACCCATGCTACAGCATGTGCCGGACTCTCCTTCCTTTTCACGGCTAAATGACATTCCATTGTGTATGTGCCACATTTTGCTTAACCATTCAATCCCCAGGTTCCTTTTTATTCTGAATTTAATTTGATAATATTAGTCAAAGTTGGGGCAATAATTAAGGAGAAAGACTCTTTATTGATGAGAGTAAACTATGACCTACAGCTGTTTAAAATACAGAGTGATTAATCAGTTAGGAAAAATTCCAGAAAGAGAGAGCTGCTCTAGGTTGAGTGTCTCCCTCTCACAAGCCCCTTCCTTCACACACAAGCACATTTGGAGAAAAAGGAGGAACCTTCAAGAAAGCCAGCTTGCCTGGCCAGCCCTGCAGGAAATGTCCACAATGTCACAACCCCCTATTTGACCCTGGGTCTGTCTAGAGATCATTATCAAAACCACAACGGCCAGCATCCTCTGCTAGAAGCTCAGATTAAGCATGAGGGGTTGTCCAAACAGCCCTGTTTACTTGTGAACTGAGAGCGAGCAGGAATGAATGAGAGGTGGCTTTCAACCGGGACAGCTGATGCCCAGGTGAAGACCACTACATGGAAGAAATACTCGAACATGCTATCACCTCCCAAAGTCTTCCTTGTCACCGAGTCATTTCAGTTCTAAAGATGCCTGGCTCTGGGCGTGCACTGGCACCAGACTCAGCACTAGGAAGAGGGACAGGTGTGGGCACACAGCACCATGCCAACAACAGTTCAGGTAGATGCTGATAATTTACTTCTGTGCCAATAAATCTTATTTCTGATACACAAAGGTGTTTTTTGGGATTTCCAACAGCACCAGTATTAATCTATGCCTGTGGACATTTCTGGCATGAGACCTACCTTCTTCTCTGGGCCTCAGTTTTCCCAACTCTAAAAGAAAGAACTCTCCAAGGCCCCTCTAGCTTTGAGACTTTTCTAACCCAACAGGTTCCAGAAATTTTTCTTTCTCATCAAGGAATCATCAATGGCTATCAGTTGGTGAAGAAAAATAAATAACAAATAAATGTCTTTTATAGCCATTATCCTTAAAACACCTTAACATCACAAGGCTTCCTTCCAGAACGTGCCATTTTTACATGAGCTGAGCAAATGAAAACATGGCCAATCTGGGAAGAGGCATTTGAATCCGAGCCAAGCTTCGAGTCAGTTGTTAAATGTCAAAAGACAGATTCTCCGAAGGCTCCTGGCAGATGTGAAAGGTCATATGCGCACATGCATATGCATGCAGAGTGAGTGATGAACCCACCAACAGGAAAGGGTAGGACGTGACTCCATGGGCATCTCCAGACTGGGAGGTGGAGAGGGAGGTATGAGGAGGAGCAAACACAGGTTCCTGGTGACTGCTCCTTCCGCTGAGCAGACCTGAATGGGCAGCCACACCACACACACCAAGCTCACCGTGGGGCCTGTCAGTTTTCCAGTTCTGTTTCTGGAACTGATCATTTTTGCAGTGTTCACAATCTTTAACCTCAAACCAGCCTGACTTCATTGACTTTCCTACTGTCACCTTTATGATGTGAATTGGGGCGTACCCTATTTTCCTTTGAAAATTTTTTGGCCTCGCCAGTGTGGCTCAGTGGTTGAGTTTCAACCTGTGAACCAGGAGGTCACAGTTCGATTCCCTGTCAGGCCACATGCCTGGGTTGCAGGCTCAATATCCAGTACGGGGCGAGCAAGAGGCAGCGATCAATGATTCTCTCTCATCATTGATGTTTCTCTCTCTTTCTCACGGTGGGGACTGTAGGATAAAAGAAAGAAGAGCTGAACAACAGATACTTAAAAATGTGAAAATGCTAAATTATATTATTCTGATATGAATGCAGTCTCATCCACATTCCTCCCACCCTACAGGCTCCCAATCTGGACTGTTATAGAAACATCCTTGTTGCTATGACAATGACAACACTAGAGAGCCAGCTAGTGGACCTGTGCCAACATTAACAAACCACTCGGGCCAGGAGGGTTGGGAGTAGCAGCCAGCACCCCGCCCTGGGCCATATAATCTGCCCTTACAGTTGGGAACCCCACCAAAAAGGGCCAAGAATGATGGGTTACTCCCAAGTCTCTGCTTGAAGCCCCACAGCAGAGCAAGGGTGGATGTCCCAGCTCTTAGGGCTTATTTCACCTCGACCATACTTGCAAGAGATTTGTTTCTTCCATGTTGATTATTTATGCCAAAGGCTAGAGGTTGCATCACTTCCTAACTACATATTCTGGGTCTTTTTTTCTCTCTCAGAGAAAAAGCATTATTTTCCGTAGTAAGTAGAGGCATTTACATAAGAATATAAAGCTGGTCCTGTTATACAGTAAATGCTAAACTGTTTGTTTAATGAATGGATGAATAAATGACTACAAGACAGAAGAAAAGAAAACTCTGGCTTCATTCTAAGAAGCAAATAAGTAATCATTTTTGTATGATTCTTCCTATTAACCACATCTCTAAATTTACTGTTCACCAACCTGAACTGTTCATCGGTAGATTTGCTAAAGACAGCATGTTTGGTATGTGATATCATCTCTGAACACCTAATTTACTAACAGAAGTAAAAGGCAGCACTTGAAAAACAGTAACATAAACAGTGCTGAAACGGCAATCTCTGCTTTCTAATTACAGGAATCAGGCAATGGGTGAGGAAAACAAAGGTTAGGCTCTGAAAGCGGTCATCATCCCTGACCGGCGATAATTCCTGTGTAAGCTCTCAATGAACCAGCCAGAAAACCCAAACCTGCAGGCAGCTGGGGAGAGGGGAGAGCCATGGGTGAATGCCTGTGCCTCACTGGAGGGGCTGTGGAAGGTCTCAGTGCCACAGCCCTGGGACCAGCTCTGATAAGGAAGCCCCTTGCCTGTCTGGAAGGCTGGCTTCCCTGCAGGGCACTCAGGAACAATGCCCTCTATGCCCGAGAGGAGATGTCAGACACCAGGCACTCTAGGAGTAAGTAGCGAGAGCTCAACCCCATGTCACCTCTAAGGGTGATCTGATCTTGTTTGCTGCCCTCCAGCATCTAGAGAGGCCAATGTGCTCTCACAAAACTCACAGAAGAGAAAGATGGAGGGAAGAGTGAGGGTCAAGGGCTTTAACTGACAAAGCACCATTCTTCCAGCTGTGAGCCTGGGGCCAACACCAACAGAACCGTCTGGAAGCAGGCTACCCAGATGTGCTTGACTCTACCAGCCGTCCACACAACTCTGGCACTTTCAACTCAACTACAGATCAACCTCGCTAAATAATACGTACAGGTCTGTAAGGCAAGTGCCCTAGTCCCGTAAGAGCAACCCCCTCCCAACCCAGAGGCCTTCATGTTTGGAAGCAGATGTGAGGAAGAATGGCCGCTCCTAATGCTCCCCATCTTCAGGCAGGCCTTCCTGATTTACACCGCAAATGGCTCTACGAATTCTGGTAGCCAGCATAGCTTATTATGACAAAATAAAAGCTATTTCCCCACAGAAATCAGTTTCATGATTAAAAATTCTATTTCCTTGAATATATTTTTGGCTGCCTTGCTATTTTAGCACTTGATATTAAATAGAACAAAACTCCATAAAGCCAGATGAGATTGGATTTCTAAATCACATTATAAACAGCCTCCTCTATTGCATACTGATCTAGAAGTCTGGAAAACTCCATGCTGAGCTGCCTGGACGCCCGCAGGGCATCACCCAACCACCGTCACAGCATACATCTGCTTCCCGGAGGAGAACCATACATGAATAGTGACTTACATCTGTTTCGGATTTCCTCCAATTTCCAAAAGGGGTAGGTAGTGCGTTACAATATAAAAGCCAAGTATACAATAAGGCTGTTGAACTTGAAATTAAAAGTTTAAAATATGGTAAAAGGAAGGAAAATTACATCTATCCATCCCCAATGTGGATGACTCGGTGATTGAGTGCCAAGCTTCCTAGTAGCTATGGTACAAATGGAAATATGGTGGAGCACATCATTGTCATAATTTATTTAAAAACAAAACACACCAGTTCTCCAGGAGGAAACATCTTTCTACAGCAAGTCCATGGCTGGCAGCTTTTTCTGGGAGACATTAAGTGATGGACCCGGCATATAAACGTGCTCCACGTACTTCTAGTTCTGTCCATCAGGAGAAGTGGGTGCACAATATGAATTGCTAGCCCTGTGAAAAGAGTTCTCTGCAGAGAAGGTGGGTGATAACCGAGGAGGGGCTGCTTTGTGCTGCCCCATCTGATTCAAGGCAAGATCCACACATACTGGACAAATTCCGACTGGCATTTCCACTCCCAACACCTCTCACAGCCATGCCTGACCTTGTCTGTCCTGTGCCTCAGCTCTTCAGAGTGCTGGTCTGTATGCCAAGATGCAACTGTCCCTAGAAGTTCCCATCTCCTCCCATAAGTGGCATCTGGGGTCACCTTGAGTAATGGGAACTTCCTGACTGGATGCACGGCCCAGGGGCAGGCTGCAAGTAGGGGAGGAGGTAACTCCAGGCAAAAATCTGTGGCAACTCTGTAATTACAAAACACAGACTGGCACCCACCCACCTGGCTCCCTGGGACCCTGTGCCCCTCTCACCCTTGCAGCGTTGGAACTGTGCTCCCCTCCCTGAACACCCCTGAAGCATCTCCTGCTCCTCCTCCCTCCTCCACTCTTCCTGCTCCACTCTGGGCTGTCCTGTTGTCATTTATGCAAGTCCATGTGCCGGGACACTTTCAATGTCTCTCTGCTTTCACGGGATGATCAGAATTGCTATGACAGGAGTGGGGCTGGGGGAAGGAGACCTCAGAAGTCTAAAGAAAAGTACATTTTAGGCTCCAGACAAGAAACAAAAGCCCAAGATACTAAGAATGGCAGATGGAAAATCATCCACTTCTCCATTTTCAGACTAATTTTATAGACAAGAGCACGTCTCCACAATTAGTTAGATTTTCAGTTTTGAACTGAATTCAACCTATTCAGCACCTAAATACACACAAAACATTAGCTAACTTTGCTCTTTCCCTTAAAATCTGGTATTTTTCCCACTGGGGAAAAAGAAAGCATGCTCTATTCTCCTGTGCTTTTCCAATTATGCTAGACATGAAAATAGTGTTCTTGACAATAACTCAATCCTGACATAAAAACTGTAAAATTAAGCCAAGAAAAGGAATAAAGAACCCACTAGTTTCCTTTTAATTTTAAAATGTCATACTGTATGGGTATTTTTTTACTCCTTTGAAACAAAAATGTTATGCCTCTGTTTACAAAATTTTTTTTTTTCATCTAATGCTGTATTTTCTATCTAGTGGCTATTAAGACCAGAAAACAGCAAGCAGGCCATCAACAATGAAGACATTTATTGCTAAGGTGAGGATATTATGGATACTTCTGGAAGGTGAGGACCGCTGGAAACTACAAGCTCTCCCCCAGGCAAGCCCTGAGCCTTCCCCAGAGCATCGATCCCTGTGCACCTGGACAGTGAACAAGAGGTGCCAATGAGCACAGACCACACAGAACAGAAAACGTGGTCCGTGGGATGCCGCCAGTGCTACAGGGAACTGCAGACTGGGAATGCTCTCCACGGGCGCTCCTCTTCCCCCCACCCCCCCCAGTGAAATGTGACCCAAAGAAAGAAAGAAGAAAAGGGAAGAATGCCTGCTACCACGTGGTATACGGCCAGGAGTGGACACCAGTCGCACATGGCCATAGTGGTCATCTCCTGCTATAGACGTACCTCTGTATTACACATTTGCTTGTGTGTGCGCATGTCTGTGTACATGTGTGTGTTGACTGCTGCTTTTTAAAACAGCTTTATTAAGACAGGCTCAGCATACCATTTGAAGTGTATAGTCCAATGATGTTTAGTATATTCACAGGGTTACACCACTATCACCAACATCAATGTTAGAACATTTTTGTCCCCATACGGGAAACAAGAACTATTTACTGTCATGTCCTCCTTCCTCCCCTCCCCCCCCACCCCCCCCACCCCCCCCACCCCCCCCCCCAGGCCCTGGCAACTACTAACCCACTTTCTAGCTTTACAGATTTGCCTATTCTGGGTATTTCATACAAACAGAATCATAGACTATGCGAGCTTTTGAGTGTGACCCCTTTCAGTCAGCATGTTTTCAAGGTCCCTACGCACCGCAGCCTGTGTCAGATTCGGTCCCTTGCACAGCTGGGTAATATTCCATGGTGTGAATGTGGCATCATGGTCTCTTCATCAATGTTCATTCATTCCTCTGCTGATGGGCATTTGGGATGTTTCCAACTTTGGGCTACTGTGAAGAATGTGGCTCTGGGTTCTGTGTACAAGTGTTTGTGTGAATGTATGTTTTGAATTCTCTTGGTTATATATACATGAGAGTGGAAATGCAGGGTCACATGGTAACTGTGTTTAATTGTTTGAGGAACTTCCACACTCATTTCCATAGCGGCTGCACCATTTTACATTCCCACCAGCATTGTACAAAGGTTTCAATTTCTCCACATCCTCACTGTCACTCTTGTCCAGCTTTTCAATTATAGCTTTACTTTGAATCAAAGAAATAGCAGTTTTCTTTTTTAAAAAATATATTTTTATTGATTTCAGAGGGGAAGGGAGAGAGACACAGAGAGAGGAACATCAATGATGAGAGAGAATCACTGATCGGCTGCCTCCTGCACACCCGCCCCCCACTCTTGGGGATGGAGCCTGCAACCTGGACATGTGCCCTGACCAAGGATCGAACTTTACCTACTGGTTCATAGGTCGATGCTCAACCACTGAGCCACGCCGGCCAGGCCGGTTTTCATTTATTTTATGATGGCAAAATGGGGGTGGGGGACCATGGCAACAGTTTTATTAAGACTAAGTACTTTTGGCACACGTCCAGGCAGGTCATGAAACTGTCTCCGAAGAGCACAGGTGAAGCTCTTTACACACAGCAGCACATCCAGGATGCATCACTTTGGATTTCGTGTCCCATTCTGACCAGAAGAGTGACCTCCCCAGCCCCTAATCCCAGCGCGAGAGATTCTGGGTTTACACTGCACACGGCCGAGCACTGGCTTTGAAAACACAGAGAGAAAAACATGTCCCACAAGAGAGCCAGACTTGATGAGCAGGCATGCGTATCTGCAAGGCATCTCTGCTGGAAGCTCGGGTACTAACCACACAAAAATGAAATCCATCTGCTTCCGCTCGGCTCACCAGAGCTGGCCCCGAGTCATGGGCACAGAAAAGAAAGCCAGTTCCCTTTTCTAGAGGAAGCTGGAGCGGTTCCAGAGGCCTGATTATGACTCCGGTTCGGAGTTTTCAATTGTGACTTATATGCATGTTTTCTGTTGCTGTTATTGTTCAGTAATACCAGGAATGCACGGTAGGAAACTTCCAGATGTAGGAGTCCCAGATTAAACATTAAGAGTCTGTCTGTAGCCCATGCTCTCTAGAAATAGCCTTGTTTAGTAACCTGTGTCTTAGTCCTTTGAGCAAGCAAGACAAATATAAACAACAGCCTCACTAACAGTCCCTGGTTTATTAATTTAAACTCCTCCGTCAACTCCCTGCTATGAAAAACAAAGAACTGAAAGCCATATACATCTCCCACCCCCAACTCCCAATTTCTGTTGTCAGACTGTTTCTACATTGTCTTGCCTATTTTCTTTATAAGTTGATTCTAAATCTTGAAGCCCACAAGATCAGTAGGCCCTCTGAGAACCAAGGTTCAATGGAAAGACACCTGACCTGGCCAAAGACCACCGCTCCCAATATGTGGTGGCAGTTCCCCCCTAAAGCATTCTGGCCTCTTTCATGTCAGACCCAGACACTACTGCTTCTCACCCTCTGCCACCTTTGTTTCATTCCTTTTTCATTTGGCCTGAGCACCTCCTCCACGCACTTGGTTCTGGGGTGCAGGAGGATGCATCTTTGCAGCCCAATGTCCTTACAGTTTGACCAAGTATATAGCCAGGTTCGAGTTAACATTAAGGCACTGTTCTATTTGTAAGAGCTCTTTAGAGCATTAAATGGTCCAAATGTAAGTTCCATCCTGCAGCCTCCTTCACAGGCAACAATGCCACGAGTTCCTTGTTCCTCCTGGAGACTCTGGGAGCAAATACAAGCTGGTATATTACATAAACGGCAGCACATGCTTCTTAAAATGGGCATTAACAATACATCTGGGGAGATTATCAGTACATTTAGAATTCCCTCCCCTTTTTTAGGGCTGCACCTTTTTTCATTAAGTGAACACAGTCCATTTAACCCTCCCTCAAGGATGCGCACTTCAGTTATCTTCAGTCTTTGGCTAACAGGGGTGGGCAAACTTTTTGACTCGAGGGCCACAATGGGTTCTTAAACTGGACCGGAGGGCCGGAACAAAAGCATGGATGGAGTGTTTGTGTGAACTAATATAAATTCAAAGTAAACATCATTACATAAAAGGGTACGGTCTTTTTTTTTTTTTTTTAGTTTTATTCATTTCAAACGGGCCGGATCTGGCCCACGGGCTGTAGTTTGCCCACGGCTGGCGCTAGTACCAGGACTGCAGCAACAAATAACCATGCACAGAATCCATTTCTGTAGGTTAAACAATAAACTCCTGGTATCAGAATCTCTGGCACAAAGGATAATTTTTAATTTTCATACAAATTTATCATAGTGCCAAACAGTTCTCTATAATAGCAATTTGCATTCCCACTACCATGTTTGAAAATGCCATTTTCCAATATCATTGCTAGTAATGAGTTATCAAAATTGTGGGTCTTTGCTAATCTGATCTGGGAAAAATGATGTGTGTGTGCATTGCACTTAATTTATTACAAAGGATTCTTTTTTTTTTTTTTCAAGAATCTAATTGTATTCCATTTATTCAGAAGTTAAAGCCCAAGGCACCTGCACAGCTTTTCCCTCCTCTGTGCTCCATAAGCAAGGTCCCCACAAGCCAGCCCTGGCAGAGACTGGCCACACACCATTCCGATGGGATCCATGGAAACAATGTTTAGGGAAACGGAAATCATCTTTGCTGTCAAATAGTTTTTCCAACTATGCCTGGACCCACTGCTTCTAACTCTATAGCCAGCGGTACACAGCCTTGAGGAGCCAGATGCTCTGGGCCCCGGGCAGCCCAGATGGCAGGGGGCTCTCCCCGCCCTTGAACCAGACTCATCCCTGAGGAAGGTGAAGGCTGAGGACCTCGTCATGACCAGTTTAACAACTAGCTGTCACCGCTGCAGTGCAGGTTCCTGGGTTCTGACAGCAAAAAATTCTTCATAGTTTACATTAAGTGTTTCTTGAAGTTAAGGGAGGAAGACAATCTGGGAAATACCAAATTTGCGGAAAGGCAGTGTGCCTACTGCTACCATAAGCCCACGGGCTGGTCTTGATGCGGAAAACACGACGCCTGACCTGGCCAAAGACAACCGCTCCCAAGTAGCGGTGGAAAGAGAATCTCCCCTTTCAAGATCCGAGGTTACTTTTCGGAAACAATCAACATACGATTTCCCCCTGCTCTTTTCCGCCCTGTATATTTTGGTACTACTTTTGCTTTTCTTTCTTTTCCCCACATCATTCTGTAAAAGAGTCCTGGCTTGAACTTGAGAAAGAAAATGTCTTAGATGTTAACAAATTCAGAGTCTTCCATTAATACATGTAGTGCAAAACACAAGTTCCAGAAAGTATTTTAAACAGACGGCATTCCTTTGTTCATTCACGTCTAACCTGAAAGGGAAACCACCTAAATAAATACTTTCAGACACACTGTGGAATATTCCAGGTCCATGACTAACACCAGACTTCACATGGAATGACCTGTCTTTCATCTATTACTCTGGGGCTACAGAGGACTCGGAGAGGCCTTCCTGACCCAAAAGCTTGAAATTTTCACATATGATTTGTTAATTTGCAGTTGGCTAAATGCACAACAGGCTCAGTTTCTCAAGCAGTTCTGATTTTGTAGTCAGGACTGTCTTTGACTCTTCCTGGTGCGGGGGGCATACCCCAAGAGTGAAGGCAGTAATGGCATGGCCAGCTCAATGCAAGGCTATTTGCTCATCCGACTTCACACGTAAGTAAGAGTAACATCTGTGAAGATGCTTGTGTGTAATAAGCCTGTTACTGTGCACGTGTGGCATCTATAAAGATGCATGTGTGTAACATGCCTGTTACTGTTCACATGTGGACAGGTGTAACCTCTGTGGGGATACATGTGTGTAGCCCGCCGGTTGTTGCTCCTCTGTAAGAAGGTGGCATTTAAGGAAACCCTGGCAATATCTAACTTCCATTTGCAGAAAGCAGAGAGGTTGCTTCCTCATAATAAACCAATAAAATCCCTTCTTCCTTCTTCTTGCTCTCAGCAGCACAATGAGATACCGTTTCGCACCACAAAGACAGCTGGGGTTTCTTTTTAAGAAAAATAGCAGGTATTGGTGGGTTTCTTTTTAAGGAAAATAGCAGGTATTGGTGAGAATGTAGATAAAATGGGATGCCAGTGGGAATTTACAACAGGGCAGCTGTTGTGGAAAACAGTTTGGTGGTTCCACAAAGAGTTAAACAGTTACCACATGTCCCAGCAACTCCACTCCTATTTTGATTTACTCAAAATAACTAAAAATAGGCGTGCAAACAAAACCGTGTATATGAATGCTCATAACAGCTTCACTGCCAAGAGCAAGCACTTGAAGATGGAAGAAACTGTCATACGGACAATTGCAGAAAGAACAGAGGCCGGGTGGGTATCTGTGTCCTGCACTAGCCTAGGGGCCAGCATGGCTGGGGTCAAGGGGCTGGAAGAATTCTCATAGGAGCCTATGGCCCTTGCCCTGAGGAGCTTCAGGTTAACTAGGCACAAGTAGTGCAAAACACATGTGCCAGGTGGAAGCTGCCCTTGGAGACTGCAGACTGGGCACAGAAGGGTGTGGTAAGAGCACATTCTGGCTGGGGAGTCAAAGGCTTCACAGAAAACGTGACCCACTGCGGGCCACAGGGGAGACGAAGGAAGGGCAGGTGAGGTGGAAGCTGACTTAGACCCAGAGGAGACATGAAACCCAATGAAATGTTGCAGAACGCAGGCTTCCTCTTAACTGAGCAAGGTGAGAGGCAACTGGAAGGCGCATAGGTGGGAAGAGGCAGAACCTTCGGAGGGTTATAAAGAATAAGTCAACGAAAGTTTTAAAATTATTTAACGGGCCTGGCCAGTGTGGCTCAGTGCTTGAGCATCAACCCATGCACCAAGAGGTCACTGTTTTGATACCCAGTCAGGCACATGCCCAGGTTGCAGGAGACTGTTGATCAATGTTTCTCTCCCTTTGATGTTTCTATCTCTCCTCCTTTTCCCTTCCTCTCTCTAAAGATCAATAAAAACATTTTAAAAATAAATTATTTCTGATGGGATATGGGCTGTTCTTTTAGCTGTGACTCAAATGCACAAGAGGAGAAAAGCTCAACACAGTCTCCCGGCCCGCAAGGAGACACCATGAGATCCTGACCCACCAGCACATTTGGATGGAGTGTACTGGGCATGAGTCATGCTCAGACCAGCATCCCATGCTGAGCGGCCCCTCCCTCCCCTTGCAGTCTAAATAAGGCTGCTTCAAGCCTGGTACCACCAACTGCTATCACACACACACACACACACACACACACACACACACACACACACACACGGCAGCCCCTTGGCACTCCAGCATCTCACACAGGAAGTCAGAGTTCTCTTTGCTGAGCTCAAGAGCTGTTTGAAACTCCAAAATTATTTTTAACATCACTGTTGGTCTAATTAGGCAAGAAACATTGCCAAGTTTACAAGCCGGCTGCATTTGAAGGACCATGGGCCATTACAGATGAGACTAAGCTCAGGATGTTTTTTTTAACTTTGCTGAAATAAGGAAGAAACTAAAAGGCGAATAAAAGAACTTGTAGGAGACTCAACTCTAACTTTATCTCCCCATTCGGATCATCCTTTCGGAGAGGGAGCACACCAGCCAGATCACTTGTATGGAACTCCTGTGCCTCCTGTCCTCCCCCTCCTCCTCCTCTCCCTGCCCCCGCCCCTCCTGTACTGTCCCTCTTCCCCTTCTCTCCCTCTCCCTACCTACTCTCTCCTCCCCTCCTTCTTCCCTTTTTTCACTGCCATCCTCCCTCCTCCATGTTTCCCCTCCTCCCTCGCCTCTTTTAGAGATGTGCCTGGACACCTTATCTTTAAAAACAGAGAGCTGTGGAGAATTCCTACTCCAGCATATGCAAAAGAAGTGAGGAACCCAGCACTGATCAGATGCACCAAATCACCAACAACAACGCTGCTGGCTTTGCAGACTTCGCCAGGGAAGGGCTCTGCTTTAGGCCCTCCCACACCAGCCATTCCATCTGTGAAACTGCCCTGAGGCCCAAGGCCATTACCCTGGGGTGGTCTGGGCTCCTCACCACACTGTGGCTGGCATCTGGTTGTGTGTGTTTCTGAGACACAGGCCTATTCTGCCTTTCCTGCTTCAGGCGCCATCCTGAGATAAACCTGAGCCTGGAGGGCCCTGCATGCACAAAGGCACTTACTTCCTTAAGGAAGTGGACTGCATTCCCGGAGGCTTCCTGACACAGTGTCTGCTTCCTCTGAAAATGCCCTGTTTTCCAGCTGGTGGAGATTCCTCGGAGGTAGAGCCCCAGGGACTCAGACACAGGGGGCCAGGGTCCTGTGTCCGAGGTGCCCACTGCCAAGAATGGAGTCAATTGATAGTGCAGACCGGCCTGGCAAGGTGGACCTTCACACCTGGACGTGGGTCTTCCAGAGTCGGGCTCCTGATCTAAACTATTCCTGCTGCACAGACTCTCCAGGACTGAGGGTCAGATGGACCCCTGTGCTGGCCTGTGGGGACCACGCCCACATGCAAAATCCTGCACTGTGGGTCATGGCAACCCGGGTGATGCAGCAGCTCTTGGAGCACCAAGCAATGAGCTGACTCCTCTCCTTTCCAGGGAGCTGCTGTCATCGTTGTGGTGGCATTTGCCAGCTCGCTGATGTGACAATACTTAGGGGTCCCTCCAGATGCTTTGAGGGATGTGTGCATATTTGCCTGGCACCTACTGGACTTCGGGTCCAACTGGATGCTCTTGGAGCAGCCGTGGCTGGTGCAGGGGTGTGTCTCAGAAGAACCCAGCATACTCCTTTGTCCAATCAAAGCGCAAGGGACTTAAAGGCTCAAAGGCACCAACAAATGCGCCAAGAATCCCAGAAGCACAATGCGTCTATTCCAGAGACTTCTGTTCTCCAAAGAGACCTGCAGGCTGGCTCACGGCACATGGGGCCTTGTCTTAGGGCGAGCTCCCGCCACAGAGGCAGGGTCCACAAGCTGGGCTAACTGCTGAATGCAGCCAGATTTTAAAATGAGCCCATGTTGCCACACACACCAGCAGAGCGCCCCTCCCTTGAGGTGCCGCTGGAATCAACAAGCCCAGCACAGGCCACGAAACCCCACAGGAAGGCCTGTGCCTCTGGGTTGTTTTCATGTACGTGAACCTTCAGCCACCAGAAATGGGCCTCTCTACCTGACCCCGGTCCTCAGGGGATAACAACCAAGGGCACCGCCTCCAGCCCCATCAATCATGGTGTGAGCGTCTGGCCCTACTTCAGTGAACCCAGCCACAAAGACGGTCTCTGATCTACTGTCCCCTGTGGAGAACCACAAACCAAAGCCTGCTCTGGCCACTGGATGTGAGTCTTAATGGTCATTTTAGAACCGAGGAAAACTGCAGAATTAAAACTTTGGTTTTTCCTTTCTTACTTATTACTGTAAAAGACTGCCCCGGAGAAAGATGAGATTCTAAGTGCAAAGAGACTGTCATGTGCTGGTTGGTTCTGGTGCGTGAACCTTCTTCCATACTCCTGATGTCACCAACACTAGCAAACACAGAAATGCATCCAAGTCACCAGCATCCTCTCCAACTCAGTGGACACTGCACTGAGAAGCCCTTGCCTGTCCCGCTACCCAAACCCCAGGCCCCCACAGAGAACACGTTCTGTCCCATCCAGGGCAGGCAGCGCCCGCCTTGCAGACCTCATAGAGGGAGCCCTCCCAGCCCAAGATGAAGAAAGACAGAAAGCTGGCGTGGGCTCCTCTGAGCAGAGGGAACAGAAGAGCTTCCCCCAGTAGGGGTGTGAGCCCTCACGTGGGCTCCCAGCTACATCCCCAGCAGGCTGCACCTGTGCTATGCACTGTCATCCCCCCACCCAGGTGGGCTCATCTCTTGTGGCTGTATAACCAGCAAGTGGCAGGTTTATTTATAACATCAGCGGAGGCTCTCAGAGCACAGAGAGCAGGTGCTGGTGAGGGAGCACCTCCAACCTGTGGGAGTGATGCCCAGGGCAAGGGGCTGGGAGGGGGGGAAGAGGTTCTGCTGCCCCTCAGACAAGAGTGGAGCACCCATGCCCTAGCTGGTTTGGCTCAATGGATAGAGCGTCGGCCTGGGGACTGAGGGGTCCCGGGTTCAATTCCAGCCAAGGGCACATACCTGGGTTGCGGGCTTGATCCCCAGTGGGGGGTGTGCAGGAGGCAGCCAATCAATGATTCTCTCTCATCATTGATGTTTCTCTCTCCCCTTCTCATTTCCTCTCTAAAATCAATAAAATATATTTAAATTTTAAAAAAAAGAGTGGAGCACCCATCCCCCAGCAACCCCAGCCTCCCACGTGGGGACAAAGACCCCTCCCACCTGGCTCCCACCTCCCTGAAAAGATACACCACATCAAGGAAGGGGTAAAGGCTGACAAAACAGAAATGCACCTTCCACACCTGCAGCCGATGGTGTGGCACCTACATTTTGTTACCAGTCACAGGTGTACAGGAAAAGGGAAAGACACGCCCGCCGCCCTCCAGGCTGCTCCTGTCCTCCCCTTAGGCCTGCCTGTGACTTCCAAAGTTGCCATTTCTCCATCTTTTAATAATATTTGTTTAAAAACCATGAATAAGTCAATACCTAGGTCTCTTAGGGAAATAGTCCATAAAACAAAGATTTATGAAGAATAATGTTTATTATAACAATACTTATGTTAACCAAAAAGGAGAAAAAAATTAAATGTTCAGCAATGGGAGATTCTAACAGAGAAAGCCTTTGGCAACACTGAGCCAGGATGTGGGGTCCAAATTGTGACACATTCTGCTCTATGCACTGTCGTCCCCTCACCCAGGTGGGCTCACCTTTCCCCATATCTGGGCACACAGTAGGTACATACTGGTAATCCATAGTAACTGAACGATATGCATAGTCCCTTTTAGAAATCTCTATGTGTAAAATTAAGAGTTGTATAAAGAAATGCTATTTGTTTCTTTATCCATTTTTAAATGTTTTTAATTACAAAAGAAATATATACCCACTAGAGGCCCGGTGCATGAATTCGTGCACAGGTAGGGTCCCAAGGGGGTGAAGGGGGTCAGGACACGATCAGACCTCCGGGTGGGCTGACCTTGGGATGCCCTTGCCAGTCCGGGATACAGATCCATCCCGGACATTCGCGCTGGTTGTCGAGAGCCACCTGGCAGCCGCTTTTATATCCTTTCTTCTGCAGTGTGTAAGGCTGACTTCCAGGAGGCTGGTGATACT
This sequence comes from Myotis myotis, assembly GCF_014108235.1. NCBI lineage: Eukaryota > Metazoa > Chordata > Mammalia > Chiroptera > Vespertilionidae > Myotis > Myotis myotis. The sequence continues at coordinate 209,917 of NW_023416372.1, read as the reverse complement.
GTTGGGATTGTGCTGGTGGTGCTGGTCCGTCGGTGCCTGGCCCGTTGTCCAGAGATTGGCCTTGGGGACGACCTGCGTTTTCTCGTCTGTCACTTCCCAGCCCGTGTGCCTCTGGACCATAGGTCTGTCCCAGCGTGTGAGCGCCCAGGTCTACTGTGAGCAGATGGGTCATGAATGGGTGTCACAGACATTTCCTTCAGGTGTGCCATTTGTCATTTAGTGTCTTTTCCATACAGAGATTTTAAATTCTTATGTAACCAACTCTGTCATCTTTTCCTCTTCAGCTTTTTAGCTTAGTAATTAGTTAGGAAGTTCTCCCCTGTTCCAGAGGTTATTCATAGTATTCTCCAAAATGGTCCTGATATTTTTGTTTTTTATTTTTTTACACTGTAACCTTTACTCTGTATGAGTTTGTTTTATATGGTGTGAGTTCGGATATAATTTTTTCAAGGCAGTCAATTAAGACAACTCCATTTATCAAATATACCACTCCTTCCCCCAGTGAACTAAAACAAAATGCCATCTTTATAACAAATTAGGTTCCAATATATATTTTCATTTACTTCTGTATTCTCTATTATATAGTTTGTCTATTAGAAATCTAAGTATATCCTGCTTAACGTTTTTAAAAGTTGACCACATATATTAAAATATTATGTAGATATATATATATGAAACACCTATTTAACAATTCTATCACTTTTGTTAGTCTCCAAGTTATGATCCTATTTCCACACTAACATATATACAAAGCAGGCACCTAGTGCTTTTACCTTCTGAATAATTTTTTCAGGCTTAAAGTGTAGCTACAGCTAATAAACATTGAAAATTCCACATTTATTCTTTAATTTACTGCCATTTAAATGAAAACTGTCCACAGACCTCTCACAGTACACCACAGCTGCTTGACTAAAACTCGGAACTAAGGAAAGCGCTAGCTCACCCTGAGCTGCCTGCTCCCCGGCCAGCTGTCGGAGTTGGGAGCTGCCATCTTACCTGCGGAAACTTGCTCACTTCAGCTCCGTCTAGAGATTTCTCCTCCAGGAAGGCGTTCCCTTTCCCTACCACTTCTATCTATTTTTAGCTCCCGGAATCTGAGCCACTGGCTGGTCTAGACGGCTTGTACGGATTCAAGGGCCAATTCACAATTTTCCATGAATTAAAATAAACTGAGTTCATAGAAAATCCCCAATCCTATTTCCTACAATGATGTCTAAGACATTAAAGTACTCTGTGCCACCGAAACCTCCTGTCGGCCTCTCCCCACCAGAACCCTGATGAAGTGGGCAGGCCCTGCATGGCCTGAGACAAGTGGACCAGGAGGCAGAGAGATGGAGGTCAAGCCACAGGAGGTGGGGACAAAGTGGGTAGGGGTCAGGGAAGGTGAAGGCACAAGGGCAGAGGGAATGTTCCAGACGTTTTGCACGGTGGCATGAATTAGAAACAGGAAACAGCTAACCACTTGTGTGTGTTTCTGTGTGTGTGTCATACAATAACTGCTTGGAACATCAGAAATTCAAAAAAAGGAGGAAAGTTCACACATAAGCCCATGGCCCTAGCGCAGCCCCTGGTAGCCTGTATGCTTTTGTGATACTTTTTACACACTGGTGGTCAGCAGACGTACATTTGGTGTCCTGCTTTCATGTAACATGATTCTATGGGTTTAACTTTCCAACCTCACAACCTGCTCTTTCAATGTGAGCATCTCACATCAGGACAAAGTGTGCAACACTGTTTCTTTGCACACCCACGTCTGTGCCCCTCCAGGCCTGAGCTCCTCCTCCCACATGAGCTGGAGCTGTGCCACTCACAGCCTGGACATCACCATGACCCGGGCAGGAGGCCAAACTTCTCCAGGAGGTTCATGTGGCAGCTCCACTCCCATCTGAAAGGGTGTCCTGGCCCACCACCACCCACATCCCAATCCTCCCGGGAAGCTCAAAGCCACCAGGATAAGAGGAGGGCCCTGCAACGGGAGAATGAACTGTGGGGCCAGCTGAGAGGGGCTCAAATTACCGCTGAGCTTTCCAGAATGGAGCCAAGCATGGTTCTCTCCAAACCAGAGGCTTATGCTGATGGCCAGCATTCAGCCAAGCTGCCCTCCCCACTGTTATCTCAGATCTGGTATGAGACTCTCACTAAGCCTCGGTTTCCCCATCAGTAAAATAGGGATAAGACTGCCTATGACATGCTTAGCATGGTGCTGGCACACTCGCTAGGTAGCAGTCAACAACCCCCTCGAGAGTTTAAAACACTGATGTCATTGAGGTTAGCATCAGGGACCAATGGCTGTCTTCACCGCATAACTTTCTTGGTGCTAGAACACAACAGGGAGTAAGACCTGCTGACCATACATGATCAAAGTGACTTTAGAGGCCAGAGATACAACCTAGCTCTGGGGCTGGGATCCGAGGAGAGATGTGTCAATGATTTCCCCGAATCACAATAATAGCTATTCAGCTGGAGTTACTCTGCACTGTCCCCAAATATCTCCATAGTAAATCATTGTCTTTCCATAAATTTCTGGCTCCACTAAATTATCATAGTGAATATTCAATCTAACACAGAGAGGTGTATCAGAATAACAGAACAGGCAGCAGATGTAGACGTCACCTCATTCAATTTAGAGCAAAGGAGAAGGAGGCCACTGGAGCTGCAATGGGCAAGGGGCTTCGTGGTGGGTTAGGGCAAAGCCATGCAGAGCCAGAAGCAGTGCCCACCTCCACTGGCTTACAACCTTCACAGGATCTAGGGCCCACGAGTTCCCCAAGGGAAACTCTCTTGAGAAACCGTCGATCCTTCTGGTCGGACAAGAGGCAGTGCAGAGCCAGGCCTGACGGACAAGTTCTCAGAGCCTCATCTCAGTCACGGGACATTCATCTGGCCTCATTTCAGGCCAGACCTCTGGCCCTGTGGTCTCATCTTGAGAAAAGCATAAACAGCACTGAGCGTCTCTGCCTTCATTCCCTTCACATGTCTAACTTGGTCACCGCTTTGTGCGGTTCTTCCGCATCCACAGCAGAGCCCCATCCAAGCACGTGGGGCCTGTTCACAGCCTCCTCTCATCTCCAACGTCAGCCCCAACATCAGTTCTGAAGCTCAACTCCAGGGCACACTCCAGTCACGTTTAGATAATCCCAAACCAATGACCGTTCAAGAACGTGAGGATAAAATCCACCAGCATTTATGTGGTGCATACCACGGGCACTTGACATCCCCAATTCTGTTCAATCTTCTCCCAAGGAGATTAGCTGTGTGAATTCCAGGCTGAGGGGCTAAGTTCCTGTTCTCTCAAAGCACACAACTCGTCAAGGTCAAAGCTAAAAGTGAACCCGGGACCAACTGGCTTTCAACCTGTCCTCGTAACATTGCACGAAGGTCTTGCACAATCACGTATGAAGCTGAGGCCAGACCCTCAAATCTCTAAATACTGCCATCAGGCCTCTGGCTCCAGGCTCCAAGGCAGAGACTGAGAAGGCTCCATGTGCCAGGGAGGGAGAGGTGCCCTTTGACAAAGGGGGGGGATCTCTAAGCTTAAGTATAGGACTGACGGCTTTGGACCCACATAGGATGTTAGCACTCAGAGCTTCCCTGCAGCAGGTGCCTCATAAATGTGCCGTGTCTTAGCCACTCACAGACATACTAATAGTCCAGTCTCTCCTGCGCAAAGGGCGTGTCTGGGGTTTAGACGTGCAAAAGGCATCTGTGTGGAATTACACATTTTCATATTCTAACTTTGCTTTTGCTTTTCTGTATTCCCCAAATATCTTCTTCAGTGAAAATGTTTACTCTTATAAACACATACACACACACACACACACACACACACACACATACACACACACACACACAAGGCATCTGAAAGACTCAAAGCCAGCAGTTGCTGGCAATGCTCAGAGGATGAGAGTGAAGAACATTTGGGCCAGAGACTCTTTACAGCAGAAACATGAGGGGAGAGAAGGAGTGGGTGACACAGCAGAAGACCCTGAACCCCGCTGTATTCCTCACTGATCTTGCTCCTCTTCTTCTCAATCCTGGCAAAAATTAGATCCCCCCACCCCAGGCTGTGGGGGTGGGCATGGAAAGTTTGTGAACGCCCAGTCCAGACCCATGGAATCAGGTCCTCAGTGGGTGGACCAGGCACTGGTGGTGTTTTAAAGCTCCCAAGGGACTGTGATGTGCACCCAGCCTGAGGGCTTTCCCTCTGGGTTAGGGAGACACAGAGACGGGCACCGGCCCCCAGGGACTCCTCTCTGAGCTAAGGGTTACTGCAACACATTCTGCACAGGAACACCCCAAGTGTCTGTGTGAATCTCACTACAAGGCAGGCAGCCAGGCTGTCAGGGCCGGCAGCATTAGCCTTCGCCTGGCACAGTGTGTGGCACATGCACTCAGGCATTTAGCCCCACATGCCCCTGAGGGGTCCAGGATAGGGCCTCACTGCACAGGGACACACTCCTCTGAAAATAACAAGCTGACCCCTGGTTGATGCTTGTTTTGAGAACCATGAATCCACCCTGAAAACCTGATCAGCCACTGAGGCTGATGGGAGGGATTCTGGCGCTGAGACCCTGAAGGCGGGACTGTACCAACTCTTCCATTGTGAGATCCTGCAAAAGAGGTCAGGCTGACCTGCATCATCACTCAGGGCTGCTCAGGCAAAACAATTAAAACTACCACATAGAACAGCAAGTTGCTGATGCCACAAGTGAGCTCTAGACAAGCTTCGAAGGGGTGGTGTCTTTAGGAAAGAAGCCTCATTTCCCACGCCCACGCTCCCACGCAGAGCCCCGCCGCTCCACAACACCCATGAAAAGGCTCGGTGTTTTCAACGACATGTGTGACAGTCTTTCTTTCCAAAATAGCCTCTACCCACACAGGCTGTTCAAAAAACCTCAAATGTAATAACAGAGCATGTAAACCTCCCTCCAAGGTCAGTAATTAGGGTTCTCCCTGCCTGCAATTTAAGCAAAGCCGGGACTTCGAGGGGCGCGTCAAATCCTACATTGTGGTTGGGGTAACAAGGCACGGCAGCAGCAATCCCAACCAGGACATGATCAACTTAAAATATCTCCCATGTATGCTGTTGGTACAGATCGCACCCTAACCTTTAATTCCAAAGACTAGGTGGGAGAGTGGGTGCCTGAGTGGACGAAACAGAAGTGGAGAAGCCCTTTTGTGTGGTCGGGTACGTGGCACCATGTCCCGCCCTGTCCTATTAACTCTGGGCCCCATACGCCGCACCGGCACCTAAGACTGAGCGCATCGGACAGTCTGTGTGGGAAATGCTGGTGTGTAATCAGACCAATTTGGTGACAGCGAATAGAGAGAAGGGAACAAAACCTTCCGTCGACTGCTCATGGGTGTTGGCATGGCACCCAGAGAGGGTTCCCGGTGAGGGGCTCCTTCCCTGAGCGGCGGTAGCTGGGCTGGGCCAGCTCCTCCATCTCCCACGGGAGCTGGAACCTGGCAGCAGCAGCAGGATTTTCGCCCAGAAACGTCAGATGAGGAGCACTTTCCACTGGTGACAGGGCAGAAAGAGCTGTGGTGTTCTCAGCTCAGCGGTGAGGGAACAGCGGCTTGAGCCCAGGGGCCCTCCGACTTTTGCTGCATTGGGAACCCCTGGAAATAAGGACTGCCAGGCCCTGCCCAGAGTTACTGCTTATTTAGGTCTGGGGTGGGGCCTGGACATCTGCACATCAAACAAGTGCCCAGGTGCTGCAGCTGTTGGTGTGGGGACCACACTTGAGGGGAAGAATTCCAGGAAGGGATGGTGGGCATGCCAGCTCTTTCTGTCACAGGGGTCCCCTGCTAGCCCACCTCCAGGTGGACCCAGCAGCCTCCTCTCCCGAAGGCAGCCCAGCCTCAGGCTGAGCTCTCAGAGCAAAGGGTTTCAAAGAGAAACCTCAGCAGGAAGGAGGCCATGCCCCTCAGAAGGGGAATGGGGTGGAGGGACGGGGGACTTGCAAAGGTACAGGAAGGGGGTGGCTGGGCGATGTAGGGCAGGGAGCTGGGGGCACAGAACAAGGGGCATTGAGAGGGGAGCTGGGCCAGGAGCACTAAGATCAGAGGAGAGAGCTAGGCGCTCCTGGAGGAGGCTGACCAGGATCTGAGAGAGGGAGGTGCTGGGAAACCTCTCCTGACTATGGAAGGGGCAGGGAGTGGACCTGGGACAGCCCACATAAGCAACCCTGCGTCGGTCAGGAGCCCACAACTCCAGGCACCCTTTCCCTGCTCCACTGCTATTCACTGGTCCTGCTCATTCATGGACATCACCTCCTTCCTAGGACCGGCCCACATAGGGCACCAGGGGTTTCAGAGACCCAGCCCCACGCCCCAGGGCCAGGCCCCAGCCCAGCAGGCACTCTGACCCAGCAGTCTTGGCTTGGGTCTTCCCTGCACAGCCCCTGCATCCTCCTAGCATTCAGTGACAGCAACCTGACATGTCACTTTGACAGACAGTGCGTTCGTTACCTGTGACTGCAGAATAGAACGGTGATAAGAAACAAAAGAAATGTCAAAAAAGTAGATTTGAAATATAATGCAGATCCCTGCTAAGCCCACCAGCAATAACCAAGTTGCTTTTGACAAACTTCTAAAAAAGAGAGAAACATGCTAATGAGAAAACTAGATTGGTAGCCTTTGTTACCTAAATTTCATAATTGTGAAACAGTTTATACTACAGATTTGTTAGTTTGCGCAATACCCACAATTTTATTCCACAAACCATTATAGATCGCTTACAATGCAAGCAGTCACGGTGCCTGGTGCTGGGGCCACCCGACCTTCGCTCCCTCCGCGAGCTGAGTCCGCTGCGATATTAGAAAGCCAAACCACAAATTTATCTGCAGAGCTGAAAATGAATTTCCTCCCTCATGTGCTAACTTTCTATTCTGGATTTCCTGGGGTTTCCTTTATTAAACTTGGGTCCAAAACTATCTTGGAAAGGACTCTGGGTCATCTCGGCCTTGCACATGGAAGGGGAGTGCGGGGTGGGAGGAAGGCAATGAGAAGTGATCAGCAATCGCTCCTCACCAGAAGGGGCCAGAGAAGTGGGCATTTCCGACTCTGGCAGGCGTGCGGCCCAGCCACGAAACCTAGCTGTTCACTTGCTAAATGGTGCAAAATGGGCCAGGACCCCCATTCTACCCTTAAAAACAACACAACATACCTTATTCTTGGCTGGTCTTTAAACTGCACAGGCCAAAATGAGTGGAGTATTATTATGTATTTAATTTTTCCTGATAAAAGCAACTTGGTTTTCTTCATCCTTCCCTAATCTTTGTTTACTCTTATGCTAATAAAATTTGGGCAAGTTTTTCGTATAAACCTGAGAGTAGATTAAACATACTCCCTCCACAACTTGTTTGGTGTTGATTTCTCAGCAGCCCCATTTCCACGTGTACGGAGAAGGCAGACTCTCTAACTCACGGATGAAATGATCCAGAACTCCCAATGAACTCCGCAGATTAATGAACCCCGCAGATTAATGATGTGATTCTATTGCTCGGATGACACCTTGTGCAGAAAGCACCCCAGGCCGCAGCCCCGCCTGATGGAGAGGTCACTGCTGCAGGGGGCACAGGGCAAGGCCTACCCACTTACAAAAACCTCTGGCCCACTGAGGGCTTCCCTTGCTGTGGGGTAATCTGCAACTCAAACTTGCATCCAGAGACACAGTAGTGACAGCCTTGTCCCTCTGTGAGAGAAGCAACAGCTTTCTCTAGTATCTCTTGGGCATAGTTAGCACATGAATATAGTGCCTCAATGACCAGGCCCACAGGATCCAAGAAGAGCAGCCAAGGGTTAGAGCAATCATACCCCCACCCAGCACACAAAAGCAATGCTTTGTGCTTTGGTGCCTGTGTTTGGGTGGCGCCTGCAAGCTCGTAAGTGCAGGCTCATCACAAGATAACTTCCTACAGTTTTTAAAATAGTTAATTGATTCACTAATACCCACTTCCTGTCATGAGAGCCTTGTGCCACAGAGATAAAAACCATAGAATGATCCAGAAAAAAAAGTTACAGAATTCAAAACAACATGCTAAGTAACTTCAATTGTCACCTGAAGTCCATAGAATCAAATGGAGTGGCGTGGCCCGCTGTTTTCCAGTTTTTTCCATAACATGTGCAGCCTTGTATGGATTTTTTTTTTAACTAAATGCTTTCTAACTAGCCCAGAAGTGAAAAACACCTCCTACACCCTACTTCCACTGCATTTTGGGGGAAAAACACAGCCTCCTAGTTAGTATGTTGCTACAGACAATATTTATTCCTACAAAACTGCATTTATATGTGCGACTATGCTTCTTGGTTAACATTTCACTTTTAAGTCATAACCAGATGCTTCAAGAAGTAGCATGATGCTCTCTAAGAAGAGAACACACAGGCTCAGAAGCATCCTACAGTCAAGTTGGCCACATCCTGGGGTCCCCTTGGAAGGCAACCTGATGGACCAAGTGTGCCAGGCCTACCCCCCACCCCCATCCCATGTCCAATGGGCCCTATTTTACCTGAATGTGGTTTGCAACTCTGAAGCACACATATAAACATAAACATAAGAAACAGTGCAAATAATGTCCTGTCCTGCACTCCTGTTAATCTCTATGTCCCATTCCTAGTCTTCCCTATTTCTGCTTTCCAAGGAAAATGGCACATTTCAAGGAACCTAAGAAGCCTCTGTTGCAAGACAGACCATTGTTATCTCCCTCTAAGAAAATGGGAAACACTGACAGTCGCTTGTCAACGCACCATCTCCAGAACTGATCAACTACACTTACCGATAGATGAATCTTTAAAAGAGGTAAAACACCGAGTTAACGTTTATTTCTTTCTAATGATTAAAGTTCTGCTCTTACTCAATGAGGCCACTGTATATAATGAAAACTAATTCTGCATATATAGTTTCTGTTATTTCTGAGAATTCGCTGGTTTGGAAAATACATTGAATGCAGTGTGTGTACATGTGTGTGCACATGCACAGGCATGCATGCATGTGTTTGTACACCTAGGTATCTGTTTCTGGAAGAATAGGAAGAGCAGCTTAGACCCGTCTCAGTTTACCTTAGCACAAAGGGGAGCTGACCTCCCCAAGACCTGAAAATTTTCCAGTTATTAATCCCATACACACGTGACTGTGTCAATAAGTCTGTCTTGTTTATCCTTTAGTCTCTAACATCTTGGAAGGCAAGGCCTATGTTTTCTTTGCATCTTGTGAAATCCTCAGTTTATGGCTCCATGGACCCAACTACATGAAACACATAGGTGGCGCACATCAGATCCCCCTGGGCTGACTTCGGCTAGTAGTCAGCCTGTGTGTTTTGGAACTGCCACCTAAGCAACCCATGAGTGCTTTAGAGTGGGAGGAGAACAACTAGTATTTGTGGCTAATGCCTCAAGTCAAATTAAAAGCTCTTGTAATTGCTTATTAGAGTGACCCCAAAAAGTCATCTATCTTACACTGACTTCTGAATGGTACCCCATCCTGGTCCACCCCCAGTCTTAACACACAAAATCCATATATATATATATATATATATATGTATATATATATATATATATATATATACACACATATATATACCCCACAATACTTCCCAGATCAGATGCATATGGAAGTGTCACAAATAGTTCTGAAATACTGTATTTGATAAACAGTGCCAGCCCCATTTTGAGGCCATGGTGATACTAAAGTCTGGACTACGTTCTAAAGCAAGAGGCAGGGCTTTAGAGAGCCACGTGCTCAGGCAACCATCCATCAATCCATGACGGATTAGAGACCCGGTTTGCCGTTGCCTGGCCCTCGTTATCGAGAATCAGCAGATATAGCCTACCTTTAAACAACAACTTTCTTGCCATGGCCCAGTGTGGCTCAGTTGGTTCAGTATAGTCCCATTCACCAGAAGGTTTCTGGCTTGACTTCCCATAGGACAAATGCCTGGGTTGCAGGCTCAAACCCTGGAAGGGGGCGTGCAGGAGGCAGCTGATCCATGTTTCGCTCTCACATTAATGTTTCTCTCTCTCTCTCCCTTCCCTTCCGTTCTCTCTCTCAAAAAAAAAAAAAAATCAACTAAAAATATTTTAAATAAAACTTCATTCTTATATTCACAAATCTGGCGGATTCTAGTGCAGTTACCAACAGGAAAGCTGACTGGGGCAGAGGAGGCGGCAGTGCACAGAAGGGCAGGATTGGGTAGTACCACCTCTCCAGTGTTCCGAGAGAAAAAAGGAAAAATACAGAACTAAATTGTTAGTTCTATATTACAGTGAATCATCATCAAATGAAAAAGAAATAAAAGACCAATCTAATCCGAAGGACAAGACACCCAGCCTGCTCCCTCCTCATGCCTCCTGACCACTCCCCTCGGCTCCTGAACTAGACAGTCTGCTTGCCCTGGAAGGGCATAAGGTAGAGAGAGAAAGGCTTCCCCGAAGAGAACACCGGAATATACTTTAGTAAAGAAAATCAACAGAAAACCAAGGTCCTGAGCAAAAACATAATGACAAGTGGTTTCTTTCTTCCCACGCGACCCTTTATTTCCAGTCAGGACGTGAATAAACACATTCTTGGGTCCAAATGCTAAAACCCTTTCTCCAAATACTTGATGCAGAGCTGAACGGGGCAGGAAATGATGAACAGAGAAAGGAATGCCGCAGATTCCAGATGGATGGAGCCAGCTGGGGGTGCTCAGGAAGCTGCTGAGGTCTGACCATCACCTCCCATGATTTGTTAGGACGTCATCACCGTGGAAGTACAACTGCAAGGGGACAATCGCGCCATCTGTAGCCCACCCAGCTCAGAGGGACTCCCACCAGGCCAGGCCATCCCCCTTCCAGGGAGGTGTTGGCTTGGGCTGCCAAGCTAGGGGCTCTCACAGAAGCAAGCTGGTTAGTCCTTGGGGTTTGTACCTGGTATGAAGCAAGAGCCAGATACAAACACCCTCTGACTCTGCCCCAAGTTAACAGGTGGACGGAACTTCCCATCAAAAACTACAGAATCGTCCAGGGATCACCTTCCCCTTACTGACACCAGACACGCTCCGGTTCCCCTGCAGGGAGCAGACTTCCATGAGGCGAGGTGGGACACTGCTCACTTCTAAATGATTACAACTCAAGTACCAGTGTTTGCAATGGTTTCTTTTTCATGTGTCCCCTAGACTAACATCTCTCTCACTTGAATTCCAGTATATTCTCCTGAGTGGCAGAGCCCAGCCCAGGGACCTCAGAGCTGGTGGAAGACTGGGAGCTCCCACCTGACTACAGTCAACTGAGAGAACAGGCCAGAAACAGGGGAAAAACTATAAGAAAACCCCCAGGTTGGGGGCCTAAAGAGTTAAAGGTTTCTGATACAAATACAAAATATTAAAAAACCAAAAACAATTGTAGTAAAAGCTCTCAAGCCATAGAAAGTGGAAAGGCAGGTGTCCCAGCAGTGAGGCCCCAGGGCAAGCGGTGGGGGCCTCAGCAAGCAGCCCTCGGGGCTCTCAGACTGCATGTGTCCCCAAACACACACCCACAGACCCCCTGGGATCAGACTGCATGAGCCATGTGACGACCGCAGTGTCTCTGCAGCCTCCACTGTGTCTGGAAGACAAAACAAGATTAAGGTTTGCTTGAGAAACAAGATCCATTGTGTGTGTGTGTGTGTGTGTGTGTGTGTGTGTGTGTGTATACTGTATGTCTACATACACATACACACACACACACATATTGATTTCAGAGAAGAGGATAGAGGGAGAGAGAAATAGAAACATCAACACTGAGAGAGAATCATGTTTGTCTGTGTCACATGTTTATATGTAAACATAGTTGCATGTGTGTGCACATGTGCCCATGTATTGTGCCCATATGTTTCTGTGTTTATGTCCAGAAGTTGTTCGGGGCTTAGGGAGTGTGGTGTGTGTTTGCCATGTGAGCATGATATAAGCAGAATTTACCGCACTTGAAACTAGCCAATTGTTTGATCCTAAGTTAAAAACCATTTATGGCTGTCCGACAGCATAGCCTCCGGAAAAGGCAGCCCAGTCCCTAGTAATCTGGAATTCCCCATCCCAGCCCCCAGCCCAAAGCCATGGGAAAGCCAGCCCATCACAGCATCCTACGCAGACATCTAACAAGAAGCCAGTTTGGTCAGGTCCCCTGGGGTCTGCACATTGAAGGAGTTTCCGGAACAGTTCTTTTTCCTGGATCTCTGCTGATAGCTCTGTACCACAGTCTGACCCCAGCCTTGGAAAGCCCCAATTTAGCTGGGCCAACATAAGCAGATGCCCAGAGGCATGGAGGCCTGGGGCTGAAGCCCCCTCCTGTATGCCCAAGTTTAACTGCCCCACTCCCCCAGCCTCCCCCCCGATCTGCCTTGCTACAGAGCCTCCGTCTGTAGGTCTCAGAAGTGGCTCAGGCATTTGAGGCAACTCAAGACACTCAACTGGGAAGTGGGTCAGCAGGCTGCAAGCCCCCAGCTGTCGTGGCCTCTCGAGGACCTCAGTGAGTCCCATAAATGCCCATTTGAAGATTCACTGAGAAGGAGAAGGCCTCGGGTGGGAAATCAGCTCTCTGTTTGAGGAAGTGATTTGATACACACCCAAGCAGGCTGCGCCTTACTAACCACAGGAGCACCTGGGTAACTGCAAGTTCATCACAGGACAACGTAGGCTGTCATAAACGCACTTGCTGTGTGACCTCGGGAGCCTCCCTGCACAGAATCAGTACAACGTCCTACAGGAGCCGTCTTTGCATCCCTCGGCAGGTCCGTGGCTCCCGGAGCCAGGCCTGATCTGTGAAAATGGACAGCATACACAAAATCAAACAAACCGGCTGTTCTGGTAACTCCCAGGAATGGATTTAGAACCCAAAGGAGAAACTACAAGAGCTAAAAAGAAAATGAAATCTTTATCCTCAAAAGAGAAAAACAACATAAAACAAAGCTAAAGAGAAGATTTGGGGGCAGATGTAGCATCCTCAACCATTTCACGGGCTTGGCTGTGTGAGGAGCACTGGAGGTTACTCTGTGTGGCTTCTTATCATGACAAGGAAGGAGGAAACTGGCCCTGACTCAAGTGGCCTGCACACAGATCACACCTAACTGGACCCGTGTGGCGCCTTACAAAACTATGAGTCCAAAAACAAGGCTCACAAGAGAGATACACGAATAATTAGCACCCTTAACTCTGTTCAGTGTCCCCAAGAAGCCAGAAGCCCAAGCCCAATCCCAGAATCCTGTCTGTCCCAGAGGCGGGCAAAGGGGAAGAGGGTCCTCAGGAAAGGCCTGGTGACTTGGTCCTGGTCCTGGTGCACTCGGCTGCTGAGCAGGAAGCACAGCGGCGTCCAGTGCGCAGGGGGATGCAGTCACCTGGTTAGGAGAGCACCGCCGCCCGACAGGAGGACTTGACCTTTGGATTGTATCCTGCTGGCAACTGGGGGCCAAGATAGAAGAATTCTCTACATTTGGGAAATTTTCAGGTCACAGGAACAGAAGCAATGTGAGAGGAAAACACATTCCTTGGCTGACTCGGAGTGAAGGGCACAGTGCTCTGTGTCTAGAAAAGGTCCCGATGTCCTGTGTAACCCTGAGCGTGGCTCCCAGCCTCCCTCCAGCCCTCCTGGGAGACACTGACCGTAACAACATGTTTTACATGTTGAGATGCAGCATTTACCAACCACGGGCTTATCCCGGGAGGCGAACTGTCCCCAATGTGGGGCTCAAACTTACTCGAAAACTGAAACTAACAATGCCAACTTTCAGGAGAGGGAGCTGCGGCCCTGGGGAATCCAGCCCTGCATGCAGAAACACGCCTAGCATTTGCCGACACTCCAAGAGCAAGGAATCACTATCTCTGATCCCACGATCATCTTGATGATCCATCATTTCCAGCAGGGATTAAAACACACACACACACACACACACACACTCAAACCAAAAGCTCCCCAGACACTCTGATCCCTGGGTAGGTTCCCGCATGTGAAAACCACTTCCTGGGTTCCGGCCCATGGAGAGAGCTGAGGAGCCAGGAACTGGGAGACACTCATCTCCTTATTTCCAAGGATGATCACGGGACTTGCATTTATACCAAAGTTTAAATGTGTTAACTGTTCATTTTGGAAGCTGCCTCACACTTCAAGGAAACACCGGGCCATCTGCTGCGGATGACGTGCCTTTAAGTTCCCTTTCACCCGTGTCTGAGTTTTCTGAACACAGCAGCCGGGGCGCCAAACCCGCTCGGCGTGTCGGAGCTGGTCCGAGGCCCCTCTCATGAGCCAATCCTGGCCCCTCCGCTCCAGCAGCCTCCACTGTGCTCCAGCTGGCTAGTCACTCATTTCTGCACTCCGGCGGCAGCCCTACTGCTGTCTCTCTCACACTCTCCCTGTACAGAGCGAGCCTTCTATAATCCAGGTAAATCATTTTCTCTTCTGGGCCTTGGTTCCTCTACAGAACATGGTTCTATCCATTTTTAAAGTTGTTGTGTTTTTAAAGTCTCTATTTACTTATCTAGATACAGAATTTCATATCCGTGCAGGAGAGTCATGCCCTTGCTTTTTCAAAACAGACCTTTAATTTCTTACTTGCTTCCCTCTTCCTTCCGAAGACTTTCCACACTCCCCACCACAGGCGTCCGACTGACCGGCTTGTGCAGGTCTTGATTTCCACGTCTGCACTTGTTTACCTGGCTTTTACTGCTCTTTAAGGGGACGATCGGACATAGACTGTCTGTATTTTGCTTTCCTTTCTAGTCATACCCCATGGAACTTCCTGCACGTCATATGGCCTGGCCGGGCTCTCACTCATTCCTCTGAAAGCTGCATAATATTCCACGCTGTGGAAGCACCCTTCCAATTGGCATACACTTTGTTTTCACTTTTGCTATGTGTTCATTTAACCCTGACTGTAGTGCTGCTGCCATGAGCATTCCTGTACATCTCTACCTACCAGTCAAGGTTAGAGCATTCCGTCACGCTGTGAGCTCCTCCTTTCCTTTGCGGAGTACAGACCCCCACCCTGACATCAGGATGCAGAAAACTAGACAACCAGTGAGGATGCGCCCTCACTTCCCTCACCTCCCCCACCCGACCCTGCCAATGCCATGATCTTACATCTGCTCTCTCACCTTGGACTCTCCAGGAGTGACCAGCAGCTGCAGGACTCGACATTCAAGTCCCCACAAGGCCCATCTGAGTGCTCCACTCTACCCACTCCGAGGCCAGAGGCCTATCCACACGCCTCACTGGCCGCTCCAGCCAACCACTGCTGTCCCCCAAAGCTGCGTCCACTGCCCGGCTCTATGTCACACAATGTCTCCCTCCTCCAAACTTGTAATGGTAGGTTCAAGGCTGCGTTCCCCCTGATGCCTGACCTCGCCCACCTGCTATCGGCACAAAGTGCAGCTGTCCTATCTGTTTAGTGGGAACTCTAATTTGCTGCAAGGTTAACATAACAAATAGCTTCAAATTGGGGCTTCAAATCACACTGGTAACACCTGTCAATAAAGAGCAGAGCAGTGGAAGTATCGCAAGCTCATTAAGCTCCCCCAGAAGGTCTTACTCTCCACTTTGACGAAGAAACTGAGGCAGAGAGAACTTGGATTTGTCTGAAGACACAGAGTTAGCGAGAAAACATAGCCGTGACTCAGTCTTTGTGGTTAGCTACACCCTCCACCCTCTCCAGCGCTGGCTCCCGGGGCTGTGGTCCCCACAGCGGCCTGCAAGCTCCACCTGTGAACACAGAAGCCCGACCATCTTCACTCACTTAAGTGCGACTTGCAAACCTCGCATCTCAGGCCTTAGCAGCTACCACTTCTGGTTCTTCCCAGCGAATACATCCATCTCCTTCTAAACATGTATTCGTTTTAAGACTAAGACATGCTGCACCAGTCTTCTCCCCAAGTACCTTCAGGAAGGTGGGCGTGTTTATACACTCAAATGCCTCATTAGCTTCAGAGAAGCAAATCTAAACGTTTTCTACCAAATGCTATATTGCAGCCAGGTGACCCATCTACAAGGCTGCCTCAGGCTCACCTGCCCAGTGCCTTGGGGGTTGTATGGGGGAGGGGGGCAGCCCTTCTCGAAGAACCATCTCTGGATTTCTGCATTCTGTTCAAGATCAAATCTTCACAATTTCTCTCCTCTCGGACTCCTACCCCGGCGACCCCTGGTCAGTGCCTCAGAGCAACCGGGCCAGCACTTGCCGCAAAGTTTCCCAGCCCTTCACTATCTCCACCTCCAACCACCACTACCACCACCACCACCACCACCATTCAAACCCAAGATCATGGACAAAGAAAAGACAGATAGTATTAAGTGGTGAGGAGAACAAGAACGCTGGCATAACACAAAAGTGGGTTCAAATCCCAGTTCCGCTCTTATAGGCTGGGTGACTTTGGGCAAGTTATTTAAGTTCTAGAAGTCCCCCTTCCTGGAAGCAAGTGTCCTGGAGTTGTGAGAATTTGAATTACAGTGAGATAATACACACAAGCTAGACACTTGAAGTCTGCATCCCTCTCCACCCCCGCACGCACGCACAGCAAACCCACCCCCTTCCCAGGCAAAACCTGGAGCCACAGGCTGAAATCACCCTTGGCCCTGAGCCCAGCTGCTCCCCAAGCACAGTCCCATTCTGCACATTAGTCCTTAGGGGTTAAAAATAGCACAGGCAGCTAGCTGATCTCGGTTAATAGAATATCCAGGTTAATTTTAGCATCAAAAAGCTCAGGAGAATATAAAATCCCTGATGCCAAGAACCACGTGTGGCCAGCACAGCCTCTTTTTACACTGTCACACACACACACACACACACACACACACACACACACACAACTAATGTCACTGACATCACTCAAATTCACAAAAGGTTTTCTCTAACTGAGAACACAATTTTTCTTCGACCTGTGAAGCCACTACAACTAACAATAACTACCTTAACTTAGTAAACAGGATCACCACCTCATCTGATCCATATCATAGGAACCTGTGAGGGTCACACTACTGTTTCCCATGGAGGAAATCGGGTTACATATCACACTTTTAGCGGAGCGCACCTAGAACCCTGAGGTCCCAACCCCTGTGGTCTGAGTCTTTGCGCCATCTCCCCTCCTCACAGCTGAGTGGCCAAGGGAGGCACAAGCTAGGGACCCTCGCCACAGTTCCCTGCTCTCCTCTCATTCAGCGCCCTGCCCTGCCTAAGGGACCCCCGGCTCCTGGTGGGATTACATTTGCCACTCGGTGGAGGGAAGGCAGAGGCTGGGGCAGGCCCGCAAGCAGGGCCACGTTTTGCTGAATGGGAGGAACGGCCAGTTCCGACGTGCTTGTGCTGGACCCAGACTGCCATCGCCCTTCTTGGCGGACAAGCCCTAATCTGACAGAGAAGGAACATGAGAGCTTGCTCTGAGCCCAGTGAGCAAGCGAGGTGCAGCCGGATCCAAGGAGAAGGAGGGGAGATACAGGGTCAGAGGAAGGCCTGCCGCAAGGAACCAGGCGGAGCTCAGCCTCCCATGGGACACAGCCGTTAACACACCGAACAGATCCAAACGGCACCCTCAGACGGATGCGGAAAACCATTAACAGAGCAGGCGGGCTTTCCTCACTCTGAAGTGCAAGGCTATGCTTTTTTATTTTTGCGGGGGACTGGGGGGAGGGGGGCGGGCTTGAAAGAAACACCATTGTCTGTTGCTCTTAAGTGAACACATTTATCAAGATGACACTTCAAAATGAGTAGTAACTATTATGGAAAAGGAACATATCCTTGGGAAGTGAGGCTATCGAGCAAATGCTTAAAGAAAGGAGCATTGGGTCCCAAACAATGCTGCCCAGCAGAAGTGATCTCGCGTGGGTTCTTCCCCAACCAGAGTCTAGAAATCTTCTAGCTGCTTCCCTTTCAGCGCTGAAGTCCTGACTCATGGAAAGTCAGAACACACTTCCTCAAAGCGGTCAGCCCATAGGAAGTGCGTCCAGTTTACAAGACAAGAGACGCTGGTGTAAAAACAGTTAATAACCGGCACCAGAGACAGACAGTGTTTAAGATTTTTAAGTGTCCTGAAGAGCTATCCAGGATAATACCGCAAGACTTACATGGGGAAAACAACATGTTCAAGACAAGGACTCCAAATAGTTACATAAAAACATCTCACTTGTATTCGGTACTTTCTTATGTATTATCTCATTTGCAAAAGGTGGAAGGAAAAAGAAAAGGGAAGAGGGAAAAAAAGACTCTTTCCATTTCCCCCAACTTTAGCCTTTCAATGAGACCAAGTTACCATCACCCTTTCCAAAATGATTTCAGGACTAAAGGCCAAACTCTTACACGTAAAAAACAAACAAACAAAAAACACCTCTTCATCCCCTCCAAAGTGTTCTGTCTTTTTTCTTAGCAACAGTAGTGATATTGCTCTTACTGGTATAACTTTAGGGAGAATTTTTCATTTTGCCTTTTTCTGGGAGTGAGGCAGGCAGGCGTTAATGCAAGGCTGAACAACGCGGTCTTGTAAGCTCCCACCGGATGCAGTAGACAATAAGAGCCTGCATTTTGCAAATGGAAAAATAAGGCTATGAAAGGGGAGGACACTTGCCCCGGGTCATCCAGCAAGCCAACAGCAGACACGGGCATGCAGCCAGCTAGCCTGGAAACAAGGCTCAGAGATGAATGGACAGCTCGGCCAGTGTCTCTCCAAAGAAGGAGAGGCGAGCATGCATGTGACGGTGTGTGCGGTGTCTCATGCACATCTGCCCCTCCTCCAAATCAACTCCAGCGTCCCTCATCATGCAGGCCAGTCAGAGCCGAGACTGGCCACAAATAGAGGACTAGGGAAAGAAATCGGCACACCACCCACCTCGGGATCATCATCATCCTGCTCTACTAACGGCTTTCCCACAAGTTAAAGGAGACTGCCCCAAACCAGCCCACCCACACTTCACCTTCCGGGTCTCCAGCCCAGCCCAGCCCAGCCCAGCCCAGGCTCTAACTCAGCGGCACAGTCTCGTCCGTTTCTGTGCCCAGACACAGAAGGAGGCCCTGCCTGTTCTGTGTGTAGGCCCTGACTCTCTGCATGCCCGCAGCTACAAAGGTGAGACACAGATGTCACCCTCCTGTAGCCCAGCCCTATAGGCAAGGACCCTCCTCAGGAAGGAGAGAACACAGGGGCTTCTCGGAGCTGGAACCATGTGCAGGAAGTTGGAGGGCTGCTGCACAGGCGTTTCTGCCTCACTGCTATAGCTCCCAAACATGGGGGTGGGGGATCCAGAGGCTCTGACAATACCCATTCCCCATGTGGGGTTAGAGATGGCAGATGTTCCCGTCACTGCACTAATCCTCAGCTGAGCTGGGTGTTTCTCTCGCTTGTTTAAAGTGCAGCACACAAGAGAGACCACCAAAAAGTGTCGTCTAACCCCCTTCTTCCACACAGGCCCCTCCATGCTGGGGTCCAGAACCCTCCCAGGAGTGTGCACTTGACAGGCAGTGGGGCTGCCTCCCCTGGACCTTTGAGTGTCTCCTCGCCCTCTTGCTTCACGCACTATGCTATCCTGGAAAGAAATCAATGCTCTCTACTTAATAGACCGCCATTCCAGAGCCCTCCTTGAGCAGAGTCTGAGGCCGGCTTGCTGTGCTGGGCCCTGGACCACACAGTCCCCAGACCCATTCCTGTCTACTGCACCCAGAAGCTGGCACACTCCCCACCACCACACCCACACTTCAATGCCCCTATCTTCTCCCCTTGATTTTCCAAGGAAGCACCTCAAATCCTCGGGGGTCCACCACGAAACGCACTGGACCCAGGCAATGAGCGAGGGCTCTTGGCTGAGGGAACCCTAACAGAGGCACTTTCCCCTGCCCCCGCTTTGGGTGGCGTTCAGTGTTGAATCTCTCAGTGTGAGAGTGCAGCAGACTTGAACCAAGTAAACAAGAGCAGCCCTCTCCAGGCTGACTCCCCGGGCTGAAGTGCTGCCACATGCTATCTGCAGTGCTTCTGAGCCAAAAACCAACAGCGCCTCAGCAATGATCCATAAACCAAAATAAAGCAGACAGGAAACAACATGCTGATTTGGGGTAGCTGGAATTCCTCAGGCAGCATCAAATGTCATCAGCAACTGACACTTCAGCAGTCACTAGGTGCCTGGCGCGGTTCCCAGTGGCCCTGTTTCACGGGGGAAGAGATGGGAATGTGGAGCACTCCCAGCGACAGGGAGGTCAGCAGGCAGGAAGGACCCTGAGCGTGACGACATGCTGGGTCCTCAGAAGCCCTCTCCAACATGAACTGTCCTCTCACCCGGCACTTTCATGGCATTAACGTCTAACAGTAATTCCAGGCATAGATCTTGCTGGGTTTTTTGTGTTGTTTTTTGGGGGGGTGAGGGGATGGAGGGGGGGACTTGCTCATCACCCTCCCAAGATAAAACAGAACTGGGGAAAAAAAACACACAAATCTCTCCAGATAAACCCAGGAAATCCAGATATAGCCCTCCAGCCCCCTCCAGAATCTGCATTTCATTTCCCTCCCCCAGTTCTTGAGTCCAGTGAGAAAGGCAGAATCCTCCTGGCCTGGGTGACAGGGCCTGGCCAACAGCTCCCTCCGCCAGTTCTCAATGGAAGGTGGGGGAGGGGTGGCTCCCTGCCCTGAGGGAGCCCGGGACCAGAGATTGCTCCACACATTCACAGGCAGACATATGCACACACAAACACGCAGTCCCCGGCACAGACGTGTGCACACGGGCACATGTGCACACAAAAACACACCCACACAGAGGTGTGCGCACACGGGCACCGGTCAACAGCCCAACCCGGGCCCTGGCCCTGGGGGAACATGAGGAAGAGCCAACACGTTCACAGAAAAGGAAGTTTCTGGGTGCAGCAGCCGAGGAGATGCTGAACCCTGAGATGGGTGGATTTGACACCTGAAATGCACGCATCCAGAGTCTCCACACGCGCGCACGTATTTAAGCGCACACACAGGCGCACACACAGGCACACACGCTTAGAGAGAACGGACCCGCGTCCTGCAGCGCACCACCCCGTCCGTGCAGGCGACCCCACTCCCGGCACTGCACCTCAAGGGACTTGGGGCCGCTCGCGGCGCAGCGGGGCTCGGGAAGCTGAGTTCCCGAAGCCGCCGGGCCTGGCTCGGCCCAGTCACCGACCTCCGGGAGAGGTGGGGAGGGGGCCGCGGCTGGCGGACCGGCCGTCCTGGGGGAGGTGAGGAGGGGGCCGTCCTGGGGGCACAGCCAACTGACCGCTGGCGCCCACGACGGGGGAGGGGCGCGGCCCGCGGACCAGCAGTCCCCGGGGGGTAAGGAGGGGGCCTCGGGGGAGCGCGCATCTCCAGGGGCGGATCCGAGATCTGGGGGCGCCGACCGCGAGACCCGCGAAGACCCCGCTGCCCCGCCGGCTCCCGGACGCTCACCGATCTTGATCTTCACGCTCTGGAAGACCCGGAGTCCCTCTTCTTCCACCGCCATGCTGGTCGGGTTCGCGCGCGGAGTCCCGCAGAAGAGCCGAGCCGACCGGCCGCACAGTCCCGGCTCTGCGCCCTACCCAGCGCCCGCCGGGTCGGGGGCGCCCTGGCCTCCCGGCCCCACCCACGCGCCCGCCCAGCGGTCCTACCCAGCTCCCCATTGGCCGAGGGCCGGCCGAGGGGCGAGGACGTGACGGCTCCGCCCACCGCGCGACCCCAACTGCCCATTGGTCGAGTCCGGGGGAGGGGCGGGGTCTGTTTCAGCGGTGGGAGCCCGAGGGACCGGGAGCGGGTGGAGGTGGCTGGGGGACAGGGAACGGGGGGACTAAGGGGGACGCGGAGGAGGGTACCGCGGGAGGCCGCAGGAGGGGCGGGGGGAGGGACCTAAGAGGAGAGCGGGGAGGCAGCGCGGAGGGGACCGGGTGAGGGAGGGTGAGGGGGGCGCACCAGACGGGGGTTGGGGGTGGGAAGGCGCGCGGCGAGTCCCGGGCTACTAGGGGAGGCGGGGGAACGGGCCAAGCCCTGCTGTCTGCTCTCTGCCTCAGGCATCTGCAGGGTCCCCTCCTCACTTCTTTTTTTCTCCATGTGCCTTTTATTTATTTTTAAAATTCTTTAAAGTATTACACATAGTAGTACATATATCTCCTTTTTTCCCCCATTGGCCTTACCCCAGCCTCCCCTACCCCCTGGAACATGCCCTCCCCATCCCCTCACCCCCCACCCCCGTGTCTTGTGTCCATGGGTTGTGCTTATATGCATGCATACAAGTCCTGGGGTTGGGGAGGGGGTGGAAAGAGATTAACCTCCTCACTTCTTTTACTTCTCTGTCTCAAGGTCCCCTCCTGACTTCCTCTCCACTTCCCTTCTCCCTTTTATCTTCATGGGGCCTATACCACACATACACACACACCCTGAATACCAGAATAACAGCTTAATGAAGAGAGGGGTCTGTTCTTTTCACTGCTTTATCCTCACTGCCTAAAACAAATAAAAATAAAAATAAATGCTTGAGTATGTGTTTAAAGCATTAAGAACCATTCCTTACCCTAACTACCCTCAATCATCCTTGAGTTTTGAGTTTATCCTCTCAAGACCTTCACTTCTGGTGTTTACTGGCAGTTTAACATGGGAGTTGAGGAAAGCAGCTCCTTGGTTCAGACCTCAGTGCTGCTGCCTCTAACTCTGGGGCCTGGGGAGATTTCCGTCGTGCATGCTGTGCCGTGCCTCCCAGATTTCCCCCTTAAAACCAAGGCTTTGCCTCCAGTCGGATAACGGAATAGCTCCCCCAGCTCCTGAGCCTCTCAGAGGATTGTGGCTAAGCTGCTTCTCTGCCCATCCTTCTTGCCTCTCACGCTCCCGGGACTTCTTTGAGAACATTCCTGATAAAATCCTGCACACAGATCTCTGCCTCCGAGTCTGTTTCCAGGGGAACCCAACATAAGGTAGTTGGACCAGGAGCGTCTGGGAGCAGTCTCTGTGAGGGAATCTGAGAGCTGGACTCCCACTGGCACATCGCTGGAGGCACAGCAGCCCTGGTGCTGTAGCAGGGGTGAGCCGGGAACACAGGGGTGGGTGCAGTGTCGCAGGCATTGCAGAGGTTGGGGAAAGCAGTGATTATTTGGACTATGGGATCAGGTTGCTCTTGCTGAGGGCAAGGCAATGGAAAAAAATCACTTATCTAACAAAAAATATGACAGAAAGAGGGCTTTCCTAGTACCATGTGAAGACACTCTCATCTCCTGCAAGGCAGGGGGGGGTGGGGGGGGGGTAAGGCATGGATCAGAGCCAGGGCTTAATCATGAAGATTGAGAGAAGGCTGATTGCTCAACCCAAGGAAGGTTGCTGTACTGAGGTCAGGACCCTGGTTGGGAAGAAGGGAGTCCTTGAGGCTTGGGGGAACAACCCCTGGATTAACACACTCAAAAATCTTGAACCCCAGGTTTTCTGAATCTTCTGGACCTGGAGAGGTGTCCCACTACTCCCTGTTAAGGCAAGTGCTCTCCATGCTTAAAGGTGATGCAGAGGCTTCTGCAAAGCAATACAGACACCCCAGTGGTCTGCCTCCAACTCACTCCCCACAACATTTGCATCCCCCAGCTGGAAAAGTGCTGGACCTGACCAGGGAGCTTCAGGGTCTATGAAACCTATGCCAGAGGGAGCTGGGGAGTAAATGCAAAGCCAAATCCAGAGAAAGTTGGACTTAGGGGAGGCATAACATAAAGAGAGATCAGGTTAGAGTTGATTGATGTGGGATTATTCAACCCTGGTACAGAACTTGGCACCCTGGCAAAGACCATGTGGAAGCTTGTAGAAAGTGATGTCCCACACTAAATAAAGTGGAAATGCCAAATGGGCACAGCACACAGCAGAGGATGGCATCCAAATGCTCTGAGAAATGACGCAGGGGAGTAAATATTTCCATAAAATAGGAAAACCTGTTGCTGACCCGGAAAGTCAGAGATCAAGACTATCCTAAAAGGTCCTAGAGGATGACAGTGGACCGCCACAAGCTAAACCACACAGTAGCCCCAACGGTAGCTGCAGTGCCAGCTGTGGGCCACTGCCAAGACACATCAGCACAGCCTCTGGTCCATGGTGTGTGGCCGTGCAGCTGACAAATGCACTCTTCTCCAACCCTAAAAAGAAGGCAGCTTACATCATATGGCATAGACTCTAGCACATACACTCTTGCCCCCCCCCCCCCGCCCCTCCCCCGCAGGCTTTCCTGCCCTCTGTTAGAATATACTGTAGAGACCTGGACCATCTGGACAGTTTGCAGAACATCAATTTGGATCACTCCATTGATGATATTTTAATCAGGTAGATGAACTAGAAGTTGGCAATTCGTGGGAGGCTTTGATAAGACATGTGCTCAGAGAGTAGGAAATAAATGTATGAAGATTCAGGAGATCCCCAGATGAGTGGGGCAAGATGCTCATGAACCTGGGCTTCTCTTTCCCTTTAAGAAGCACAGAGGCCTGCACAGCATACTTCCGGGATTCCTTCCTTAACAAAACTCAACTCCACAGAACTATGCAAGCACCATGCCTTCTCAAATCTGTGCTCTGTACAAAGGAATTGATCATTAGTTTTCTAAATTAGGACCTATTCCCTAAGACAGTGGTTCTCAACCTTCTGGCCCTTTAAATACAGTTCCTCATGTGGTGACCCAACCATAAAATTATTTTCGTTGCTACTTCATAACTGTAATATTGCTACTGTTATGAATCGTAATGTAAATATCTGATATGCAGGATGGTCTTAGGCGACCCCTGTGAAAGGGTCGTTCGACCGCCAAAGGGGTCGCGACCCACTGGTTGAGAACTGCTGCTAAGAGGTGTGATAATAAGAGACAGGAAAATGTTGAAAGATGAAAGGAAAAGGGGATGACTTCACAGAAAGTATCTGTAATCTCTTTTGTTTATAACTCAGTTACATTTTTCTCTCTTTAATAGAATTCTCTTCTGTACGCCCCAAAAATATTTCTTGAGTAGTGCCAATCTATCAACAAATGGATATTTATTTATTATTAAGACAGCATCATTAGATCATTTATTATGAATATCAGATCAACCTACTTTCAAAGGATTTGAAGTGACATAAAATTAAATGACCAGTATTTAATAAAATAATTTTGGGGGGCAGGAGGTAGGGGGTAAGAGGTCAACTAAAGGACTTGTATGCATGCATATAAGCATAACCAATGGACATAAGACACTGGGGGATAGGGGAGGCTAGGGGACTGTCTAGGGCGGGGGGATAAAATGGACACATATGTAATACCCTTTGTAATACTTTAAGCAATAAATTAAAAAAATATAAAAAATAAAAATATAAAAAATAAAAAAAATAAAAATAAATAAAATAAAATAATTTTGAAAGAGTACAACAAAAGCATTGGAGGAAGACATTTTCGTATCAAACGTCTATGGTAAAAACAGCAACTGCAATGAATATCTGCGCTCAGCTTTGAGTTTCCTCATAGTCACGGTGAAAAGGGAAAGATGGAAATATGGTATCTTACACACGTTATATTATCTAATAAAAAGAAGTGCATCCGTTTTTTCAGAAAAGACAGTATTTTGGCCTATGAAGCAATATGAGAAATTTTTAGATAACTTTTTCATTAAAGATATTCAACAAGTTAGGGAAAGATGTTTTCAATCTCAAATGACTAACCTTTGCTGATATGCTCCCTACAGTGCCTGACACATTGTAAAAGCTCAACTTTTAAAAGTTGGGAATTATGCTAAATCATAATTCTTGATAAAATTTATTCAGGCACTTAGGAGTCAAAGAATGTAGCTTCTTAGTAACCTGATAGGCTTTAGAGAAAACATTTAGAGAATCTAGAAAAATGAGTAAAAACCCACCTTTGAATACTATTTCTCAAATATTCGTTTTTTGGACCCCTACAGAGAAAAGGAGTCAAAAAGTGAATATGTCTGCACTAAGGTTCTTTCTGGGTGCTCGAAGCCCAGATGTTCTGTACTGCTGGGAGAAAGGAGACCCGGCGCACCAGTGGCAAATGGGCCCACACTACCCTCTGCAGTAAGAAGTCGGGAGATCTTACTAGAGTGCACTAAGGAGGGCCACTCTGCCCGCCTTCCCGACAGATCAGGGAGGAAGAGGAACCAGGGCCTAGAATGTAAATTAAGTGGCATCACCTCTGACTGGAAGCTGAGAAAAGCCACTGTGGCCTTCTCCAGTGTCTCTCTTCTACTGTGACAATTGAGAGGCCTCATTTTGAAACTGAGAGGTAAGATAGAAGCTGCTAGACCCCTGAGTCACTACATGGAGGGCAGCTACCCTGGAGAGCAGCTGGGATCTGCAGCTGTCTTTGTAAAAGGAAGAAATAAATTTCTGTTGTGTAAAGCCAAGAAGACTTGGGGATCATTGGCATAGCCCAAGCCTACCCTATCTTCATTAATAAAAAACGTTAATAGAGTTTAAATGGGATGCAATTTAATAACTGTCAAAGCACCTGTCGATTTGAGTTGATAGTAAAGTGTAATTTCAGATAGCTAATGGCTTTACCCGTTGAATAGATTTGTGTAATGCCTTGATAGCTTATTATGAAGAACATTTGCTCAAAATGACTATTTGTTCTTATCATAATAGAGTTTAACTTGTTATTTTACCCTAATTAGCCATATAGCATGGTGATTTTTTTTTTGAAGACACCCTGAAATCAGCAATTAACTAGACTTCTAATCTTGTCTTCTTAGCTATGACAGGAAGGTACGTATTTTTCCCCTAAAATCTCCATCACATTATTCCAGAAGTTAAAAGGAGAAGAGTGCCCATTCACACCATTTGGGAGGAGGATTTGCCATCAAGACTCTATTCTGACACTCAATTCTCAAAACAGAACCCCAACATGGGCCCTAGAAAGACCTGCATCTGACCCACAAATGCTTCCTGTCCCAGGGACCAGACACTGGAGACCCGGCGGTAAATGCAGCAGCAAGTCCTAAGCTGGTCTACAGCATTGTCACAACGGGGCAAAACAACTTTTATCAATGACCATAGGAGTTGCTTCCTTTGTAAAACATTAGATTGAGAGACCCAACATAATGGTAAAGAAACTTTAAAAGGAAAAAAAAATGCACTTGTGTGCCTGTGTGCCCACCATTCTAATGCAAAGATTTTTATTTCTCTTTGTTTCCTTCAAGGTTCATACAATTTTACACAGTGGCCACACAATTTGTTTGAATGAGTGTTTACGCTATTTAGCCATTCATTTCTTTAGCAAACCTTTACTGAGTACCAACCATATGTCCAGAACCTGCCAATTTCTATGGGAACACCAGAGAAATACAACACACTCCCCTCGCCTCAGGACACTTCAGTCACCGAAGGGCTTGCCTTCTCCACAGGCTCTCTCCGTTGGTTCGGTTTGGAGTAATACAGCAAAAAAAGATAAACAGAAGAAAATCCTAGAAGCAGACATGGTCTCTGAGGTATAGATATCACTGCATGAAAAACTCAAAGCCTATTTCTGATAATGTGGTGGCTCTGGGGGACTGAGGAACCACCTGTGACGGTCCTCAACCCTTTGCGAAGTTTGGTTGCCATTACTCCCAGTTTCAGGGATGATGGCAGCTGGCTGAGGGGGGACACCTGCCAGATTGTGCATCGTGGGGAGGCCCCGTGACCACAGAGAGGCAGGAAGGTAAAGCGGGGGCTCAGGAGCCAACACAGCATCTGTCCATGCACATGAGTGAATTTCATTTCACTTTGAGGATGATAAATGGTTGATTGGCACTGCCTTGCTTATATTTCTGGTCTGATACACCCCTTAAACTCCTTTCTATTCCTTTCAAATAATTTGATGCTAACTTAACTCTTCCCTCCAGATTATCTCTAAGTGTCTATGTCGGTAAAATGGGGTGAACAGTAGTGCCTTGACACAGGATTGGGGACCATGAGTTGGTATGTGGCTTATGGCACAGCAGGGAGGCCAATATCGAGCAAATAAGAAAAGTCAGTTCTCAGTGGCTTTCTCATCGTTCCTCCCTGAGGCAAGGGCGGGGCTCTTTCCTCTCTCACCCTCCAGACATCACAAGCCCTGCTGAGCACCTGGTAGATGCCAGCTCTCCTGAGACATAGCACCAGGGCCTGGTGAAGTCAGTGCAGCACCGACACCAGCTCTGGCTCTGGATCTCCGGTTGGGCATGGGTCCACACCAGTTCCCTCACCAGGAAGTCAGCTACCTCCAGGTTCCACCCGCTCCCAAGCATGAGAATGACTAGGTAGAAGGAGGCCTCTGGTGATCTAAGGTGATGTTAGGCCCATGTTTACCTAGAGATCCTTGCTCCCCTCGGTGGGAAGAAAATGTCCTTAAAAGACATGTGCACACAAAACCACCAATGTTCACTGCAACTTTATTTGTAACCGCCAAAGCCCAGAAAGAACTTTCAACTTGCCTTTTGACAGGTAAATGGTTAAACTTTACAAGGCCACGAAAAGGTCTACTGATGTACAACAAACCGATGGGTCTCACAGCTGAGTGAGGAATGCCTATTACACACACTGTACGATTCCATTTACACAACATTCTTGAAATGACAGACTGTAGAGGTCAGGAAAGGGGGAGGAGGTGGCAGTGGCTTTAACCAGGTAGCAGCAGGGAGTCTGTGGGACAGAAGTGTTCTATGTCCTGACAGTGATAATGGCCACCCAACTCTACACATGTAATGGAATAGCATGGATCTAGGCACACACACACACACACACACACACACACACACACACACACACACATACACATGCATGAATGCATGTAAAACTGGTACAATCTGTGTATTGCATCAGTGCAATCTCCTAGCTGTGATCTTGTACCATAGTCGTCACAGTCATGCAAGATGTCACTGTTGGAGGAAACTGGGCAAAGGGACCTCTATTGTTTCTTATAATTGCTTGTGCATGTACAATGATCTCGAATTTAAAATAATTTTAAAGGTGGTGGATACCAACTGGTTGACTATCTCCTGCTGTGCTTGCAAACCTGCCCCACAAGGGCCCACATCCTCTCCTGTGGGGAGACCGAAATCTGGCTACACACAGGAAGGGCGTGACCTCATGTTTACTCACCTTACCATGCGAGGAGAACGTCCCTTGTTGTCATGAGAGGAAGACTGAGGCCAGAAGAAACTCAGAGTCCTCACTTGCAAACACCCTGTCAACCCTGTTTGACCTGAGGAGACCCAGCCACATCTGAAGACTGCGATTTTCTTCTGCAACTTCAGGGAGCCCAAGGGCAAACCTGGCTCCTGCTGCATTCCTTTCTCTCAAGGGTATCCTTTTCCAGAATCTTCTCAGCCTCTCTGGACCTCATCTAATCTTCATTTCTCTCAGGAAGCACATAAACTTTCAGTAGCCCAATTGTTCCCCTTTTTTTAATTTAATTTTTTATTGATTGATTTGAGAAAGAGAGAGAGAGGAAGGGAGAGAGGGAGAGAGAAACATCAACTTACCACCCCACCCACCTATGCACTCATTGGCTGCTTTCTGCATGTGCCTTGACCTGAGATGGAGCCCACAACCCTGGCATATCAGGCCTGCACTCCAACCAACTAGGCTTAATTGCTCTCTTAACTCTGAGATTTGGGCTACATTAATGGCCATTGAGGCTCTCCTGACAGTCACTTTCAAACTAACATTGTATAGAAAAGCAGCTGGAGGTCCTGATTCAAGACTTGTTCAACTTATTAAAAGACCTACAAAAGTAAATACATTTTAGGTCATGACCTGATACACTCAGGGTGCTACACAAATTTTATGAAACAATACTTATCCAGACTGTATATAATATATTCTAAAATTTTATTTTCTATTCCACCTTCATGTAAACTAATCTGATTCATTTAATTTTAAAAGTTGATTTCAGGACCCTCCATTAGATAGGTACCAGCTCATGAGATCCAACTATTAAATTTTCAGGAATTTTGTCAGCTGGTTGTTTAAAAGAACCATTATTAAAAATTACATTATATATGCTTACAAAATTATATAAACCCATGCTCTTAAGATTATCCATATCTAATATATGGTGGAAATACTATATAATGGCATGCCCTTTGCATATCTTCCCAACTTGGTGTATTTACACCATGGACATTGGCAAGTGCTACACACTGCCCCCACCTCTTTTTTCCAGTTGGTTGTTAAGCATTTACCAGGACATCCTTGGTTGTGACTTATGTTTGAAATGCCCTATTCTATTCAATTCTCCTCACCAGTCCCATTCCACTTTCATGTTTTATGTGAAGAGACTGAAGGGAATTTGTAAAAGAGCTCATGATACAGGATTAGCTAGTGTTCAAGCTAATTCTGATTCTGATACAATGCTGTCACCCATAGAGTTCTGCCTCTTAACTTTCACCCCAGTCTGGAGGTAAGGACTGTCTATACATAGCTGGGCTGCGAGGCTCTGCGGTTAGAAACAGAACCCCTGTCCCATCTAGGGCTGATCATGTCCTTCTGAGATATAGACATGAAGTGGCAGGGAGTAGGTCCCTGCTCCAGGCACATCCACTCTGCCCATGTGTGTCCCAGGAACCACGACCAGCTGACGTTAGTCTTCTTCTTGGTCAGGCAGCCGGTATGCAGCCAGGGTGGGGTGCTAGGCAAGGGAAGGCAGTTGTGTAGACTCAGCTTTGGGGACATGTGTGATCATTGCTTTCTGTCCTCCTGGTTCATCCTCTTCTCGGTGTACTCCTTCATTTGCCCCTTCTAAACCTACTTATGGCATGTTAGTTAGGAGGCAGGAGAAGAAAACCTAGAGTGACTAAAAACATTAGCCCTTGGAACTGTTTCTCCAGGTTGCCCATAAATTGGAAAGACTGTCTGATGGGGAAATTATATGTAGTTTTGTTACCATCGTAACTAGCTAGTTATTAATATTAATAATACAGGGAAGGCCAGACATTGTAAGCATGGTGAGCTGGGCAGCTTCACCAGGAAGTTGCAATTTCACACTCCCCACAGGCAACCACTGGTCCATTCCCAGCAGGTCACTGAAGGAAGGGGTCCAACAGAGGGGAAGATGGGCGCATGTGCAGGGAAGTCAGGATGAAGTAGGTAAGGTGCTTGCCTGTCAGTCTAACCTGAGGAAAAGATCACTGGCCAGAGGAGTGGAAATTCTGAAGGATTCATTGGTTAAGCTCCCAGTTATAATCCCCAAAACAAAGAATTATCTCTCTCTCTTGTCCCTTTTGCCACTTGCAGTCCTGTTTCTCATTTGCTCCATGACCTGCACTCACCATGCACCTCCATAGCCATGTGGCCTTAAGCAGTTGCATGGCCCCAGCCATGTGGACCCCACACACAATGGACTGTAGCTGGTAACACAGCTAAGCTGGCCAGATGGCTGGACTGCACTGTGCTTCAATATGGAGAGTAGACCCCAAGCAGTGGCTTTAATCCTAGTTCTGCTGAAGACAAAATGGGACTTTTTCCATGGTGGAAAGAGAGAGATGGGACCTTGGAAAGGAAATGCCTTAATATTACATCATCAATAAAGCTTCCCACAATACCTCAGCTTCCCCTGGGAGCCTCTTGCGGCACCCCAAGAGCTCCACTTTCACCAGCAATAAGTGGGGATATGGAGGATACCCCACTGATAACAGTTTGTGTTGCTAGACATGATGGGCCCTTGCTGCTCTTAAAAAATATGTTTAATTGCAGTATTCCAAAGTATTTTCCTCTCATCATCTATTTTAATTGCTATAAAAGCAACAATTAGGGAAACTTAAAAGAATGCACTCATAATCCCACCCCTTTTACACGAAAGCTATGTTTCTATGCTCATCTCCAGCAGCCTGTTCCTCACATTTGATCTTCATACAGTTGTAATGAAGGTCCTAGACAGCTAGAGCCCTACATCCTCCCTTCTGAAGCTATTGTGTATCTCCTTCCATATTTTAACTGAATGGGCACTGAAGCTCTGGGCCTTGAGACCAACAAACAAGCCTCTGCTAACCTCATTTGCATATTTGACGGGGATGAGGTGTGAGGCCACAGATCTCTCTCTCCTATCACAACTCTCTCCCTGCAATTTTCAGGTTTAAATAAGAACAGACACAATTAGCAGGGCCTCTTTTCCTCTAGAGGAAAAATGAGCTGCAAATTGCAGTGTGCCTCTAATGAGATAATGGCCTAAGAGGAGATCATTGAGGAACCCCAGGCACAAGCTCCCTGGCCTTCATTGTCTCCACCTCTCCAACCCCAAATGCTGTAGAGATAGCAGCTTCTGGAAGTCTGGGCAGACGAAAGAAAAGGCAACTGGAGGACCCCACAGGACAGACTTGGGGCCTCCTGCGCTGACACACCATGTTTGGGAGCTGGGATAGCAGGAAGCCATGATGCGCTGGCTGGATTATCTCCTGTAATTCTAGCTCAATTCTGGCTCACACAGTCAAGGGACTCAGATATAAATTTATGGTGATGAATTAACTAAGTCCTGGGATGGTACCTGATCCTGTGATCACTCTGAAGTTACCTTTAAAATAAATATGTGCAGTAGAGCACATTTACTGTGACCCACCCAGTACAGGAATAAACATATATCCTTTAAAAAAAAAAAAGATTACTGTCTTATTATAATAAAGCATAGATACCTAATTTTTTTAATTTAAAACATTTTAAATTTCTGTTGACATACAATATTATATTAGTTTCAACATAGTGATTATATATTTATAAAACTTATAAAGTGATCATTTACAGCATTTTAAAAAATTTTTTTTTATTGATATTAGAGAGAGAAGAAGAGAGAAAGAGACAGAGACAGAGAGAAAGAGAGACATCACATTGATTCAATCAACCAGGGATTCCCACAACCTGGGTATGTGCCCTGACCAGGAATCAAATTAGACAGTGCTCAACCAACTGATCCATACCAGCCAAGGCTGCAGCATTTTTTACAATAGCCAAGTTATTGACACATTGATAGATGAGTGGATAAAGTAGATGTAGCATATATATATATGTGAGATATGTATACACACACACACACACACACACACGATGGACTATTACTCAGCCATATAAAAGAATGAAATCTTGCCATTTGCAACAACGTGGATGGAGCTATTGTTAAGTGAAATAAGTCAGACAGAGGAAGACAAATGCCATATGACTTCACTTATTTGTGGGATCTAAAAAAAAAAACAAAATAAAAGAACAAGCAAAACAAAAACAAATGCATAAATACAGAGAACATATTGATGGTCACCAGATGGGAGGGGGGTTGGGAAGATGGGTGAAAAAGGTGAAGGGATTAAGAAGTACAAATTGCCAGTTCTAAAAATAGTCATGGGGATGTAGAGTACACTATAGGGAATATAGTCAATAATGAACATTTGCCAGCACCAGTTTGGCTCAGTGGATAGAGCGTCAGCCTGCGGACTGAAAGGTCCCAGGTTCGATTCCGGTCAAGGGCATGTACCTTGGTTGCGGGCACATCCCCAGTAGGAGATGTGCAGGAGGCAGCTGATCGATGTTTCTCTCTCATCAATGTTTCTAACTCTCTATCCCTCTCCCTTCCTCTCTGTAAAAAATCAATAAAATATGTTTTAAAAAAAAGATAATGAACATTTATTCTTTATTTCTCAGTGAGAGGACTCCTCTGGAAACTTGATTGAGGCCATGTCAGTCCTCTGCTCAAACCCTGTGCTGGCCTCTCACCTAAAATCTTGAACCCCTCCCATGCAAACAAGACTGGATATGATCTGGCTGCACTCATCCTCTGCCCTCACTTCACAGCTCCTTTTCTCACTGTTCCAGGCCCCTGGCCTCCTTACTGCTCCTTAAACTCTCCTGCCCCAGGACCTTGCACTTACTGTTCCCTCTACTGGGTGTTCTGTCCCTACATAGCTGCATGTTGCCCTCTCTTCTTCCTTTGGGACTTCGATCAAATGATACCTGTCAGAGATTTCTCTGATTACCTTAGATCAAATAACTACCCTCCTCCCCACCCCCATTCATTCTCTATCTCTTCACTCTGCTTTATTTTTCTTCCTAGCATTTATCACTGCCTGACCTAGTACAGCTGTAATTGATTGCTTATTTTCTGTTTCTCCCAGATTGAGTGGGGTGAAAATACCTAATTGAGAACTCACTCTGCAATAATAAACAAAACACTAATCTGCATTCAGACTGATGATGCTTTTATCATTTGAGAACCTGCTTCATGGGTAAATTGACCCTCATGCGCTGTCGTTTTTCAGCCATGGAGTATACAAATCTGAAAACAGAAAGGACTGAAACTCAGGGGTGCTTGGGGGCTGGTCCCAGCTTCCAGAGCTACCCAATGTTCTCATGTTTTCTATGCCAATCCTGAAGGGATCCTCGGCCTGAGCTCGATGACTCATGCTGCCCAGCCAGTCACTTCCTTCCTGCTCTCCGGGGGAGCACTTTCCGCAGGGGAGACAAGAAGAATTGCCTGCCACTCCAGGCTCCTCGGGACAGCTCCAGAAGCCAGCCAGCAAGTCTTCCGTTTGTGTGTGTGGCCTGTTTTCCCCGGCCTGACCTCCCTTTATACACTCACAGGTTACTTTCACATCCATTCAAATAAGTGACTGAAAAAGAAACTGGGGGAAATAAAAAGGAAAGAATAAGAAAAGTGAGTAGACTCAAATGGAAATTAAAAAGTGGGTCAAAATGAGAATTAAGAACCGTGGCATCATAATTGCTGTAATTGAGGATTTTTTTCTAATTTAGCAGCTCTTCTGAACCGATGACCAATATCTATTTTAAGTAATGAGTCAAGGATCTCAGAGTCAAAGTTTGCTGGGCTTTGTCGGGTGGTGAGGAGATGGAAGCCACCAGCACAACTTCTGACCCACTAATCCAGTGGCAACACCTTGTTGGTGAATTTCCTCACACACCTTCCCAGCCCTCAATGCTGAGTTTAAAAGGCAGTTGAGAAGACCCAGGACAGGAAACACACACGGATTATTTCCTTTTCCTTTTAAGTGGGTTTAAGAGAGAGAGTTGGGAAAAGTAAGCAGGAACAACTGCTGCAGCTCAAAATGAGAATCTAAAATTGCCATTTCATTCCTAGCTCAAGTCTCACTTGTCAAGTGTATATTAGCATCATCTGTCTTAATTTCTCCATGAAATAATCAGAAATACAAAAAAATGGTGTATAGTATCTTGAAATTTCTATTCAAAAGGATAGTATTTGGTTCTTCTTCTTTTTTTTTGAGAGGATCTTATACTTCTGTTTTATGTTTTGATGTTGTTGTTCTCTAAACTAAATGCCAGCATTTAAAACTATATATAGATAGGCACAATTGTGTAATTATCAACATGAGACTTTCTTAAGAGAGACCAAAATAGTCAAAGGCCTTTTCACTAACAGCATTTTTGAAAACTCCCAACCATGTTCATAATGCCCTTGGAAGCGTGACTCTTCTCTGAGGCTATCTGTGCTCATTGGCAAGGCCCTGCTCAACCCAGGGCCCTGGCAGGCTTACTGGCTATATTTAACTTCCTTGTGCTATATTGAAATGCTTAATTTCTGGCTAAGTTACTGGGACGACTTACAAGGCCATCTATTCAAACTTCTGAGAGGCCCATGTTCCTGCTAATCCCAATGCTAACTTTTCTCCCAAATTCTGGGAAGTCATGATAGCAGCCAAGATTCCCGAGGTGCAGTGTGCAGCAGACACCGTGGTAGGAGCATTAAGAGCACCTAATTACAGAATTTCTCAGCAATGCTGATTGTGAGGTGTGGGCCCCACAGGTGCTGGGACCCACCAAGGTTCCATGGTTGGCCCATGGTAGATCTGGGGGCTCAGGGCCTACCTTGCATCTGCTTGCTGTCCGCAGCTCACAGTCATGCTCAGAGTGGCCCCATGACTGCTGTTCTCTACTGTTTTTGCAAAAGACACCAATCCCCAGACTATAGGCAATCACGTTGGAAGTTGATATCACATAGGAAGTTGATATCCAATGGCAACACCTTGTTGGTGAATTTCCTCACACGCCTTCCCAGCCCTCAATGCTGAGTTTAAAAGGCAATTGAGAAGACCCAGGACAGGAAACACACACGGATTATTTCCTTGTGTCAGGTAGCAGAAAATAACCTGTACTATGGGCTTTTTATTTTAAGGCATCTGTGAAAATTTATGGGGCCGGTGTCTTTACTTTGCCTCAAATTTTCTCCTTAGGAAATGGAAAGAGATTGCATTTTCAGTCACACACACATCGCTAAATCATCTTATTTTTCTTCTCTGTCCAAAACATTTCATAGATTTTTACCAGCACTGGGCAACATTAACTTA
This sequence comes from Myotis myotis, assembly GCF_014108235.1. Classification (NCBI taxonomy): domain Eukaryota; kingdom Metazoa; phylum Chordata; class Mammalia; order Chiroptera; family Vespertilionidae; genus Myotis; species Myotis myotis. The sequence goes on along the minus strand of NW_023416372.1, from coordinate 173,691 downwards.
TATCCTACAAAGCACAGTACATTTCAAAAATTGAATGAGTAGGCAGGTGCTGAATATTAATATATCATTCTTATTTTTGTCCCTCAAAAAATCTGTGCCTATCTGTCTTAGTGTTAATGGAGCCAAAGAAAAATATTTTTGATGACACATTACTGCATTCAAGTACTAATTATGCCAATTACAAGTTTCTCTTCATCACTGCTGACGGCATTAATTTGACTGCAAGTGCTTTGCAAATATATATACACCTAGTATTTCAGTAACTCAAAGGATGGATTTACTCAGATTTCTAAGGGTGGGAAGGTGATGGGGCGATTAGCATGTGCCACCTGCTGGAAATAATGACAATGTCCCCAAGTGAAAAGGGAGGACTGGAAGGTGGCCCCAGTGCAACCCTGTCAAATTCAGGCTCCTAAACCTCGCCAGGTCTGGGGCTGGGTCGGGACCCCTCCCTTTAGTCAGACCACAGCTCCAGGTGGCCAGTAGTCCCAGTCAGCCAGGGACTAAGGAGGAGTTCTCAGGTCACAGACTTCAGTTTTAAAACTGCGTTCGAGGTGGCACAAGATGCTCACTTGGGGACCGCACGTTGAGAACCCTGCTCTGATGAAGTTATACTTCTAATATTAATTGTTCAAAACTTTGTGTTTTTATTGTAGACTTCCTTCTTTGAGATGTAAGTGCACAAGAAAGATAACAGAATCAGCCTCTAATACCTAATCTGAATTCATTTACAAGAAATTGTATCTTATAAAGAGGAACTTCGAAAGAGGTAGCCATTCAAACAGAAAAACAAACAAACAAACCGCAAAATAAAAAAAAAACACTTGAAGAGACCATTGTGTATTTGAGCTAAATAGGAACTTTATATGCTTCACTTCTTTGCTCTTAGCTCTAAATTTCATAAAATGTTATGTTCTTTTCTAATGTCAGTACATAGAATCATTTCCATATCTTGACTGATGCACTAAAGAGCTTTAGCTTCATTCATTAACTTTTAAGCAAAATCTCTCAATCAGTTATATAGCAAACCCCCACATGCCTAGTGGCTTAGAGTAGCCAGCATCGTTCTCCTGATTCTGAAGGCCGGTGGGATGGTTCGCATAGCTGGGGCTGCGGGTCTAGGAGGGCCTCGCTCACTAGGGTAAGTGGGGCGGCAGGGGGAGGGGCAGGGACGGGTATGGGGGTGTCTCTGGTCGTTTGCTCACATGTTCTCAGGCAAGCAAACCGGGCTCATTTATGTTGTGACAAAAGGGTTCCTCACTGCAAGAGTGGCACACCCCAAGATCCACACACTTTTCAAGTGTCTGCTGCTGTCCCATTGGTCACACCAAGTCATGTGGCCCAGCCAGAGGCAGTGTGGAAGGGTATCACACAGGCTCAGAGGCATGGCCATTGTGAGGTCTGCAACAACCTCATTGTTTCTTTTAACAAAAAAACTTCATTGTTTCTGAATTGTCTTTAAAAGCAACTTGTGAGAAATGGGAAAGGCTAACTGGTAGAGCACCCACCAAGCATGATGCTGACAAGACTTCTCTACTTCTAGATTTTAGGGGGCCAGCTAACCCGGTTACACAGGACTGGCATCCAAGTAAACCCTCAGCCCCGGGCAAACCAATACACTTGGTCACCCTGGGTTCACCCCATGAGATTCAAACTATTGTCTCTCCATTTCACAGATGAGGACATCGTGGTTTGGAGACACGAAGTGATTGTCCCAGATGTTCTTGTAAGTCAGCGTCACGGCTGAGGTTTGAACCTGGGCAGTCCAATGCCAGAGCTGTAACTGCCTCACTGCATTGCTTCAACAACTAACAGGCACATTTAACATTTGGATAAGTGCTATTGGCCTGTCTTAATCACTCCATTTAGATAATGATTCCAAATTACTTTGGTCTGTGTTGAAAAATAGTATTCAAATTTACCTTTAAAGACAAAGATTTGCCATATTTAAGAATAGTCAGAAGAATGTGCCACTGGCTCTGAAGAACTATAAAACTGCTTTGAAGAATAGCATCTTCATTGCATAAGCATGTAATCTTCTAATTAACTATTAGTGCAGCATTAGCCAAAACAGTCATGCTGTCTGCCCTTCATCAAGGCTCAGCACTGTGCCTGTACTTTGTTTGATCATCGCTGACTGTATATGCTGGCACTGTATTAGGTACTTAGCGTGTAGTAAGTCGCTCAATTCTTCTATAATCCCATGAAATAGATGTTTTTGCTAGCATTCTTTTTTTTTTTTTTTTTTTTTTTACAGAGTTTAGGCACCTGCCTAAGGTGACATAGTCAGTTAGCAGCAGAACCATGATTTGAACCTGTCCCCTGTCCCAAGTTCATGCTTAATCACAACACAAAGGGGCTCCTTTGCTTAGACATAAAGGTGCAAAATAGGCCCCAGACTCCAGTGCACAAGCTCTTTCCACTAGGCTACAGTAAATCCCACGCTTAGAAGAACCACCCTCATTTGGCTGAATAAAGCTCTCATTGGTTGGTTGAAAATCAAGCGACCCACCACTTCCCACTGGGTGTTCTTTGGGTGGAGATATGACAGTTTAATGGCCAGCCCTGGTCCCCACCCAAGGAAAGGGTGGAGGAAACAAATCTATGATTCAAAGGCCTAACCCTAGAAATAGCACATGTCTCTTCCACTCCCATTTCCCTGACTAGGAGTTAACGTATGACCACTGCCAACTGCAAGGGGGAGATGCAGATGCATTTAGCCATATGTCCAAGAAGAAAGGGGGAATGAATTTTGGTGGACGTTGTGCAAACTCCACCACAGAGCTCCGTGTAATGCAAATTTGCATTTCTTAGTATCATGCATCCTTTCATAACTTAAGGCCAATTTATTTCTTTTGCTCTGAAATATCTATTCATCTTTATTGCTCATTTTTCTGCTACATCTGTGGTCTTTGTATTAATTTGTTGATACTCCTTATTTAGTAAAAAAATTTTGCTTTGTCTATGATTAAAGTTTGCAAATATTGACCTCAGTTTGGTTATTTTGAATTGTGTTTACATTTTTTTGGTTGAGGAGATATTCTGTCTTTATGTAATAAAATGTATTAATTTTTTTTTTTTGTATTAACCTTTTATTTTATTTTTAAACTGGAGACCGGTGCATAAAATTTGTGCACTTGGGGGGTGGTCCCTCAGCCCAGCCTGGGACCTCTCGCAGTCCAGGAGTCCTTGGGGGATGTCCAACTGCCGCAGAGGCAGGTGAGGCTCCCACCACCACCACTGAGCTCACCAGCCATGCCCGGCTTCTGGCTGAGAGGTGCTCCCCCTGTGGGAATGCACTGACCACCAGGGGGCAGCTCCTGCGTTGAGTGTCTGCCCCCTGGTGGTCAGTGGGTATCATAGCGACCAGTCGTTCTGCTGTTTGGCGATTTGCATATTAGCCTTTTATTATTTAGGATTATTTTTATTAATCTTTTATTTTATCCTCTAAAGTTTTGTGTCACACTTAGAAAGACCTTCCCCTCTCATTATTTTTAAAATCACTCACAGTGCTCGGCTGGTGTGTCTCAGTGTGAGTGTTGACCCATGAACCAGAAGGCCCTGGTTCAATTCCTAGTCAGGGCACATGCCCAGGTTACAGGCTTGATCCCCTGTAGAGGGGATTCTCTCTTATCATTGATGTTTCTATCCCTCTCTCCCTTTCCCTTCCTCTCTCTGAAGTCAATAAAAACATATCAATAAAAAAAAAAATAAGGTAAATTATTTTTTAAATAAAATAAAATCATTCCTATTTTCTTTTACTACTCTCATGCTTTTATTTTCTCCAGTTAAATGCTGATTGATCTAGAATTTATTTTGGCATAAGGTGCAAGGTAAGAATTGAAGTAACTTTTCAGATGCCTATTTAGTTGTTTCAAGATCACATGTGGATTAATCCTTTCCCTGATGATTTGAAATGTCATTTTTCTCAATAGATTCCTGAATAAGCATGAGTGTATTTCTGGGCTTTCTAATTTGTTCATTGATTTATCTACCAGCACTTCCCCCACTACCATGAGTCCCTTTTCTGAGATATTTTTGTAGCTGTTTTTGATGCTTTATCCTGTCTAGTTAAAAAAATAATACGCACCACATGTTGACATTTTGTGAGGATCATTTGCCTGGCATGGCTTTGCCCATCCTTTCACTGTGAGCCCTCCATATACCTCTGTTTTAGGCTTTTACATAGCCTAAAGATGGGTTCTCCTTTGTGCTTCAGCCTGGTGTTTATTTTAACAGGTGAGTTGAGCTTATTTATGGACATTCATTGATAGGAACGACAAGTTGGTCTTAGTTTGTCATCATATTTCATGTTATAGTTTTAATTATAATTGCTTCTCCTTTTAAAAAAATTACTGTGTTCTTTCATTGACTATGTATGTGTTTCTTAGTTTGGAAGGGAGACATTTTTGTTACAGGAGATGTTTGGTCACGGTTTTCATTCCCTTCATGTCACAGTCTTCTGCTTCTTCTACAGTGTATTTTACTCATTCCTTTCCCTTTGTTCTATACTTTTTATTCTTGCTCTATCTTTGTATAAATCCTGTGCTGGCTTGTTTCTGATTATGAGTCATTTTCAAGTGTGGTGAGTGCTCCTGATCAGCTAATTATAGGAAGTTCCATGGGGGGCTAGGACCCAGTCCTGCTGACACAACTCCTCTCAAGACCAGGGTGGGCATGAGTGATTGCTCCCCCTGCCACCATGAGCAGTGCAGGCAACGTGCTGCTTCCTGAAGGTGCGTCTTGTCCAGTGGTACTATCTCTCCTCCTTCATGTCAAGCAAGGCTTGAGGCCCACACTGTTTGCCTCTGAGGATGTGACACTTACTCTGAAGGTTTGTGACCTACAGCCTCTTAGGGTCTTCTGGCTGGTGAACCACCTTCCCGTCTACTGCAGTTGAGAGTCACACTGTCTCCTGTTTCGCTGGAGCTATAGTGTGTTTCTCTTTCTTTTTCTTCTTTTTTCCCTTTTTTCCCCCCCCAAAAGAGAAGGGAGGAAATGTCATTCTCACCCTGCCCTTCTACATGTGAAGTCTCACGTGCTCCAGTGTCTTCTAAAATGCTGCTGACAGGTCTGGAATGGTCTGGTTCTAGATGCTCGCAGGTGACCTGGCCTTTTCTTCCTGGAGCTTTCAGAGGGCTCCCGTTCAGATGTTCTGAGTCCCTGCGGCCGGGTCTCCATGTGATCACGACAACCAACAGCCTCAGCCCTCAATGGGATTGTCTCATGAGTCATGTCTTCTGTTCTGGGAAATTCTCCTGTTATGTCTTAGTGATTGTTTATCCTTCTTTTTTCTCTAGAACTCATAGTGGTCAGGCATTTTACTCCCCAGTTGATTACCTATGTCTCTTCTCTCTCCTTGTGTAGTTCTCCATTTTTTGGCGTTATGTTCTAAAGATACTTTTGGCTCCAGCCTCCATCTATCCTGTGGTACTTTAAATTCAGCAATCACATTTTTAATATCTTTCTTGTTCTCTGCCTGTTTGTAAATATCTTCCGGTTCTTAACTTATGGCTATGCAATAGTTTCTTGAATCTTCCTGAGGACAATAATTAGACTTTTAATTTATTTTTGTGTTTGTTTTCTAACTTAGGTGTTTCCTCCCTATGTTGCTGATTTTCTTCTGAAAGTCTGGGGATACTTGGAAGTCTGAGAATGTTAAGAATCCGTGGTTCATTCTGATGAGTTATTGTGGGTTTGCCATGGGCTCCTCTGAATGGAAAGGGAAGCTGCAAATCCTGTGTCTGCAGATGGGGTTTGTGCTTTATTTAGGATGGATAAATATACCTTGACATATCCCATCCCAAGCCCAAATAGGGAAGGTTTTACTCTGGGGCCTCAGACGCATGCTAGACGCTGTAGCCCAACCCAAGCTATTGATTCAAGGTGTTTGACGAAGCGCCCTCTGGTGTCTGCCTGCTGGGAACCTGTCCGCTATGTGTGTGTAGGGGGCGGGGCAGTTGCTGGAAGCTTGTTCACAATTACACCCCAGTTACAGTTAACACCCCACATCTCAGTGTCTCTCTAGGGTTCCTTCAGCAAGATGACACCAGCCTTCACTGTCACCCTCCTCTGCCCTTCCCACACACCCACACCTTCCATCCCCTTTCCAACTTCAGAGATCATCTGTCATCCTATGTTCCATTCTCTTTGCCGTTACGGATTAATTCTCCTTGCTTGTTTTCCTGCCAGTCCAGTGGGGCCTAAGGAGGAAGGAGGCTGCGTGTGCTCAGTGCACTCAGCAGCCCACTCCATCATATTCAGCTCAAGTTTAGGACAGTGCCCAGACCTTCAGGGCATTCGGCCACTTTAAGACACCCCCCTACATCTTTGAGTTTGGCAGTGACCAAGAAAGACTTTAGAAATCTTCATCGGTGTGGTCTCTGTAAAGAATAGTATTCTGAGGGGCCTTCATAAGACAGAGATGAAAATTAGGCCTATTACACTTCTAAGAGCTTGGGGCATGCTCAGAGTAGAGGGTAAGTTACTGTCTTTAGTCATGCTCTTGTAAGTGGTACCCTGTAGCAGGTTATCTTTTTAAAGATCAAAAAGAAAAGAAATTAAAATTACAAAGAAAAGTTGACTAGGGTCTTCCCAAACCTTGGGGGCCTGTGCCAGTGGAGGCTCTGAGCTGAAGCTCGTTTAGTTTCAGGGTAAACCCGCCTTTTCCCTGCAGAGATGCCAGCGGTGCAGGAGTGGGCTGGGGAGCCTGCAGAGTTAGAAAAAAGCAAGGAGGGGGTGAGGATGGGGTGGGAATAGGAATCTTTGAATTTGGCAGTGATCAAGTAAGATTTTAGAAATCTTTATCAGTGTAGTCTCTGTAAAGACTAGAGGCCAGGAACCTGATTGGAAAGAGCCCAGTGAGTGTTAGTTCTCAGGAAGCTCACACAGAGGTAGAAACAGCTCATGGCAACCTATGAATCAGAGGAAGGAACGAAGGACATCATAGACCGGGGCCAGCCCTGTCCCTTCCCTCACCTTCCCAGGCCTGATGTGTTAGTGACTCAGAAACTAAAACCCTTTGACTGTAATCTTATTACTTTAAGGAAAGCAACAGCTTGTTCTCAACTAAAGATCTGGTCAAACCTTCTAACTTTTATGTCCTTGAAACCAAAATATGTATCATGCTGTCTACAGAAGAAGGTAAATTACCACCATCAAAACACCTCAGGCCTATTTCATCAAGACATCTCAAACACAAAGAAAGGTCTAATCAGAGGGAGACGTCACTGGGCCACGAATCAGAACACTTGATTTCCAGCTCTGGCTCACCCATGTTGGGACTGCCTTGTTAAGCTGAAACAATGATTACTATTTATCAGATCTGGGTACCGTTTTGACAATAATCACTTCTATTTAAAATATATATTTTAATTGATTTCAGAGAGGAAGAAAGAGGGAGAGAGAGATAGAAACATTAATGATGAGAGAGAATCATTGATCGGCTGCCTCCCGCACATCCCGCACTGGGGATCAAGCCTGCAACCCAGGGTATGTGCCCCAACTGGGAATCAAATTGTGATCTCCTGGTTCACAGGTTGATGTTCACCCACCAAGCCATGCTAGCTGGGCAATCACTTCTATATTTTTTAATTAAGTAGCCTGAGAGTATCTCTGGTCCAAGGATAACATGACTACAAGGTGCTTTTCTGACATTTAAAATTCAACTTTGTCCTGAGAGGAATAAGCTTTAAGAACTCATCAACTTACTATTATTGAAGTGATATCTAGTAGGGAAGAGTGTAAAAGGTCCTCAAAGGGAGACTAGTGTCCTATTTTTAAAATAAACATAACTATTTAAGCCAATAAACCACATAACTATAAACCAATATAACTGGGTTTCTATCTGAGGGACTCACTATATTTTCCAGATTTTAACTAAGTGATGACTGTTCAGTTATCAAGGGCTAATAGAGCACCCTTATTCCAGAAATTTCAAAGCACTTAAAAATTCTTCAAGCCCGGCCCATGTGGCTCAGTGGTTGTGCCAACCTATAAACCAGGAGGTCAGGTTTGATTTTTGGTCAGGGTACGTGCATGGGTTCTGGGCCCAATCCCCAGTGGGGTACATGCAGGAGGCAGCCAATCAATGATTCTTTCTCATCATTGATCTTTCTCTCTTTCCCTCTTCCTTCCTCTCTAAAATCAATAAAAATATATTGTTTAAATTCTTCAAGTAGCAATATGAACCTAAAGATTTTGAAAATAGTTCTTAGTTTTTCTAGGGGTGAAATAAAATAAAAAAGGCCAGTCAACTAGAAATTTAAGATATTTCTATTGAGGAAGCTGGGTCACCTCTCTATATTTTCCTGGGAAGACAACTATCACCAATCGTAAAACTAGGTAGAGCCTTAGCTGGTTTGGCTCAATGGATAGAGCATCAGCCTGCAGACCGAAGGGTCCTGGGTTTGATTCTGGTCAAGGGTACGTATCTTGGTTGCAGGCCCTGGTTGGGAAGTGTGCAGGAGGCAACCAATCAATGTGTCTCTCTCACATCGATATTTCTCTCTGTCTTTCCCTCTCATGAAAACATATCCTCAGGTGAGGATTAAAAATAAAAATAAAACTAGTTAGAAACAGGAATTACTTTACCTTATGGTCTTAGATTCTCTAGATTGGTCTCAGTCTACTCTAGACAGCTCAAGACAGAAGAGGAATTTATCAAAAGATTCTAGAGGGAAAACCAAGATGGCGGCATAGGTAAACACTGGAGATTGCTGCCTCGAACAATCACTTCAAAAATACAACTAAAAGACGGAACGGACATCACCCAGAACCACAGGAAGGCTGGCTGAGTGGAATTTCTACAACTAGAAGGAAAGAGAAAAGCATACCGAGACTCAGAGGAGGTGCAGTGCTGAAGTAAAATACTAAGGTGCGGAGGTGCATGCTGAGCAGGCTGGTGGCTGAGGGCGCGGTTGGCGTTTTCAATCGGGAGGGAGTCTCAGGCTCTGAGCTCCAGTTCCGGCGAGTCTCTAGGGACCCAGACTCATACGGGAGAAGCTGGACTGTCTGGCATCGGTCGGAACTCGAGGGCAGCTTTCTCTCTGAGGGGCTTGCAGCAATTACCGGGACATTGAGAAGCAAAGCCTCTGAGGGCAGGACTGAGAGCAGCCATAACTGCTAGACCAGCCTTGTTGATCCCGTGGGACCCGCCCCGCCCAAGCCCTGCAGGGAGACTTTTGCTGGATAGCCTCAGGCAAAGGCTAGATTAGCACCTCCCTAGAGATCCAGGATCCAGGGAGCCCAAAGGTCAGAGTGGGACCATCCAGTTTGCAGCTCCGTGGAACCATAAAAGACACACCCAGGGGTCAGACTCAGTGAGCACCAAAGCCCCATCGAAGCAAGTCTACCCCCAGAGCGGTGTCTCCAGCACAGAAGTTCTCCCACTGAAGACACAGCTGATTCTCACAGCCAATTGGCCTGGAGGCCAATTCCTCCCAGTGATAACTACATCAAGGCTTAACTACAAGACTGTGCACAAAGACCACAAGGGGGTGCACCAAGAGTGTCCTCCTCAGGTAACTGGGGAGGCTGAACCACTGGGCCCTAGAGGACACTTAGCACAGAAAACCACTGTATCAACACAGGGAAGCATAAAAAATGCAGAGACAAAGAAAAAGGACACAAATGACAGAAATGGAGGAAAGCAAACTACTGGATATAGAGTTCAAAACCACACTTTTTCAATAATTTTCTAGAAAGTGCCAATAAACTTAATGAGATCTACCAGAAATCTAATGAGACCCTCGATGTTATGATAAAGAACCAACTAGAAATTAAGCATACACTGACTGAAATAAAGAATATTATACAGACTCCCAACAGCAGACTAGAGGATTGTAAGAATCAAGTCAACGATTTGAAATACAAAGAAGCAAAAAACACCCAACCAGAAAAGCAAAATGAAAAAAGAATCCAAAAATACGAAGATAGTGTAAGGAGCCTCTGGGACAGCTTCAAGAGTACCAACATCCGAATTATGGGGGTGCCAGAAGAAGAGAGAGAGCAAGATATTGAAAATAAAAGGTTGGAGCGGCCTGAGCATCAGTGGAAGTCCTTCGGGACTTGCCCGCCTGGTCCCCCAATATTGCAAAATTAAAAAAAAAAAAAAAAAAAGATATTGAAAACCTATTTGAAGAAATAATGACAGAAAACTTCCCCTACCTGGTGAAAGAAATAGACTTACAAGTCCAGGAAGTGCAGAGAACCCCAAACAAAAGGAATCCAAAGAGGACCACACCAAGACACATCATAATTAAAATGCCAAGAGCAAAAGACAAAGAGAGTATCCTAAAAGCAGCAAGAGAAACAAAGTCAGTTACCTACAAGGGAATACCCATACGACTGTCAGCTGATTTCTCAACAGAAACTTTGCAGGCCAGAAGGGAGTGGCAAGAAATATTCAAAGTGATGAATACCAAGAACATACAACCAAGATTACTTTACCCAGCAAAGCTATCATTCAGAAGTGAAGGTCAGATAAAGAGCTTCACAGATAAGAAAAAGCTGGTTCATCACCACCAAACCAGTATTATATGAAATGCTGAAAGGTATCCTTCAAGAAGAGGAAGAAGAAGAAAAAGGTAAAGATACAAATTATGAACAACAAATACACATCTATCAACAAGTGAATCTGAAAATCAAGTGAATAATCTGATGAACAGAATGAACTGGTGATTATAATAGAATCAGGGGCATAGAAAGGGAGTGGACTGACTATTCTTGGGGGGGGGGAAGGGGTGGGGAATTCGGGAAGAGACTGGACAAAAATCGTGCACCTATGGATGAGGACAGTGGGTGGGGACTGAGGGAGGAGGGTGGGGTGGGAACTGGGTGGAGGGGAGTTATGGGGGAAAAAAAGAGGAACAAATGTAATAATCTGAACAATAAAGATTTATTTAAAAAAAAAAAAAGATTCTATATCAGCTGTGGGCAAACTACGGCCCGTTTGAAATGAATAAAACTAAAAAAAGAAAAGACCGTACCCTTTTATGTAATGATGTTTACTTTGAATTTATATTAGTTCACACAAACACTCCAACCATGCTTTTGTTCCGGCCCTCCGGTCCAGTTTAAGAACCCATTGTGGCCCTCGAGTCAGAAAGTTTGCCCACCCCTGTTCTAGAGTCTGTCACAAACCCAAAGGAAACAAGACTTCTTACAGACCTAAACTTGTGCTCCAGCAGGAGCCCCTTCTCTGTCCCCTTCTTCACATCTTTCAGCCTTCTCTATTCTGAAGGCTGTTTCTCCCTGCTTCCGTGTCGGCAGGATGGAAAATGACTCCCTTGCCCTGGGCAGTTTTGCTCTGTGGTTAGAGCATTGGTCCTTGGGCCAAAGGGTCGTGGATTTAATTCCCTGTCAAGCTGCAGGTTCCCCAGTCCCGGTAGGGACAAGTGCAGGAGGCAACCAATTGAAGTGTTTCTCTCAAGTTGATGTTTATCTCTCTTTCTCTCCCCCTTATCTCTCCCTTTCACTCTCTCTAGAAATCAATGCAAAAAAATATCCTCAGGTGAGGATTTAAAAAAGAAAAGAAAAGAAAATCACTTTCTCATCTCCCAAAAATTTGTGGGTGTCTCAGTGCCAGCACATGCCCAGACAGACTAACTGAATTCAAATGCTAATTTCAATTTCTAAAGAGATCATTTTATTGATTCAATCAGCTGGGGCCCAGGCCAGGGACAGGGGTGAGGGCATCATATGGTAAGAACATGGCAGCTAGGAGCAGGTCTAGAGAGTTGGGGGGACATGGGAGCCGGGCAAACACCCCAAAAAGTATCTGCAACACCCATCCTATCTAATAATAGACAAACATGGTAATTGACCATACCTTCGATACGCCTCCCATTGGCTAATCAGCGTGATAAGCAAATTAACCGCCAACAAAGATGGTGGCTAATTTGCATACTGCAGGCAAATCCCGCTGCGCCACCCCACCTGGGGCTGGTGGCAGCACGATCCCGAGCCGCTGCCCGCCCCAGCGCGGGATCTGGACCTACCTTGTTCGGGGCGGGGCGGGCGGGGCAGGCAGCAGGGCAATCCCACCCCAGCGAGGGATCCGGGCCTGCCATCTGCAACTGGGGGAGATGGGGCAGACACCACAGGATTGGGCGTGCCATCTGCCACCAGGGGAGCAGGCCTAAGCCAGCAGGTGGTTATCTCTCGAGGGGTCCCAGACTGTGAGAGGGCACAAGTTGGGCTGAGGGACACCCCCTGCCCCGCCCCCGTCAGTGCACAAATTTTTGTGCACCGGGCTTCTAGTTTATAATAAGAATGTAATTGAAAGAGAACAGAGATGATGAGATCTTGCCACAGATTTGGGGAAGGTATAAGAACAGAAGTTATGAAGCCCATATCCTAATAATCTCAAGACTGGGGACACCTAGCCTAGAGCTTCAGTCACTTGCCTTGCTTCTAGAACAAAAGTTCTTGTCCTAGCCGGTTTGGCTCGGTGGATAGAGTGTCAGTCTGGAGACTGTAAGGTCTGGGGTTCGATCCCAGTCAAGGATGTGCACCTGGGCTGCAGGCTCAATCCCCAGCCCAGGGCACGTATCTCTCTCACATCAAGGTTGCTCTCTCTCTGTCTCTCCCCTCCATTCCACTCTCTCTAAAAATCAATGGAAAAATATTCTCAGGTGAGGATTAACAAAAGCCAAAAAAGTCCTCTACCTGCCATCAGGGGTGTGTGCACTCCGTAGTACACACTGCTTCCTTGCATAACCTACTGATAGAAAGGATGCTGAGGCCAAGAAGAAATTATTTGTTATTTGGGCTCCTGATCTTTCTCACCAGTTTTGGTAAACTTGGCCCAAACTTCCAAAACCACAGTTTGTGCAAGTTATTACCCTTTCCATGATTCCTGTGACCTTCCCATCTTCCTACCTCCTGGGCCTCTCATCTCTGCTGCAGGTCCATAAGTACTTCCTCAGGTTGGTCTTGAACTAGTGGCACGCACTGTAATTTCCCACACCCACTTACAATGTGGTTTTGAGAGCTTAGTAACTTTACTGGGGTCTTGATAGTTGTGGGGAGAAATTACACTGCATATCACACAACTGTCCACCAGCTTCCTGGCTCGCACCCATGTTCTCCATCTTCCTTAACCCCGCCCATCCTCATGGTCCCTTCACATGCGCAGACCCTTCTGAAGGGTAGACAGCCTTTCATCGAACTGCCTTCCTTATGGGTACAGACTCTTTAGGCCAGTCTATGCTTCCTGCCTGCCTGGACTTAATAACAATAAATAAGTCTCCCTGTTATCACACATGAAAGACAACTATCTGTTCTGACTTCACAAATCTCCCTCAAAATTAACCTAGTTACCAAGCCTGAAGTTTCACAGATTAGACCTATTAATGGTTTGCAACTGACACCAAAAATGTCTCCAGATGTTGATAGCTGTACTCCCTCTCCTCCCCCCCCCCTTCCAGCTCTCCCCAGGGTACAACTGGCAACATCTGGAGACATTTTTGGTGTCACTCTGGGAGGGAGAGGTTTCTGCTGGCATTGAGAATTATTCAGCCACAAAGACCCAAAATGCCAATGGTGCTTAGCTTAAGAAACCCTGAATTAGACCATTTTTGTAGTTGCCTTGCTTGAAGTTCTTCCAATTAGGCAATAAGCACTCTTAGTAAAGCATGGGAAGGGGTGGGGAGATTGTTTTCCGCCCGGAGCACCCAGTGGAAATCACTGTCTGTAATGGAAACTGTGATAGGCAATTCTGGGGAAGGAGGAGCAGGAGAAGCGGGGGTGGTGGAGAGAGGCTGTGGTGGGCCTGGGGCACTTTAAGATGGGACAGGCTGAAGAGCTACAGTGCTAGCTTTGCCAGAGAGAAGGCTCCCCAGTCATGGAGCTGGACTGAGATGAAGCTTCCCATTCACAGCCTCCTCCTGGCCACTTTAAAATGTGCCAGGAGAGCAGCACCCACAGTCAGGAGTCACAGGTGAGACACAAGACCATGGTAGCAATTCCTTGTCCAGAACTGCTGTCCCACTAGAGGTCAAGGTGCTTCATCACTCACAGTTCAGGTGAATATTACTCTCTCCTCACATTTCATTTTCCCTCTACATTGGAGGAGAGAGTGTAGTTTGTTTTTCAGTTTCATTTTCTCCTTTTTCTTGAAGGGAACGCCATGCTGCCAAAAATACTCATGAACTGCTTCCTTGTTTGTATGATGGAGAAAATGGTTTATTTATTTTTCAGTTACATCCGAATTAAATGACAGCAAAGATGGTGGGGTTGAGAGCCTGGGGCCCTATTCCCTCCCTGGTTCCGAAGTGCTCAGTGGTCATCTGGAGTGTCTCCCAGACACTGACCCCCCTCCCCCCCGCAGGGCTCAGAACACACACACATCCTGTTTAGTTTGTGCCCCCTGCAGAGTCCAGACTTCAAGAGCTATTGAGACAGTGTCCACACCAGTGTGCAATCAAAGGCGGCTCCCAGCAGCCTTCCTGGCAGGCAGGGCCTGTGGGTTCTCCTCCAGGGACTGGCTGCCCTTCCGACTCCTCTGATCCAGCCAGTACCCGCTTCCCCGCCCCCTCAGCCCCAGGGAGCCACCCTCCCTGTGCTGATGGCTTGAGCTTCACCAAAGGCCAGACCTGAGGACCAATAACTAGTGACAAAAAATAGCTCCTTTAAAAGAGCACAGAAGCTCTGAAAGTCTCACTGCCTTCTATCGGCAGAGTAAAAAGTAAATTGGGTGGAGACCCTGGGAAAGATCATGGTGGGTCCTGGGCCTCTGCTTTCTCTACATGGGGAGCTGGGAGCTCTTGGCAAGACTGCCAGAGGGGTCAGCTTTGCCCGGTTTCCCAGCAAAAGCAGACTGAAAATCCAAACCAGCTCTTCACTCAGGCCAGCTTGGGAGAGGAGGAGGGAAAAAGAAGGACCAGTGCCCTTAGGGTCCTTTCCAGACATTCTTCCCAGGAATACTCTGTGGCTGTGAAACTGTCACAGTGTTCAGTGCTTTCCTGATATGTGGGCTCCCCTGTGCACATGCCCTAAGACAGTCAGACGCCGTGAAAACAGTGTGGGGTTGATTAAGCAAAGACACATTCACTGACCACATGACCAGAAAATGTGAGGACCCAGGAATGCACTGTTTAGACATCAGAAGCCAAGGAGATTCTTGTTTGCTTTAAAAGAGACTCTGTCCTGTGAAGGGGTAAGTGGGGGTTGCCAGGCTGGAGGAGGAGGGGTGGTAATTATGTATTAGTTGAATTCTCAAAGCTCATTGGATAAGAAAAGTGTCATCAGGGAGAAGAGGGTGGGCTGAAAATGGTGTGATCGAGGCCTAATTTGCACATCAAATAGATTTTTAAAAAATTAACCACACAAATATGGTAAAATCCATTCTCAAAATTAAAAATCTTTTTATCTCCACCTATAACAAATTAACTTTCCTAGGATGTCTTCTAGCTCTGTGGACATACTTGATTCTTACATATTATAGGAGGAACAATTTGGTACTTGCTTTATTGGGTTTACAATCTTTCTGATTGTAATAGTATCGGTTGCACTATATCCCATCATGTGGACATCGCAAGCAAAGCTCTTCACTAGCGGTAAGTAAATAACACTAAAATCCATTGTTTGTGTACTAAGCTTTTCCTCTCTTGTAGGATTAATAGACCTCAGTGAATCTTTTCAGGACTAACATTCTTGAGAAGTGATTGCATAACTAAGGCTACAGTTAACATCACCATTACTAATTACTGGCAACTAGAGCTCCTTAGGATCAAATACCCAACAGATATATCCAATTTATACTAAAAGCACCTCTTGCAGGTCACAGGGACATCCCTGTCATGTTTTTTACCTTAAAACTGCATTGCTTCAGCCCTGCCAGAGTGGCTCAGTTGGTTGAGCATAGTCCTGTGCACCCAAAGGTTGGAGGTTTGATTCCCGGTCATACCTGGGTTTTGGGTTCAATCCCTGGTTGGGGCACATACGGAAGGCAACTGATTGATCTCTTTATATATTCTGTTCTGAGGAATAAGAATAAGAATGAAGTCTGTTGCTTTGTTTTTATCTCATTGCTCTTGTGGGAGGGTAGAGGAACATAAAAACCAAAGCTTGAACATAAAGTTATAGTCATGGGACACACAGAAAGAATTATGAATATTAAGGGCTTAATGGATATATAGTATATAACAAAGGCTTTGTACCATATACTATAAACAATACAAGAGTTAGTTCTATGTAATGGTCTTCACACATTCAGGATACCTATCACTTGGTAATATTTCAGGACATTTCTAATAAGCTCAATATTCAAGTCATTGTTGGGCCAAAACACTGATGAAGGCTGAAGCCAAACACACAATTATTATCTGAATAATCAAATGAAAAATAGGTTTTGTTGTTTATTTTCTGCAGGGTATGAGTAGAAACTGTGATATTAAACGTTCAAACCCAGCTCAATATAAAAAATTCATAAAATGCAAAGTGGTATCATGGATTCAATCTTGGAATAAGGAAAAGAACATTAGTAGAACTTAACATGGATACTTACTATTAATTAAACACCAGACTTTTCCATTTTCCACTTTTATGAGTAATTACTTGATGTATATGAATCCTTATCAGTGTTTCAGTTTATTTCCTCAGGATAGATTCCACAGAGATACTGGTTAACTGACTTTTCTGGCCTGACCTCATTAAGAACACAGTTAAGGACCAAAACTTAGTTTGAGCCTGTGAGGGTCGGTACACTGAAACCCAGGTCATGCAGTCGATGATGGTCTTTCCGGTTCATGGTGGGGGAAGGAGGGGACATGACAAATTTTTCCAGATCCTTTGTTTGGGGCCCTACCATCAAGTTTAATCAAATAGCAAATGTTATTTGAGTGGTTAGTTAGTTAAGAATAAACATAGATGACTAGGACTCTTAATTGAGGTCACTTCTTTGACAGGGGCCATTGAAAAAAATGTGTGTGTCAACACATTATGAGTGCTCCCATTAGTTAAAAAACCCTCCAGTTTCTATTTTGCCCTCAACCCCTGGTCTGTCCACATGAATGTGAGCAAACTGGACAGACCACTGCCTCCACTCGTCAGTTGACTGGCAGCAACTATGAGCACTGTCAGAAGTTTCTCAGCACATGTGGCAAAGAGGATTCAGGAAATGGAAAGATAAGAATCATATAGAACGAGCCCCACAGTCTGAACCAAAAACATCTCAGTTGGGGAATCATTCATTAACCATATCATTATTTCCATCATCATTAAAATAGCAGATATTTATTGAACGTCTACCTAATATTGGAATTGACCAATGACAATAATTGGGTAAAGGAAATTATTTTAATGGAATTCCTCTGAATATGACATATAGATTTTGTAGGCTAAGAAATCTTACTGAAGTCTTATGTCTTAAAGTGTTGGCTGTATTTTTTGGTAGTAATTCTTTCATCTATCTTCTACACATGCATAGTTTTCTAAAGTTAATACTTGTGGGTAATTCTGAATTAAAATAAATTAGTTCTTTGAAAAACCCAAACTGTCTTGTAACTGTCAATATATCAACCACTTTAGTTAGCCTACAAAGGTTTTTGCCAAAGTCTTGAAGATCATCAGACCAGCAAAGTACAGGTAACTCAGCTGCCTAAAGCAGAAAAAGGGACAATCATATTCTGTTTATTCACATCTTATTTTTCCCAAGTCTGATTCAGTTTAGGCTTGATTGATTCTCTTTCAGACTGACAGGCACTGAATCATGCTAATAGGCGGAACACGATTTCTCATAAAATGCCCTTTTTCTTTATTTACACACAACTGAACAATGAGTTCCCATTCACTAATTCTGCACTAAAACATTTTCTGTAATGGATACTGTAATGTCATGAAGATTAGAATTCTGAAATGAAAATAATATTGCTACTTTGTTGTTAACCAATTCTTCTAATGTCATTTCCAAAATGATGCATATGATTTCAACAAAGCTGTATGACTCAACAGATATGCCAGCATGACTTTTACTTCATTTGTCTCATAGAAAACCCATCCCAACTAGATAAAAGCCACTCAGCAAGGAAGGGCTTAAAATGGCTAAAACTTTCCATAACTAATCCTCAAATTAATTGAAAAAAAATTAATGAAGATCTGCCACCTAAATTGCAAATAAAAGTATTTGGAATTGTCCAAATTATTATAAACTAGAGGCCCGGTGCACAAAAATTTGTGCACTGGCGGGGGAGGGGAGTGGGCGGGGTGTCCCTCAGCCCCACTTGTACCCTCTCACAGTCTGGGACCTCTCAGGAGATAACCACCTGCTGGCTTAGGCCTGCTCCCCAGGTGGCAGATGGCAGGCCCCATCCCTTGGTGCCTGCCCTGCCTCCCCAGGTCGCGCACACGGCAGGGCCGATCCGGGGGTTGGGGTGCCAACCCAGGTTGGGTTGCACACGGGACGCCCGGGCGGGCCGGCCGATCGCTGCTGCCCCGCCCAGCCGCCCCAGGTCGGGTCGCACACGGACGCCCGCCGCCCTGGGTTGCAGATAGCAGGCCCAGATGGTGGTGGGGCTGGTGGGATGGCGCTGTCCCACCCTGCCTACAGTATGCAAATTAGCCGCCATCTTTGTTGGTGGTTAATTTGCATATCATGCTGATTAGCCCATGGGAGGTGTAGCAAAGGTACGGTCAATTACCATGTTTGTCTATCATTAGATAGGATTATTAAAAGATAAGAGATCCTGCAGCTGTGTGTGTCCCATGGGTTACAGTCTGAATTGTGTCCCCCCAAAATTCAAATGTTAAACTCCCAATCCCAGCACTTCAGAATGTAAACGTATTTAGAGATTCTGCTTCAATGAGGCAGTTAATTGCTAAGCCAATCTGACTGGGTCCTTAATAAGAACAGGGAGAGATATCGGGGACCCACAAGCACAGAGGGACAGCCATGTAAAGAGGCAACAAGAGGAGAGAAGCATTGAGAGAAACCAAACCTGCCAACACCTCCATCTGGGACTCCCCCCCCAGAGCTGTGAGAAAAACCACTCAGACTGCATCCTCTCCCAGTGGAAGAGAAGAGCGATCATCAATGGTTGGTGGCAGCTGCAAAAGCAACACCAAAAGCTGGCTTCACACTCAGGAGAGAACGTTGCGACTTGTCCTCATGGTTCTGGGTGCTCTACACATTCAGAGGGACTTCTCTAGTGACAAACTATAGAAATGATCCCTGAAAGTATAGAATTAACCTGGGGGTGGGGGCTTTTCCAAAGCGAACAAAACCCACACATACCATAGTGATGGTGACTTTTTCCAACTGTGCTATTTTACCCACACATATATTGGCCTGAGTTTTCTCAAAACCTTTTCACTCTCAAAGCTTGACAAAGTGTTTTGAATCCTCCAGCATTTTTGAAACAGTTCAAGCTGACACGTTAATTAGCATACAATTACTGAATGGCCAATCACACACCACTTATTTCCAGCCCCGCCTGGTTTACGTAAACGCTGACCTGACGACAACAAAGTGCACCGGCTGTGGGACAAGCCTCAGCTTAGACCGAGGCGTGGAAGCAGGGACCTTTCACAAGAAAAACATGAAAGTGGAAGATGAAATGACCACTCAAAGCAGAACTCAGACATTTGCAAAGCACGCCCCATTTTTAAACTTTGTCCTGTGATCAAAGCACCAGACATGTAAATGTTGTTTTCCAAATAAAGGGATTATTAGGTCATAAAAAAAAAAAGATAAGAGAGAGCGGAAATAAAGAAGGGTGGAAAGGAGAGAGGAAGGAGAAAACATGAGAAAGAAGGGAAAGAAAAGACAAGGGGAGAGAGGAGGAAGAAAGCAAGGAAAGAAGGACGGAAGGGAAGGAGAAAAGTTAGTTGGAGGAGAAATTCTTTGACCTATTATGGGAGAAGCAAGGGATGGTCATCAAAATGGCATCACTAAGCCAGTCAAGATCTCTTGAGAAAATATTCATTTGAGGGAAGAATATTCAATGTTCTGTTAAGCACGCTTCCCTTTCTCCTTAGCTCAGATGCCTTGGCAACTGTCATGTGATCCAGCAAACACAGCCCTCTCCAGGGCAGCACCTTGGCCTGAACCAGTCTCTCTCTGCAGGGAGCAGGTTGGTGTTGCTGTTTGCGATGCGCAGGGCACCCAGGCTGACACTTCCCTGCAGAAGTGAGTACCTGCAGAGCACATGGGAGAAAGCCTACCAGGATCACAGGAAAAAGGTAGGAACGGTGGGTGCCAGGCCCTGGTGGCTCAAGGTGAGGCCTCCAAAACAGTAACCATGAAATGCCAGGGCTTTCCCTGAAAACCAAAAGCTAATTTTCTTTTCAGAGATGGAATGATTGAAATGACATTTCCTTAAAAACTCGGTCACATATGTTGCCATACAATAAAAATTCCATTAAATAGATCATGGTTTTCATGTGTCATGTTTTAGGATCATTTCCTTTTCAATTAAAGCATATGTTTATAAAGTACTTAGTTTTTCATAAATCACTCAAAAGTATCTTAAGACAGAAAGATCTGAGGGACCCTTTTCCCTATCAAAACGGCATACTCCCTCATGGCCAGTGTGCCTCAGTTGGTTGGAGCATGATCTCATATACTGAAAGGTTGCAGGTTTGATTCCTGGTCAGGGCACATATCTAGGTTGTGGGAGCATACAGGAGGCAATTGATCAATGTTCTCTCTCACATCAATGTCTCTCTCTCGCTCGCTCTCTCTCTCTCTCTATCCCTCTCTCTCTAAAATCAATAAGCATATTCTTGGGTGAGGGCTAAAAAAAAAAATCAGTATTCTTCAGTGGGGACAAAAAGCCATTTTTTATCTCCATTAGAAGATTCATTATTATTTCCATTTGATTTGATGCAAATGTGGACATCTTTTGAGAAGGTCACCAGGAGGTTTCCAAATGGCCTGCCGGGGTCTTCTGCCTATGAGACTTCAGGGGAGCCATCCGACTGCTCAGTGCTGGGTTGGTCATGTCTCCACAGCAGTGTTCATGCAGGTTGAGAAATGCTCTGAGGGGATGTTCTGGTACAGACTGTTCTCTGGGATTGTCTGTAGCGATCCCCCCAGGCAGTAGAGCCAAGGTTTCTGCAGGATAACGAGACCCAGGCAAGCCTTTCTACTCCTTCAGGGTTGTGCCCAGCTGGGTTGTGGTGTGACATGGTGGCCTCAGGGAGGCTTAGGTGGCACTTACTACAAGGCTGGCCCGGTGCCCACATGCACAACTGGGCCCTGAACCCATTGTGCTCCTTGAGAGTCCCACTGAGCACTCTTCGCCCAGCTGTTCCAGGGCTCACCCTCACTTCCTAGACCTCTGGCCTTCCTGGAAGTCTTGTCTGTGCCTAAGAAGCACATCTCCACACGGCTCTGTAGTCTCTTGTTCTGCTGTCTCGTGTTGCTTCATGACTGATGTAACAGATTTATTATTTTGTTTGTTTCCCCCAGCCTGTGAGGGGGTGGCTGTGTCCTGTCACCAAGATATTCTCAGCACCTAGAGCACACAGTACCCGCTTAGTACATCGTTGTTGCCAGGGAAAGACTGAAAAAGGTATTCATGACTGGCCACTGTGGCTCAGTGGTTGAGTGTCGACCTATGAACCAGGAAGTCACAGTTCGATTCCGGTCAAGGGCACATGCCAGTCGATGATTCTCTCTCATCATCGATGTTCCTATCTCTCTCCCTCTCCTTTCCTCTCTGAAATCAATAAAAATATATTTTTTAAAAAAGAAAAGGGTATGCATGACAGTAACAAGTATAAACCAATTAGCATCACCTTTTTGAATAATAGACAAGACTGTAAACACCATGGGTGTTGTGTTGTTCATTTTTGTATCCCAGGGACTAGAATCGTCCCTGATAAGAGATGGTTGATAAACACCCCCAGTAAACATGAGTAACCTGTGCCTAAGAAACTGTAAGGTGAGGAAGATTCAAAAGAGTCAGTGTGGAAAGTGGAGAGCTGATTGAATGGAGAGTGTGTTGACAGTTGGCATGGGCCCCAGGTGTGGGTGGGGAGCATAAACTCACATAACACTGACTCATGCAGTTCTACGATGTCCCAGAAACACATGGTTGCTGGGGCTAACAATGGAGTGCTGGCACACCCCAATACAGCTCGTGGTCAGCAGCAGGGCATGGGGCCAAGGAGCCAGTGATCCTGGCATGAGGAGTTAAAGGGAGGGCCACAGATCTTACCTGGAAGGGGATGAAATAAAGAGGGGGAGTCAGTCAAGGTGAGATGCTGGGAGCCACATAAGGTCAAGGAGTCACTCTTGAGCACAGTCAACTAAGAAAGCTGAAAAGAAAGGGACTGTGGGTGAAGAATGGACAACTGAAGCACAGCTTCCCAAAGGGGTGGTTCCTGTGAGGACGATGCCTGAGACCTGGCGCAGCTGTCCCCATGGTGTAGAACTCATTTAGGGGAAGACAAAACTGTGGTCCAGATGCTAAAGGCCCCAGTGAATGAGAGGAAACAGGCTTGCAGCAGAACGTGGGTGAGGAGGAATGAGGGCTGTGGGTGTGGGAGACACCCTGCTCTACCTGGAGGCAGCAGGGAAGAAACAGCAAGACCCTTTTACACTCCATGGCATTAAAGCTTGGCTAGACCAGCCAGAGTGGCTCAATTGGTTGAGCGTTGTCCTGTGCACCAAAAGGTTGCTGGTTCAATTCCCTGTCAGGGCACATACCTGGGTTGTGGGTTTAATACCCAGCTGGGGAGCATATGGAAGGCAACTGATCAATGTTTCTTTCTCACATCAGTATTTTTTCCTTCTCTTCTCCCCTCCCTCCTTCCCTCTGTCAAAGCATGTCCTCAGGTGAGGGTTTAAAAAAACAACAACTTGACTTAGAACAAATTCTTCTATATTAAGAATAGGGGAAGTCAGTTCTTTAAAGTAATTTTGTTTCTTACTGCTTGGCTGAGAAATCTGGGAATAGAAGGGACTTTGATGCAATAGAGGGGAGAAAATAGACTTGAAGGAGAGAACCATGTCTCATCCTGGCATCTCAACAGAGCCTTCTACCTTACACTTGATTACACATTTATGTTAAAATAAAATTAAAGTAACCTTAATAAAATACAAATTGCTATTTCTCTAACATAATAATTTACAATATAAATATCTCATCCCTAAGCCAGTATCTTAATAAACAGGGAAACACTAAAAGTGTTCCCTATAAAGTAGGAAATAAGACAAGTATGCCTACTATCTCTTATATGTTTTTTAAAATTGTGTTGGAGGTATTAGCCAATACAAGTAGACAAGACAAATCCATTAGGCAAGAAAATAGGTATTGGGGTTGTTTTCTATGTGTGGATGAAATGATTAAATAACTGATGGATCTAAAAGAATCAATGAAAAAATAAATATAGTTGGGGAAAGTAATTACAAATTATATCACAGACAAAGGGTTAATATCCTTATGTATAGCACGGCTGGTGTGGCTCAATGGATTTTCAGTCATTGACCCATTAACCTTGAAGTCACTGGTTTGATTCTGGGTCAGGGCACATGCCTGGGTTGCAGGCTCAATCTCTAGTAGGGGGTGTGCAGGAAGCTGCCGATTGATGATTCTCTCTCATCATTGATGTTTCTATCTCTCTCTCTCCCTCTCTTTTCCTCCCTGAAATCAATAAAACTATATTTTTAAAAACATATTAAAATATCCTTATGTATAAAGGATTTATAAAAAGAAAAAGAAAAATGCAAACAACCCCATATGAAAATGGACAAGTGATATGAACAAAAGTTCACAGAAAAAGAACTGCAAATAGCTCTTAACCTATAAAAAGATTATCAACTTCACTTGTAATAGAGAAATGCAAATTAAACTTGCACTCTAATGCCATTTCTTAACTATTAGATTGGCATAAGTTCCCAAACTTGTTGGTAGCGCTCTGGTGGGCAAAAGGGCATAGCCCTGTGTGTGTGTAGCCGGGGAGAGGTTAGGGGGTGATTTAGCAATGTCTAATGAAATTATACACCCATTTTTCCTTTACCCAGCAGTCCATTTCTTAGTATCCACTCCGGAGGTACACTGGCAAAGATACATGAAGAAATTGCAAAAGATTCTAATTGCAGCATTATTTGTAATAGCAAAATTGGAACTAACCAAACTGCCCATCAAAAGTGAGCTGGGTGAATAAATTAGGATGCTTTCACACAGTGAAGTATTATACAGGTATAAAAACGGATGAAAAACAGCTGTATATAGTACTATAAAGTTATCTCTAGAATGTATTTTGAAAAAAACAATGGATGAAAATGTGTAAAATGTGCTCTTTATATCTAAAAATAGGGAGTGAAGAGGGGAGGCAGAGGAGAGTGGGTGGGAAGAAATCAACCAATGAACTTGTACTCATATATGCATAACCCATGGGCACAGATAATGGAGTGGTGGGGATCTGGAGGGGGGACAGGAGCCAGCTGGGAGAGGTTAATAGGGGGGAAGAAGGACCTATGTAATAATTTTAACAATAAAGATTAAAATAATAATTATAAATAAAAATTAAAAAAAGGGTATGAAAATGTGATATATATACTAGAGGCCTGGTGCACAAAATTCGTGCATTTGGGGGGGTGGTGCCCTTAGCCAGGCCTGCACTCACTTGCAGTCCAGAAGTCCTTGGGGGATGTCCAACTGACAGCTTAGGCAGTTAGATATCCTTAGCGCTGCCGTGGAGGTGAGAGAGGCTCCCGCCACCACCCCTGCACTCACCAGCCATGAGCCCGGCTTCTGACTGAGAGGCATTCCCCCTGTGGGAGCTCACTGACCACCAGGGGGCAGCTCCTGCATTGAGTGTCTGCCCCTTGGTGGTCAGTGCGTGTCATAGTGACCCATCATTCTGTGGTTCAGTCGATTTGCATATTAGCCTTTTATTATATAGGATGTATATATATTATGTATCTTCATATTTTCAGAAATGAAAGGAATCACTATAAAGTTAGAAGATTTGTCAATAGGGAATAGGGTGAAGATGGTAGGGCTCAGACCACTTAGTAAAAGAAGCTGTTTGACAGATTTGACTTTGGAGCCATGTAAACATGTTACATGTTATAAAACAAAATGAAATGTTAAAAGCATTCCAGAACGAGTGTGTGATTCAAACCCTCTCACCATCCAGCCCTTTCACCATCCCTTGGCTCTCCACACATGGGCTCTGTTCCATCTCTGGGGGTTTGATTCCCAGAGTGCATGGTGCTTACATTATCATTTCAGCAGACTCAGCTGTGGAGCTTCCCAATGCTGTCCCTCTCAGATTATCGGCTAATAGGTCCCAGTGGTTAGTGATATCTATAAGCAAGTATCTGTATAGAATCTGGGGGGATTCCTTTTTATTGCAAATGCCAAATAGCCCTCATGTGTTTAGTCCATCACATTTTAAAACATACATTTCTTCGCTTGCTTATACATTTTCTGATAGGAAACTCTGCAGGGGTCATTTTGCAGTTAATCAATGTTGAAGGCGCTCATCCTAAAAATATTGCTGGAGGCTCAGAGATTAGGGTGAGGTGAGTACAGGGACATAATTCACTGTCTTAAAGGACTTGGCAACAGAGTGCAAAACAGAAATGTCAGCAGATGGTTGTGGTTAATGAAACCTCACTCTGTACCCATTTAATTCTCTACTTGAAAATGACACAATAGGCTCATTTTTGAGGGCTGCCTGATTCCTCCAGGGGATATTTGGATTCTGAATCAAGTCCTGAGCCTCATTCAGAACTTTCTACCACAGCCAACTTAGAAGCTTTGGTGCCAGGAATACTGATCTATACATGTCCCCAGTGCCAGCAACCCAGAAGCTGCGCAGTCTAAGCTGACATTAATTATCTACTACAAGTGTGCCTGAGGCCCGCTCTGTGCCGCAGGTCCGGGAGGCCCAGCCCCTCGTGGACACCCGTGCCCCGCTGTTTCTCAGCCACTTCCACCTGAACCTCAAGAAGCTGAAGGTATCTTTCCATTTTACTTCTTAGCTACCATCATAGCTAACTAGAAAATGTCAGCTTCAAAACCCAGGAAAATAGAAAAGGCAGGCTCAGTGAGGAATAAACAAGTCACTATCAAAGATAAAATGCTGTCTAGGCAACCAATTAACCTTGTCACGCTCCAAATGGAACTGGCGGGAATTGCACCAGGAATCTTTCTCTAGTCTTCATGTTGATCCATCATGCTTTGAGGAAAAGGGGGAGGGGGAGGAGAGGAAATTCACAGTGGTGATTTAGTTATTCAGTAATTAAGTAATTAGCATCATTTCTTTATACCAGGCCATTTCATGGCCACCTCAGAATATATATTTCTTGATGCTTAAGCCATCAAGTGAAACTAAGAATCACACAGGTTATGCTGATAATAATGCCCCCAAAAGCAAACCACTATGTGCTTTTTATGTTCCTGTTAAGTAATACTATCCTAAATTAGCAGAACAAAAACTATGTAACCACTTTCTAGCAAATCAACAGATCAATCAATGTAAAAACCTAAAACAAGAGGGCTGTTGTTTTCCCTGGGCTTAAATCTTTTCTTCTGAGCAGTATAAGATATCTTTCTTAAAATATAAAGTGATTTCCTCAGTAGCATCACTGACACAGGTCAGAGTTTTAGAGGATGACATACTTTCACAAAGAATCATATCATCCTTTCTGTGACTTTCACCCTGAGCATATGAGATTTGGCTCCATCCTAATGGTTTCCAATTCAGAGACCAAGGAGCCTGCACACATCACACTCATGCTGGAGCTTGGGGGCAATGGGAAACCCACAGGGTGCTCAAGTCTAAGGGGTTGAGGGATCCTCTGGATAACTCTGTGCACAGTAATAGCACAGATGCAGCTGGTGCTTGTAGAGCTCCTGTGTCTGCCCACAGCTGGAGGAGGAGAGGCTCTCCATCATCGACAGGGACAACCGCCTGCTGCTGGAGAAGGTGGCCTGCATCATGAGGACCAGGGGACAGACTGACAGCAGAGATGACTACACACACAGGAGGTAACTGGGGCCCAGAACCACCCGGAAGAGTTGCCCATGAGACAGAGTGAGGCATTTCCGTCCTCCCTTAACCACATGCCAGAGAATGAATGGCCTTTTTCTCTGTGGTCCATGTTTTACCTGAGACGTGACTTCACTCAGGAAGGTTTGGGGCAAGTGGAGTCGGCCTGGGTGTCAGGAACATCCTGTGCCTCCTAGTTGCACCCCACTATCCAGTTGCTGTCATTAAAATCTGGAGCTATGGGTCAACCTCCATTTTCCTTGGACAGTTTACATTAGATCTAGCATCACTTTCCACTTTAAAGACAGATATTTAATCTGAGTGTAAAATCACTGTTCAGTATTGATTACCTTAAAGCTGTGATGAAGGGGCCTAGTCTAACAGTTAATCCCCGGTATCACTCAGAGAGAAGCTTACCATTGTCCCCACTTCAGCTCCAGTGCTCTGAGATTTTACCCAGGGAGAGAAGCAGACCGGAGCACAGAGAGCTCCTGATCTCACCCCAAAAGGAAATAACATCATTTGCAGCCTAGTGTGGAGAAGTCCAAGCCTTATTGGACATGAAATAAAAGGCATCCCAACTGGGAAGAAAGAAATAAAGCTGTCTCTATTCACAGATGATATGATCTTGCATATAGAAAATCCTAAGGAAACCACTAAAAAAATAAGCTATTAGACCCAATACACAAGTTCAACACGGTAGCAGGATACAAGATCAACATATAAAAGTCTCTTGTATTTTCATATACTTGCAATGAACAATCTGAAAATGAAATTAATATAATTCTACTCACAAAAGTATCAAACAGAATAAAATACTTGTGAATAAATTTAACAAAGGAAGCGCAAAATTATATTCTGAAAAACTACAAAATATCATTGAAATAAAGTAAAGAAGATCTAAATAAATGGGAAAAAATCTCATGTTCATGGTTCAGAAGACTCAATATTGTTAAGATAGCAATATTCTCCAAACTGGCCTACAGATTCAGTGCAATTCCTATCAGAATCCCAGCTTACTTCTTTGCAGAAATTGACAAGCTGGTTCTAATCAGATGGAATTGTAAGGGACACCAAATAATCAAAATACTCCTGAGAAAGAAGAATAAAGTAGGATTTCAAACTGACTACTAAGCAATGGTAATCAAAACAATGTAGTACTTGCATAAGTGCAGACATTTAGAATATATTTAATAGAACGGTATAGTATTAAGAGTCCAGAAATTAGCCTATGTGTCTGTTGTCAATTTATTTTCAACAAAGGTGCCATGACCCCTCAATGGAGAAAAAATAGTACTATCAATAAATGAAGCTGAGACAACTCGTTATTCATATGTAAAAGAATAAAGTTGGATTCTTACCTCATCCCATATATGGATCAAAGCCTAAATGTAAGAGCTGAAACTGTTCAACTCTTAGAAGAAAACATAGAGGTGAATCTTCCTGACCTTATATTGGGCAATGATATTAGGTCTGACACCAAAAGCATGAACAACAAAGGAGAAAATAGATAAGCTTAATCAAAATTAAAAACGTTTGTGCTTTGCCCTAGTCCATTTGGCTCAGTGGACAGAGCATCAGCCTGCAGACTGAAGGGCCCCTGGTTCGATTCCAGTCAAGAGCATGTGCCTGGCTTATGGCTCGATCCCCAGTAGGGGTTGTGCAGGAGGTAGCTGATCAATTATTCTCTCTCATCATTGATATTTCTATCTCTCTCTCCTTCTCCCTTCCTCTCTGAAATCAATAAAGATATATTTAAAAATATAAAAATAAGAAAAATGTTTGTGCTTCAAAGAACATTATTAAAACAGTGAAAAGACACCCCACAAAATGAGAGTAAATATTTGCAAATCATATACATATATGATAAGGGAATTGTACCTAGAATATATGAAGAACTCTTACAGACTAATGATAAAAAGACAACCAAATTTTAAAAATGGGTAAAGGACCTGAATAGATATTTCTTCAAGGAAGATATACAAAAGACCAAAAAACACATGAAAAAATGCTCAATGTCATTAGTCACCAGGGAAATGCAAGTCAAAACCACAATATGATACCACTTTACACCCATTAGGTTGGCTAGAATAAAAAAGGCAGATAATAGCAAGTGTTGGTTAGGATGTGGAGAAATTAGAACCCTCATTCACTGCTGGTGGGAATGTAAAATGGTGCAGTCACTTTGGAAAGAAGTCTAGCTGTTCTTCTAATAATTGAACATAGAGTTGCCATATGATTCAATAATTCCACTCCCAGTTACATACACAAGAGAAATGAAACATGTCCACAAGTAAAACTTGTCCATAAATGTTTACAACAGCATTATTCATAATAGCCAAAAAGTGGAAACAACCCAAATGCCCGTCAACCGAAGAATAAACTATAAAGATGTAATTTTGTGACATCAATAACCAAAAAGATGAAGACAGTTATAACGGAACAGTTTTTGTATATCGCTGAAGTTAAGCTGGTATAAATTCAATTAAGAGTGTTATAACTTTAGGATGTTAAGCACAAAATCCCCATGATTAAGGACAAATCAAACAGCTATTGAATATACACCAAAGGAAATGAGAAAGGAATTTAAATGTTTCACTGCAAAAAGAAAAAAATCCAACACAAAAGAAGACAGTAATATGGGAAATGAGGAACAAAAAACTGTACAGCATATGGAAAACAAATAGAAAGATGGCAAAAGTTCCTCCTTATCAGTAAACGCCAGTGCCTCTCCTGTACCCCTTCCTTCATTTCAACACGCTCTGATGCTGCAGATTTCTTCACACATCCACGTCTTTAGCCCTGTTGTCACCCTGAGCATCAGCTGAACAGGTGACTTCACAAATCGTGACCTAAAAGGCATATGTGACTGTGGTTTGAAGCCATTCGATGACTCTACATTGCCTTCAACATAGGTCAGAACTCCTTGAGCTGCACACGAGCCTCTGTCAGCTTCCCACTGCCCTCTTGCCAGGTGTGCCATGCCACCTGGGATGGCCTTGCTCTCCTTGCTTGCCGGGTGACTCCCACTTTTCTTCCAAGCCTCTGTCCCAGCATTACTTCTGATTGCACCTCTTCCCACTACGGTCAGGAAGTCCTGAGCATTCCTCCCTCTGTGTCCCCACCTGCATCTGTAACATTGCATTACATTTTCTCCCCTACACCTAATCTCCCTTAATTGGGCCATGAGGTCCCTGAGTTCAGAGCTACTGGTATGTTAGTTCATCTCTGAAACCCAGCATCTCCCAATCTGGGCACCTGGAGAAGAATGGGCTATTAAGTGTTTGCCACCAAGAGCGTACACTCCCTCTCTGAGAGCCCCTCCTGCCCTGCTGGCGCTCAGGCTTCCCTCATGAATGCAGAATGAGAACTCTGTCCCTGGCTGTACCTCTCTCACTACTCCAAGACATATCTATGGTGTTTTTGTTGTTGTTGTTGTTGCTGTTTTTAGTCTAAACAGGGGGAAAAGAGAACAGAAACTTCGCAGAGTTCAAAGGAAAGCAATGTGCTGCAAAGAGAAAACAAAGTCAGTCTGGGAAGGATCACAGACTTGGAGCCATTGTATGGAGCTAAAAAATGGCAAGAAGACTGGGCAAGGACTGAGAAGTACCGGCACACCCTCGAGAAGTATCCTGGGACTGGGCAGACAGGCAAGGGAAAAGGTAACTGTGGTTTCTTTTTCATTTTAAATCCATAGCTATTTCAAATCTCCATTTATTTCCTCAGATTTATCAAACATACGGCCTCACTTATTCTTTGCTTGTTTAGGGCATTTTATTCTGTTGTCAACAAGCCTATGCCAAATGGTCATACCCTAATAATAGAAGACACGGAACAATGACTCAACTGATGAATTCCTCCACACAAACAAAAACTGTGAGGAGATAAAAATGAGCTCAGTTGACTGATTATAGGCTGTGGGAGAAAGATTTAGTGAAAAATAATAACTTAGCAGGATAGTATGCATAAAATCTCATTAAGAAATCAAGTAACAATTCTGAATTAGCTGCCACACACTGCTAGTACAGAAAAGCAAAGAGTTTGCATCCAGAAAAGCAAAGAAAACCAGTAATTTGAAAGAGCTTGCCAGATAATTTAAACTCTAAACTCTCCCTGTTCATCTTATCCTTTCTGGTGACACAACCATAATTCTGAATGGAAAACAAAAAGAAATTTTAATTTTGTCATTAATTATCCTGCTCATGAATGTCCCAATAAATCAAATGAAAGAGTTGTAAAATCTCTACTCACTCCCCATCTGGATATATAGCCATTATGCAGTGGAACATTTCAGCACATTGCTTTCCCTTGAAATCTAGTCCATCATAGAGAAAAATGCGTGATATCAAAGTTTAAACACACTCCTAGCCCCCACCCGCCACCCCCTGAACATGCTCCAGGCCCCACAGGCTCCCATCCCATGCTCCTCCCTGAAAGGGACTGCTCCTTTAGGTCCTTGCTATTCCCACAGGCATTGGAGTTGTTGGCTCCACCAGCACTTTTTTGCTTGCCTGGTAGGGACGTTGAGAAGCCAAATCCTTCCTGCCTGCTTGCCTTGGACATTTCTTATAAAATCTTAAGGCACAGAGGAAACAAATATCTTTTGCAAAGAAGCTTAACTAATAAGCAATTACTGATCACTAAGGCATTCAGACAATTAAGTTTGTTTTGCAATTTACATTGAAAACTCGAACATTTTGTTTCAAATCTTTATTTTTAATTTCATTAGTTGTTTGTTTAAACAAAAGTGGGCCATACTCTATGTAATTTTCTGTAAATTTCTCATTTTGTTCAATAACACAGTGATTTTCAACCTTTTTCATCTCATGGCACACATAAGCCAATTACTAAAATTATCTGGCACACCAAAAATAAACATACATGTTTTTGCTGATCTAACAAAAAATGGTATAATTTTTATTCATTCACACCAATTGGCTATTGTTGTGTTGGCTACTGTCATTTTTTATTTGACATTAAGGGAAAAGAGGTCAGTGCCCCTGACTAAATAATCAGGTATTGTTCCCTTCCATTTTCTAAAAATCAATGGAGGCTTCTTAACAAGATGGCTATGTAGATAAACTCGGTACTTGCTGCCTCCCACAACCACATCAGAATTACAATTAAAATACAGAACAACCATCATTCAGAACCACCTGAAATCTATCTGAAGGAAGTCCTACAACTAGAGCAGTGGTTCTCAACCTTGGCTGCACATTAGAATCACCTGGGAATCTTTTTAAAATCCTGATTTGCCGGGAGCCGGTCCATGCTTGCTGTTTCAAGGGACCTGGCATATATGGCATACTGTTCTTAATAATATGTTTGCTCACCTTCTTGGCACTATGTGTTTTAACCAAGGTCTCTGAGAAAGGTTGTTTCCCCAGGTAGGGATTTTCCCCTGAAGTTAGGGAGGGAATAAAACCTCTTAACTAAGTGCCAGGTGGGTAATTAATCACTTTAACTATGAACAATCATGCTTAAGCTACATAATCTTTACTCCCTGGAATGGAGATAAGAAACGCCCTAACCTTTGTAATAGAGATTGATAGGATTGAATCAACTGGTATAAATACAGATGTAATAAGACAGCAAGACACAGAACTTAGAATACAGAACCAAGAGAGATAGAACCTAGGCACAGAACCTACACAGAACGATCTCTAGAGACAGAAGAACTTTGCTGGAGAGAACATGGCAAAAGATCCTGGACTGAACCTGACTACAGAAATTGGCAAGAGAACCTGACTAGAACCTGGCTACAGAACCTGGCTGGAGAACCTAGCAAGACAACATGGCTACAGAACCTGGCTGGAGAACCTAGCGAGGGAACATGGCTACAGAACCTGGCTGGAGAACCTAGCAAGACAACATGGACACAGAACCTGGCTGGAGATCCGAACCAGAACTTTGCTGGAGAGCCAGACCAGAACTTGGCTGGAGATCCTGGCTAGAGATCCTGGCTAGGCTGCTGATCAACTGAACGCTGTCTCCGCGTCATTCCTTCTTCACCAACTCCGTCCACACCTTTGGGGACCCCTGGACCTGCTGGGGTTGGACCCCAGCACTGATTTCTGGGCCTCATCCTCTGGAAATTCTGTTTCTTTGTTACTAATGTTGTGGCCCCACCCCATAACAAAGAAACAGAATTTCCAGAGGATGAGGCCCAGAAATCAGGATTTTAAAAAGATTCCCAGGTGATTCTAATGTGCAGCCAAGGTTGAGAACCACTTAACTAGAGAATTAAAGAAGAAGCACATCAAGACTGGTAGGAAGGGCAGAGATGCTGGGTGGAAATCAGGAACTGCCTGGTCCCACACCCACGTGCAGTGGTTTAAAATTGGGAGGATACCTTGGCTTTGGAGGTTTCCTTGAGGAGCAAAGGGTCCCAACCCCACACGAAGCACCCCAGCCCCGGGTTGCAGTGCCTGAAAGAGAATTCCCTGAAAGTTCAGGTTGTAAAAACTTGGGGGGCTTGTGGTTGCTGGAGCCCAGGCAGTTCCTCTTAAAGGGCCGGCACCCAGACTTACTGAGCCCCACTCCCTCTGTGCTCCAGTGCTGGGATAGCAGCTTGAAAGGAACCTAGGACATTCAGGGAGGAACTAATTTGTCTGGAATCAGGGCAAGAGGTTGAGGGGCAGCTTTTTCCCAGACAGAGTGCTGGCAGGGGCCAGTGTTCCTTTGCTAATCCCTCCCTGCCACAGAGCCAACAGGCAGGGGCCATATCTGAATCTCCATCAACCTGGCTCACATTCCCACCAACCCTCATTCCCTAGACCCCACTCCTCCCTACTTGCAGGCTCATCCAAGCTATTTCCAGTGGCTTTTACATACAATTGACCTCTCTTTCCTCATTCCTCTGACTTTCCTAAAATCTCTCAAACAAGAAGCAGCTGGCCTCAGCATGCCCCTTATCTTTCTCGGGCTAAGATTGGAAAAATATTTTCCTAATGCTTTTACAGTTTTCTTGATTCACTTTAAGTAACAGAATTTAATAAATATGGAATTTTTATACATTGTGTAAGTTAGAGATCAAAGTTCATTTCCTCCACAAATTTATTGCAAGTTAAATAAAAAACAGTTTACATTATCAGAAACCTATCATATTCTTCATACTTCCTGCAAACTGGTTTCCAGAGGTTTACAGGGGCTTACGTGCCCCAGCAGTACACAGGGCATTCCTAGATCCTCGCTAGCAGGAGTCGCCTCCATGATAGCCACTGAAGTTGTTCTGGTCAAGTGAGCTCTCCATGTCCTGGCACCCTTTTCCACTGGGATCTTGTTATTTGCATTGCTATCTCTGCTGCCCTCCTTCAGTTTACATCTGTTGAATTTGTTTTTTGACATTTTTAAAATACATATATATTAATTGATTTCAGAGAGGAAGGGAGAGGGAGAGTATAGATAGAAACATCAATGATGAGAGAGAATCATTGATTGCCTGCCTCCTGCACACACCCCATTGGGGATTGAGCCCACAACCTGGGCCTATGCCCTGACCGATATCCACCACTGAGCCATTCAACCGCTAAGCCACGCCAGTTGGGTGACATTTTATTTTTTAGTATTTTTGTGTCACTTTATTTCAGGTTTGTGTCTTCTAAGAACACTGTGATTGTGCTTTTTATTCTAGTCTAAGAGGCTTTTGTCCTCTCCATTTTATCCAGTTATATTTATTGACATATAACATAAAGAAAAAACATTCAAACCTGTAAAGAATTGTTGTGAGTTTATTTGAGCCAATCTGTCAAGAATTGCTGGGAACCAGAACCTCAACAAGTTGAGATAATGCCCCGGAGAATGGCAGGTTACATCTATATTTATACACTAGTGGCCCAGTGCACAAAATTCGTACACATTAAAAGAGAATTAATTAGAGGAAATAATTTAATATTGCTATTTGCCTTTTATAATAGAAGTGTCAGAGATGAAAGAAAATCAGTAAAATGTACATGAAAATCTCCCTCCTGTCAGAGTCTGGGTCACGCCACAGGACCCAGAGTCAAGTCCCCGCCCACCCACGTGCACCTCAAAATTGCGTAAGACCCAGACACTGCAACCCCACCCCTGTCAAGCCCCGTGAGGCAGGGGGCACAGCCTCAGATCCCCCGTCAAGCCCTGCTGGGTGGGGGCACAGCCTCAGGTCCCCCGGCCCCAGCACTGGGGTGGGGGACATGGCCTCAGGTCCCTCAGCCCAGTCCCAGGTCCCCTGGCCCTGTCGTGAGGATGCGAGGGTGCAAGGGTGTGAGGGCACGAGGGTGCGACAACCATTTGCACATTAGCTCTTTATTATATAGGACTAGAGGCCCAGTGCACAAAATTCATGCATGGGGGGGGTGTCCCTCAGCCTGAACTGCACCCTCTCCATCTGGGACCCCTTGGGAGATGTTCGACTGCTGGCAGTCGGACATCCCTCTCACAATCCAGGACTGTTGGCTCCTAATCGCTCACCTGCCTGCCTGCCTGATTACCCCTAACCGCTTCTGCCTGCCAGCCTGATCGCCCCCTAACTGCTTCCCTGCCAGCCTGATTGATGCCTAACTGCTCCTCTGCCAGCCCAATCGCCCCCAACTGCCCTCCCCCGCAGGCCTGGTTGCCCCTAACTGCCCTCCCCTACAGGCCTGGTCACCCCCAACTGCCCCCCCTGCTGGCCTGGTCGCCCCACACAGCCTGCTGTTTGGTCGTTACTGTTACTGTGATGGCATCATGGACAATTTGCATATTCCTCGATTATTAGTAGAGATTGCAATCAAAGGAGGGATGAAGGTGGGCTATATAAAATCCATTGGTAGTGATAGACTAGAGAGGTGGGAGAAAGCAAAGGTGTAGGGGGGCGAGGAATCCTGGAATTGGATAAAAAGTAAAATGATAGACACATACTTAGGTAGGATCAGAAACAATTAACATGATAACAACTAAGGAATTTGTGGTATCTGTCCTGGTGCCCAGGCACATTAGATTGTGCCCCAAGGGGTCCAGAAAAAGGGAAGTTACAAAGTTACCCAGGCATTTCAAGGTTATGTTATTATAGATGCAAAAAGACAGGCTCAGTTAAGGCAAAGGTTGACCTTGTCAGTGAAGATACCGGCCTAGGATGTAACTACCCACCATCACTGCTTTTAGTTAAAGTTTAATTTCAGACCATCCTTTGTGGTTACTTTAGGTCTCTGAGTTTGTAAGACCACCATGCAGGCCTCCCCTGAGCTTGTCAGGTTAGCATGTAGCCCCTTTCGTCCACAGACATAAGTATTATGTTTGTGCTCATTTCTGATTTTTTTGTTTTGTTTTCATTTCCTTACTTCTTTCCCATTTATATTGTTTTCTTTAACAGATATCATATATATACATACACTCCGAACCTATGCTTCAAATCCATCCTTCATTCATTTACTTTGACTCTCTTGAAAGTCTCCTTTTACATAACAGGAAACAGATAAAGCCCAAGAGATGTTAAGATAAAGCAAAACAAAGAAAGGGAAAACAAGCCTCTAGAAACGGGGTTTCCTGCAGCTGCAGCCCAGAGACTGCATTTATTTGCAGTGTCACCAGCTTGCTGAGTGTTGCAGGTTTGGCCCTTGTGATGCAGCCCTAAGGAATGGTGCCTCGACAAAGAGACCTTGAGAAGCACTCAGTTCTGACAAAGACCACAGGCAAGCAGCCAGGGTGGCAGGCATCCCAGCACTGGGCCTGGTGAGATTATCGCTGCTCTGTGCTTTCCTTCCTCATGAAAAGACAAGCATGGAAAGCAGAAAGAAACAACTGCCAACTCATTGCCTCCCAAGTCGGAATTGTGATCTGAGTGCCCCAAATCAACAGGCAGCTCTGTCAGAAGTGACGTGATGTCACACCCTGCTTATAAGATTCCAGGGCCTTCTGCTTCAGGGTGTTCCTGAGGGAGGGAGGTAGTGACAAACACATAGGCAGAGAGCAGGGCTATGGAATTCCTCAGTAGAAAACCCCTTTTCCTGCTGTCAGGTCTGAGGGCTTTGAACTAGCCCTGCCTCCCAGCCTTTCAAACATCAGGCACTTAGTCAGCAGGAGGTGGGGGCGGGGTAGCAGGACATTTTTTATGTAAGGCTCTTCCCTTTAAAAAGAAAAACAAAATCAGCTACTTAAAAACTGCAGGTTAAGGGAGGAAAGAACTGTTTTATAGGACAAGAAAGTTGGAAAGTGGCCCAAAGAAACCCCAGTAGCCGCCCTTTCCCAGCCGTCTG
Organism: Myotis myotis; assembly: GCF_014108235.1. Classification (NCBI taxonomy): domain Eukaryota; kingdom Metazoa; phylum Chordata; class Mammalia; order Chiroptera; family Vespertilionidae; genus Myotis; species Myotis myotis. The sequence continues at coordinate 136,525 of NW_023416372.1, read as the reverse complement.
AAGACCAGGTGCCACCTTCCAGGTCAGCTGAGTCTGGGACCTTGGCTGGTCCCGGACAGGCAGGATATACACAGTTTACCTTTAAATTTTCAGAAAATATGCCCTCTCTCATTGACTTGCCCTTTTTCCTTAGAGCCTAGATTCCTTCTCTCCCTGCAGCATCTCCTAGGCAGCGGTTCTCAACCTGTGGGTCGCGACCCCTTTGGGGGTTGAATTACCCTTTCACAGGGGTCGCCTAAATACATCCCGCATATCAGATATTTACATTACATAACAGTAGCAAAATTACAGTTATGAAGTAGCAACGAAAATAATTTTATGGTTAGGGGTCACCACAACATGAGGAACTGTATTAAAGGGTCGCGGCATTAGTAAGGTTGAGAACCACTATAAGGGAACGCTGTACGTTTCTTCATTTGCAGAAAGATTAAACATTGCTCAGCAAACAATTTCCGATCGTTTACAAGCAATGGGAAAGATTTTAAAGGACGGAAAATGGGTGCCACATCAACTGAACGAAAGACAAATGGAAAAGTCATCAGTAAAATGTTGCTTCAACGGCATGAAAGAAAGTCTTTTTTGCATCGAATTGTGACTGGTGATGAAAAGTGGATTTATTTTGAGAATCCCAAATGCACAAAATCATGGGTTGATCCAGGTCAACTATCAACATTGACTACAAGGCCAAATTGCTTCAGAATAAAGCATTTTTGATGTTTCTCTTGAAATTATCGTGTTTTCTTTGGATTACAAAATCCATATTATTAACCGGTTAATAATTAATCCACACTATTAACTGTTAATCATTAATCCGCATTATTAACTGTAATAATGTGAATTTTTGTAATCAAAGAAAACACGATAATTTCAAGAGAAACATCAAAAGTTCTTTATTTAAAGTAATGTCCATCGCTAGCTCCGCATGTCCCCCATCTTTCAGATAATTTGTGGATACCGTCCCAATAGAACTTTCCTTGTTTTGAGACAGACCTTTTCCACTTCTTCGTATGTTTTGAAGTGCTGCTCAGAAAGTGCGTGTGCCATCGATCGGAACAAGTGGTAATCTGAAGGAGCAATACAACAAAATAACATACATATCAAATCGCATATATATCAACATATGTGTAACTCCATCTATTGAAAATAATCAGCATTATTAACTGGTACATCTAGTATGTATTACTCTAATCTAGTGCCTCAACCCCAAATAACCCACATACCTGAGCAGGAAACAAAAATAAAACACAAGTGATCTCAAGGAGCAACAGTTGAATGTTTACTGATGAGTGCAGAGTGGCATGATGAGATGCAGGGGACGTGAGCTGCCTCCAAGCTCACTCAGCCCCTTGAACCTCCATTTCTAGTTTGTGGAGAGGATACGAACCCTGTCCCAGAACTCAAATCAGGTTTAAATAAGTAGTGTTTGCAAACATGACTATAAAAGTGCCTGGCATTTACTTGGCAAGCAATCTTTTTTTTTTCTTCTTTACTGTATGCATCTGCCACACAGAATAAAAACAAGAATAAAAAAAGTAACTAAAAAAGATATCTGCACCCCAAGTTTATTGTAGCACTATGAATAATAGTCAAGACATGGAAACAACCTAACTCTCCAAAGATGGATAAATGGATAAAGAAATTGTGGGGTATATATATATAACTCAGCCATAAGAAACAGTGAAGTCTTGCCATTTGAGACAACATGGATGGACCTCGAGGGCCTTATGCTAAGTGAAACAAGTCAGACAGAGAAAGACAAATACAACCTGATTTCCTATATGTTTAATTTTGAAAAACAAAACAAGTTAACAGATTAGTGGTTGCCAGAGGCAGGAGATGGGTGAGAGAAATAGGTGGAGGAATTCAAAAGGTTAAAATAAAAAAGTGAGGACAGTGCCTTTAATGTTTAAGCAAACCCTAAATTCTGTTTATCAAAAATCATTTATTAAGAAGATGTGGGTACAATAGCTAAGATTTGGAAACAACCTAAGTGCCCATCAGCAGATGAGTGGATTAAAAAATGTGTAACATCTACACAATGAAATACTATCCTATCTAATAATAAAAAAAACATGGTAATTGACCATACCTTCGCTACACCTCCCATTGGGTAATCAGCGAGATATGCAAATTAACTGCCAACAAAGATGGTGGTTAATTTGCATACGTAGGCACGAAGCAGCGGAGCTAAGACTGAAGGCGGCTCTGGCCGGAGCAGCAAAGGCTTGAAGGTGGCTCCAGCTGGAGCGAAGGCCTGGGTCCCGGGTGCCAGAGGAAAACTGGTGCCGGCAGCCAGGGGAAGGGAAGGCCTACTGCACGAATCTTTTCGTGCAACAGGCCTCTAGTGCCACTATAAAAAAGAAGGAACTTTTACCATTTGCAACAGCATGGATGGAACTGGAGAGAATTATGCTAAGCGAAATAAGCCAGTTGGAGAAAGATAAATATCACATGATCTCACTCATATGTGGGATATAATGATCAACATAATTTGATGAACAAGAATAGATCCAGAGACAAACGGCAGGGGAGGTGGTGGGGGGGGGGGTTAGAGAGCAACCAAAGGACTTGTATGCATGCATATTAGCATAACCAATGGGCACAGACACTGGGGTAGTGGGGGCTTGCCTGGGGTGGGAACCGCCTGGTGGGGGGGCGGTCAACCTGGGAAAAAAGACATATATGTAAAACTTTAGACAATAAATAATAATAAAAAAAGATGTGGGCAGGCAGTACCTTAAGACATTTACCACCTCAAGGATTTAGTGTATGTAGTGAGCATGTGCACATGTGTGTGTGTGTGTGTGTGTGTGTGTGTGTGTGTGTGTTGAAGAAGGGGATGTGGAAATAAGTGGGATAATGAAAAAGTAGAGATTGTTGTTAAAGTTATTTCAGTTACTGTATGAAACTATAGAACTAGGAATAGGTTGACATTTTTACATAGGTAGTTGGAATCAAGAATTTAATTATTAAAATATTCCTGTGTCATCAGTCACCAAGTGCTCAGTGAGAGCCTACTATATAGCAAAGACTCAGCATAGCTCCCAATAGGGATTTGTTGTTTCAGGCTTATAAAGTTGAAGATAATCCAATAGGTTCTATTTAAAGGTTTTAACCATTTAAGATAATGGAAAAAAATTTAATGTGGTTTATTTTAAGCCACAGGAACCCATCATTGTGTTTATTGAGGTGGCTTTTCTATTTACCCCTTGAGCTATATAGAAACTTTGGGAAAATTTTGTGATTATATTGGCCATGCCTTGGTGGGTTGTTTGCCTGATTATATCTTAACTCTATTGTGCAAATAAATACAACTCTAAGAATTCAACTAGCATTTTAGATGAAGCACTGATATGTACATTGTAGCCCCACACACTATGGAAGGTCAGGGTAAACGGACACTCTTCAGTGGAGGAAATGGCAGTGAGCCTTAATTTTCCCCGTTTCCAAGTCCAAATGATTCCATAGCAGAGAAGGAACCCCGTTCCACCTTTCTCCCCGAGAGACCTGCACACTAGGTCCCACTACTCCAGACTTTATCCACAGATGGTTCCCAGAACAGCCTTCAGGGAGGGATGAGGAAAATAAAAAAAATAAAAAACTCTGGGGTTTGGGTGACATCCTGAAGGCTCTGCACATCCAATACCAACAAGCAGACAACATTCAAAGTGTACGTGTAGATGCACCGGTTTAGTGTAAAAGGACTTTGATGCATTTTAGAAAGATATTTCAACACCATTATTATTATAATAAAGGATTACCTGAATATTTGAATAGACGTTTCTCCAAATAAGATGTATTGATGGCCAATAAGCCAAGGAAAAGATGCCCAATATTATCAGGGAAATATAACTCAAAACCACAAGACCTCACTTCACACCTACTAGTGGGAATGTAAGATGGTACAGCCACTTCGTAAAACAGCCTACTGTTCCTCAAAACATAGTTACCATAAGACCTAACAATTCCGGTCCTAGGTATATACCCAAGAGAACTGAAAGCATATGCCCACACAAAAACTTGTACAAAAATGTTTATAGCAGCATTATTTATAACAACCATATAGTAGGAATAACCCAAATGACTATCAACTGAGGAACAGATAAACAAAACGTGATATAACCACACCGTGATATATTATACAACCATACAAAGGAATAAAAATTCAGACACATGCTACATCGGGTAAGCTAAACCTTGAACACATGATGCTGGGCGAAGGAAGCCAGATGCAAAAGGCCACATATTGTAGGATTCCATTTATATGAAATGCCCAGAATAGGCAAATCCTTGGAGACACACAGTAGATTAGTGATTGCCAGGGTGGGAAGGGGAATGGGGAATGATAGGTAAGGAGTATGGGGTTTTGGGGGGAGGGGTGATAAAATTCTTCTCATATTGGATTTGCTGATGATTCACAATGCTGAATATACCAAAACCACTGACATAAGCACTTTAAAAGGATGAATCAGAGGAGAACCAAGATGGCGGCATAGGTTAACGCCGGAGTTTGCTGCTTTGAACAACTACTTCAAAAGTGAAACCAAAAAACAGAAGGGACATCACCCAGAACCACAGGAACGCTGGCTGAGTGGAAGTCCTACAACTAGGAGGAAAGAGAAACGCATATGGACACTCAGAGGAGGCACAGTGCTGAAGTCAAATTCTGAGGTGCGGAGTGCGCGAGCGGGCTGGCAGCGGAGGGCGCGGTTGGCGTTTTCAATCGGGAGGGAGTCGCAGACTCTGAGCTCCAGATACAGGGGAGTCTTTAGGGACCCAGACTCAAACGGGAGAAGCGGGACTGTCTGGCTTCGGTCAGAGCGAGTGCAGCTTTCTCTCTGAGCTTTGCAGCGGGTGCGGGGACTCAGAGAGGCAGAGCACCTGGGGACAGGACTGAGAGCCGCCATAACTGCTCTCTCCAGCCCACCCTGTTGATCCTGTGCGACCCGCCCCGCCCAAGCCCTGCACAGAGGCTTTTGCCGGATAGCCTCAGGCAAAGGCTAGATTAGCACCTCCCTAGAGGACAGAAGTTCTCTCACTGCTGACACAGCTGATTCTCATAGCCACTTGGCCTGGAGGTCAAACCCTCCCTGGAATTAGCTACAACAATCAAGATTTAACTATAAGACTGCGAACAAAGACCACTAGGGGGTGCACAAAGGAAGCATAACAAAATGCGGAGACAAAGAAACAGGACAAAATTGTCAATGGAAGATATAGAGTTCAGAACCACACTTTTAAGGTCTCTCAAGAACTGTTTAGAAGCCGCCGATAAACTTAATGTGATCTACAAGAAAACTATTAAGACCCTCGATCTTATATTGGGGAACCAACTAGAAATTAAGCATACACGGACTGAAATAACGAATATTATACAGACTCCCGACAGCAGACCAGAGGAGCGCAAGAATCAAGTCAATGATTTGAAATGCGAGGAAGCAAAAAACACCCAACCGGAAAAGCAAAATGAAAAAAGAATCCAAAAATGCGAGCATAGTATAAGGAGCCTCTGGGACAGCTTCAAGCATACCAACATCAGAATTATAGGGGTGCCAGAAGATGAGAGAGAGCAAGATATTGAAAACCTATTTGAAGAAATAATGACAGAAAACTTCCCCCACCTGGTGAAAGAAATGGACTTACAGGTCCAAGAAGCGCGGAGAACCCCAAACAAAAGGAATCCAAAGAGGACCACACCAAGACACATCATAATTAAAATGCCACGAGCAAAAGATAAAGAGAGAATCTTAAAAACAGCAAGAGAAAGAAACTCAGTTACCTACAAGGGAATACCCATACGACTGTCAGCTGATTTCTCAACAGAAACTTTGCAGGCCAGAAGGGAGTGGCAAGAAATATTCAAAGTGATGAATACCAAGAACCTACAACCAAGATTACTTTATCCAGCAAAGCTATCATTCAGAATTGAAGGTCAGATAAAGAGCTTCACAGATAAGGAAAAGCTAAAGGAGTTCATCACCACCAAACCAGGATTATATGAAATGCTGAAAGGTATCCTTTAAGAAGAGGAAGAGGAAGAAAAAGGTAAAGATACAAATTATGAACAACAAATATGCATCTATCAAAAAGTGAATCTAAGAATCAAGTGAATAAATAATCTGATGAACAGAATGAACTGTTGATTATAATAGAATCAGGGACATAGAAAGGGAATGGACTGACTATTCCTGGGGGGGAAAGGGGTGTGGGAGATGCGGGAAGAGACTGGACAAAAATCGTGCACCTATGGATGAGGACAGTGGGTGGGGAGTGAGGGCGGAGGGTGGGGCGGGAACTGGGAGGAGGGGAGTTATGGGGGGAAAAAAAGAGGAACAAATGTAATAATCTGAACAATAAAGATTTAATTAAAAAAAAAAAGGATGAATCAGTATAGAATTATGTCTCAATGAAGCTGTTATTTTTTTTAAAAGATAATATGATTAATTCTAAATAGATTAGAATTGTCAAAGAATTGAAATACTCCATTTCCCAAGCATTCTAATATAATTATATTTTACTGTCCTTGCCTAAGGAAAGTATTTATTTCCATTGTATATTTTTGATTCCAGTAGGAAATTAAACTGAACTTTAAGCAAGGCTACATTCAAGCCTGGATCCAAAATGCGAAGCAGAAAGGAGGACTCAGAACACAAACTGGGAGAAGAAGATAAGTACGAGAAGCAGTGACGAGGAAATGGCAAGGCCGCCATGGGCTCCCCGATGCCCAAGCCAGCGCTGGTCTGGGGGAAGCTGGCCAGGTCCTCTCCACTGTTATCACACCGAGAACAGCTGTAACTGTGCATGAGGCAGCACCCTACAACTGTGCATTTACACAATGTGCTTGACCGGATGATGCAGCAAAACTATTTTTTGTGCTTCTTAGACTGATAGCTGGAAACAATTATGCACAGGATTATTGGGAGTTCAAAAGGGTTTTTCTGTGTTTTGTTTGTGGTTGTGCTGTTTTTTGTTTGTTTTTTGAGGACTTGCTTTTATTGATTTTTAGTGAGAGAGGAAGGGAGGGAGAGAGAGAAACATCAATGTGAGAGAGGTTGCCTCCTGCATGTACCCCAACTGGGGATGGAACCTGCAACCTGGGCATGTACCCCAGCTAGGAATCAAACTCACAACCCTTCAGTACATGGGACAATGCTCCAACCATTTGAGCCACACTGGCCAGGGCAGTTCAAGGGTTTTGTATTATGTTTTTTTCTCTAGCTATTAATACTTACTCTGTTATGATTCCCAGGTGGATGTGTATAATTTACCCTGAAAACTGTGACTGTTACTTTAACAAATACCTACATAAATCAGATAAAAACTCCTCACCATGATGAAACTATAGCATGACTCCTGCATACATAACATAAGATGTAAAGAAATCAGCGGGTCTTGATTAGAGTAAGAACATATCTGGGTAAGTATGATTGTACCTGGCTGGGCATGACAAAAAAGAACACTTAGTCTCAGAAATGGTTCTTGTTTGTCATGCCCAGCCAGGTACAATCATGCTTACCCTGTTCCACAATAATCTCATAGTTAGGGCCTCAAAAAATGATTTAAATACTCGGTCTCACATTCATTCATTTATTTTACAAACTCTGTGTATGTGCCAGATACTAGGGCAGCCTGGGACTCAAGAGGAGGAAGACATATGTGGTCTCCACCTCACAGAGCTGGGCCCCTCCTTAAAATCACAGTATCTAATTACTTTTCCTATATTTAATTCATGCTATAGATTTGGGTTGAATTCTCTACAAAAAAAAAAAAAGAGAGAGAAGAAGAACGTACTTTTATTCCTTTATACACAAACCCTTTCAAGCATACTTGGTGATCAATAGCGAGTCTCATTTCAGGTTTCTGTATCTAAACGGAATCAACCCAGGTCTGTTCTCTTCCTTGCAGGCAGGCCTGTTAATCCATGGTGTTTAATCTTGAATCTGGAGTCAGATTATTCAACCTCTCTGAACCTCTCCTCGTAGAGCAAAGCGGAGCTGGAACCTGGCTCTCAACTGTGGGCTGGGCCTTCAGTGCATTGTAGGGGCCACCTTCAGAACCTCTCCTAGTTCCCCCGGTAGTAAAGTTTCCCTTTCCTACTGTGAAACTTCAAGCTGGGCAAAGTGCTGTGTGAAGAGTCCAGATCAGTGCTAAATTTGATAGAGAGATGGCCCTTTAGTAGCGATTGCTGACTTGATTTACAAGCCTTCATATATGCGCCTCCTTTTTAATGGTGGCAATTTTTGAGTTGACACCAGTGCACTTTCTGACTACAGTCGGTGTTTTTCACGCCTTGCTCCTCACCCCAATGAGCACATTACTCTGAGCTGTTTTTTAGTACCTTGGCTTCTGCGACCTTGTTCCAAAAAACCCCAATGCTATGAAATTTTAAAAATCTATCACAGAACTGGAAGCATTGCTATGTAGTCATGAGAACATAATCCTTTTTTTCCACCTGCCACTGCCCAGAAAGCTGACAGTTTATAAAGACGGTCCAATTACTACACGTGGTCAAGAAGTAGCTCTCTCTACTGGAAACCAGGCTTTTTACAAGTCTTCCGGTTATGAGGTGACTGCAGCTCTTTCCTCTCTGAACCTTGCTCAGAGAGTCTTTAGTTGGCCATTTGCCAAATGGATCTTATTCCATACACACCCCTTAGGGTGAAAATGGGTTATCCAGGAGCTCTGATTTTAAAGATAACTTGGAAAAGTAAAGTACATATCAGGTATGTTTTCACGTGAAGAAATGGGTTAGTCCTATATTACACTGTGCATCAAATTAGTTTAAATGTATAGAACTCTGAAATACTTTTAAACCACCATAAAGATAATAAACAGAAGCAGTGAGGGGGAGGGATGGGAGGAGGAAGGGGGAAGAGGAGGAAGAGAAGGGAGCCATGCCTGGAAGAGCCATACCATGCTGGGTGCTGTGTCCCAGGAGGGCACCGGGTGAGGCAAGGAGAGGCTTCATGGAGAAGGTGCTCCCCTCAGGGCCTGACCCTGAATTTGGGGGGCCCTCCTATATAACCCAGCCCCCAGTGCGAGTGCCACAATGCAGTGGCCACTCTCCCTCTTCTCAAGGACAGTGAGATATGGCCCTGCCAGAAACTCCAAAGTCTATTTGGGGCCAATTTTGTCAAGTTTTACATTACTCACCCTCTTGCTTGCTGCTAAATCAGCCAAAGGTGCCTGAAAGGACCATACAAGGCTTCCCTGGGGCTCCTATGTCCCCTGTCTCCCAAACAGAGAAGAAGGAGATCACGATCCAAGGAAGTCTTGTTTCTTTTGGCCTTGGAGTACATGAAGACCTCTCTGGTTGCCAAGTAGATACTAGTAGAGTCCTGAATGTGAGAGAATATTCTGGAAATGCAGGTGTGGGTGGCCCTTCCAGTGCTGAAGGTCTGTAACATTTTACTTCCAGAAATAGTGGTCTGGCCTGACGGTTAGACTTGCCCAGCAGAGGAGCAAACTCCTCTGAGCTAAAGTGGATTCCACAGGAGAGAAACCAAGATGGCGGCATAGGTAAACACCGGAAATTGCTGCCCCGCACAACCACTTCAAAAATACAACTAAAAGACAAAACGGACGTCATCCAGAGCCACAGGAAGGCTGGCTGAGTGGAAATTCTACAAGTAGAAGGAAAGAGAAAAGCACACTGAGACTGAGAGGAGGTGCGGAAGTAAAGTGCAGAGGTACGGAGGCGCACCCGGAAAGGGCTGGCAACTGAGGACGCAGTTGTCTTTTTCAATCTGGAGGGAGACACAAGCTCCCGACTGCTCTGAACTCCAGTTCTGGGTGAGTCTTTGGGGACCCAGACTCATATGGAGAGAAACTGGACTGTCTGTCATCGGGTGGAACTTGAGGGCAGCTTTCTCTCAGAGGTGCTTGCAGCGAATACCGAGGAACACTGAGACCAGGGGCCTCTTGGGGCAGGACTGAGGATCAGCCATAGCTGTTTGCTCCGCCCTGTTGATTCCCTGAGACCCCGCCCCACCCAAGCTGTGACAGAGGCTTTTGCATATGAATGACCTGGCCCTTTGCAATCTGAAAATTACCTAACAAACTGCAGCTGGGCCAGACAGATGAAGAACTTCCAAAAGAAGGCCCAAGACCCCACAGCAGCTTGCATTGCTTCTCAGCTGGGCCTCATCTAGGCACCTCCAAACCCCAAACAAAGAAGAGGACTCTGCAGATCTCTCCATAGCTCCTGCTGGGTAGCCTCAGGAAGAGGCTAAATTAGCACCTCCTTAGAGATCCAAGAGCCAGTGTACCCAGTGGTCAGAGTGGGAACATCCAGATTACAACTCCTCAGATCCATAAGGGACACACTCAGGGGGCAGACTCAGTGAGCACCAAAGCCCCACTGAAGCAAGTATTGCCCCATAAGGGTGTCTCCAGCACAGAAGTTCTCCCACTGCAGACACAGCTGATTCTCATAGCCAATTAGCCTGGAGGTCAATTCCTCCCAGTGATACCTACAACAATCAAGGCTTACCTACAACAAGACTGTGCACACAGCCCACAAAGGGGTGCCCCAAGAGTGTCCACCTCAGGTAATTGGGGAGGCTGAGCCACTGGGCCCTATAGGACACCTAGCACAGAAAGCCACTCTATCAACACAGGGAAGCAGCCAAAATGAGGAGACAAAAAAACAGGTCACAAATGACAGAAATGGAGGAAAGCAAACTACTGGATATAGAGTTCAAAACCACGGTTATAAGGTTACTCAAGAATCTTCTAGCCCTGACCAGTTTGGCTCAGTGGATAGAGCGTCAGGCTGCGGACTCAGGTTCAATTCCGGTTAAGGGCATGTACCTTGGTTGTGAGCACATCCCCAGTGGGGAGTGTGCAGGAGGCAACTGATTGACGTTTCTCTCTCATCAATGTTTCTAACTCTCTATCCCTCTCCCTTCCTCTCTGTAAAAAATCAATAAAATATATTTGTTTAAAAAAAGAATCTTCTAGAAACCGCTGATAAATTTAGTGAGACCCTCCATAAATCTAGTGAGACCCTCAAGGATATGAAAAAGGACCAACTAGAAATTAAGCATACACTGACTGAAATAAAGAATATTATACAGAGATCCAACAGCAGACTAGAGGATCCCAAGAATCAAGTCAAAGATTTGAAATATGAAGAAGCAAAAAACACCCAACCGGAAAAACAAAAAGAAAAAAGAATCCAAAAATATGAAGATAGTGTAAGGAGCCTATGGGACAACTTCAAGTGTACCAACATCCGAATTATGGGGGGTGCCAGAAGAAGAGAGAGAGCAAGATATTGAAAACCTATTTGAAGAAATAATGACAGAAAACTTCCCCTACCTGGTGAAAGAAATAGACTTACAAGTCCACGAAGCGCAGAGAACCCCAAACAAAAGGAATCCAAAGAGGACCACACCAAGACACATCATAATTAAAATGCCAAGAGCAAAAGACAAAGAGAGAATCTTAAAAGCAGCAAGAGAAAGACAGTCAATTACCTACAAGGGAATACCCATACAACTGTCAGTGGATTTCTCAATAGAAACTTTGCAGGCCAGAAGGGAGTGGCAAGAAATATTCAAAGTGATGAATAGCAAGAACCTATAACCAAGATTACTTTACCCAGCAAAGCTATCATTCAGAAGTGAAGGTCAGATAAAGAGCTTCACAGATAAGAAAGAGCTAAAGGAGTTCATCACCACCAAACCAGTATTATATGAAATGCTGAAAGGTATCCTTTAAAAAGAGGAAGAAGAAAAAAAAGGTAAAGATAAAAATTATGAACAACAAATACATATCTGTCAACAAGTGAATCTAAAAATCAAGTGAATAAATAATCTGATGAACAGAATAAACTGGTGAATATAATAGAATCAGGGGCATAGAAACGGTTGGACTGACAATTCTCAGGGGGGAAAGGGGTGTGGGGGTGCAGGAAGAGACTGGACAAAAATCGTACACCTACGGATGAGGACAGTGGGGGTGGGAGGTGGTAAGGGTAGAGGGTGGGGTGGGAACCGGGTGGAGGGGAGCTATGGGGGGAAAAAAAGAGGAACAACTGTAATAATCTGAACAATAAAGATTTAATTAAAAAATAATAATAAAGTGGGTTCCACAAACTGGGTTGTATTAAGAAACCAGGGGTGAGTATAGAAACAGAAGTGAAACTGGATCTTGCGACACGGGCTTAATCCACCAGGAAACGAGAGCGGCTAAGTTTAAAGATAAGTTGAAAAAAGCAAATTACACTGTGTTTTTCAGGTCCGTGGATGAGCCTGTCCTGAGTCACATTGAGTGTGAGCCATCCGCTGAGGCCTGGTTTTCTTCACGAAACTGCAGAAGCTCCTAGTATTTATCAACTACATCTGTTGTGTAGCGTTTAATTGTCTTCTCCCCTCAACATTCACTATAATATCCTAAAACACTGCAGACAGTAATACATTTTTAAGGACCACATTAATTTTTATGTAACCCTTAGTAAATTAGGGAAAACCACAAATAGGACCAATCTTCAAAACCCGACGCGTTTTGTGCTGTTGAGTCGGCTTCAACTCCTGATGACCCTGTGACTATGTTATGTCCGCTGTGTCCTGTCCTCAACAGCCTGGCACAGCTCCTGGAGACTCATGCCGACTGCTTCTGTGATGGAGTCAATCCATCTCATATTGGGTCTTCCTCTTGTCCTGCTGCCTTCTCTCTTTCCCAGAATTCTTGTCTTTCCCAAAGAACCCTACTTGATCATGATGTGCTCAGAATAGGCCAGCTTCAGTGTTGTCATTTTTGCCTCCAGAGATGTTTCAGGCTTAATCTGCTCTAGGACCCACTTGTTCATCTTTCTGGTGGCCCAGGGTATTTGTGGAGCTCTCCTCCAATACTGAATTTAAAATGAATCCATTTTTCCCTACCAGCCTTCTTCACTGTCCAACTTTCGCATCCATGCATAGGAATATGAGGGTGTGCACTTCTTTACTCCTGTCAATCTTTCCAATTCTTTCATTGCTGCCCTTCTGAGTCTCAGCCTTCTCTCGATTTCTTGGCTGCAGTCTCCATTTAAATTGATGACTGCACCAAGGTCAGAAAAATCTTTTTTTAAAATATATTTTTATTGATTTTTTACAGAGAGGTGGGGAGAGGGATAGAGAGTTAGAAACATTGATGAGAAACATCGATCAGCCGCCTCCTGCACCACCCCCCTCTCCCCCACTGGGGATGTGCCCGCAACCAAGGTACATGCCCTTGACCAGAATCGAACCTGGGACCCTTCAGTCCGCAGGCCAACACTCTATCCACTGAGCCAAACCGGCCAGGACAGCAAAATCTTTAATAATTTCAATTCAAATTCAAAAGAACCCTAGTAGTCCTTGTTGATTCTCAAGCTCTAACCTGGGCCTCATGACAAACTTCCAACGTCCCTAGCATGACCAAGCACCTGTCTGGCCAGGGACTTGCACAAAAATTGTATGTCTCAGGCCAGCTGTGGTCCCCCATAGAGGTTAGGGAAAAGCCAATGGATTCATGGAGAAGGGGCACCCACTAGTGGTGGTTTCTGGAACTGCATAGCCAACTTGAAGATGTTCCGATTGGTGGAAGAAGCAAACCACAAAGCATTTCCAAATCACTCAAGGACAATTTAAAGTTTTCTCTCTTTCTACAAGTTTGATGAGGAATTTTAAGGAGCCCACACTTCAACTCCTCTAATTAACATCTATTTTTTCACATTTTCCTCAATATCTTCATCAAATTGTAAATTGTAGCAGCAGAATTGATTGTTCTCAACCAATATGTACCAAGTAACCCAGGAAACTGAGACCTGATCAAGAATGCATCCAGTCACCAAGTGCTACTTTCATTGAAACCAGCAATTCCTCAGCACAGTTTATGGACTGTTGTTTTTTTTTGTTTGTTTTGTTTTTGTTTTTGTTTTTGTTTTTAAATATATTTCATTGATTTCTTTACAGAGAGGAAGGGAGAGAGAAACATTGATCAGCCGCCTCCTGCACATTCCCCACTGGGGATGTGCCCGCAACCAAGGCACATGCCCTTGATCGGAATCGAACCTGGAACCCTTGAGTCCGCAGGCCGACGCTCTATCCACTGAGCCAAACCAGCCAGGGCTGGACTGTTGTTTTATACGAAGTTTCTCCAAATTATGAAATTCAGTTTGGGGAAAAAAATACTTGATTCCCCAAGAATCTTAACAAAATCATGTGTAAAGAGCAGTAGGAGTAAGAAGGGGGAAACTTCCTTTTACCCTGCTAGATTCTGCGGCTGGCCTAAGAGCTGAGCTGACATAAAACAGATTAACAGGAGAAGAGCACACAAATTGATTTACTATTCTCACGTGCACATGGGAGTCTTCAAAAGGAAAATGAAAACCTGAAGAAACCATTAGACCAGAAGCTTATATATATTTTTGAACAAATAATGATAAATTGTGGGAATGTCACAAGACAAAGGGGCTTGAGCCAGGGGTGTGACATTGGATAGGAAATATATGGGGAAAATTATGGAAGTAAGGGTTAGCTTAGTAGGTGTGTTTGTAGAGATTCATCTTGCATTGCCTCCGTATCTGGTGACAATAATGTTCTCTTTTTCTTGGTGCAAGGAGGGCATCTTTCTCATTGGAATTTATCCCTCCACCCCCCCTCCCCCCACTCCACACCCCCTCCAGACATGGGCCTTGTTCCCGGAGCCCACTGCGATTCCTTCATGAGGCTCCACACTCAGAAACGTGCTTCTTTCACCACCTCTCCTCATTGTTTTTACAGCTCTGTCCTTTCCCTCTTTGTCATCCCAGCTCCTGGCTCAGCAGTGGACACATGAGACTAAAATAAACACGTGAATGAAGCAAAGAGAATACTTTATATTAAAAGATGCTTTCCTGAATTTGAAATTCAATCTAAGACTGATGACCACTCCTTAGCTAATCGTGAGGTTCGTGTCTGCTTAACACCACATCGGAGATTTAGTCACTTAATTTGATACATTTAGACAGTTAACAAGGTAACCAGCTAGAGAAGACATTTGTGAATTGGGTGTTTAACCTGATGTAAAAGCCTGGTCAGGCCTGCCACCTTCACATGACCAGCTGCCCACATCCACAGACTGCAAAGCTGCAGTGGGGCACCCGTCATTGTTTTGTCCTGCAGACAGTGTGGCAGGATGTGCTGATTGCTGGTTAGAACTAGATGCTCTGCCCAGGTGACGTAGCTTGCTGCAGGCAGCTCTGCAGTCATGCGAATGCTGCAGTTCCAGGAGGTGATGGTTGGAAACACGGAGACACGGTAAAGCCTCTCCAGGCATCCCTTTACCTGGCAAGACTTTACCTGCACAGGCCGAATAAGATCACTCCCCGCCCCAACACGAAGGCATTTTCTCTTGGTCAAGCTATCCCCTACACAAAGCAAACACCATGCTGATGTGCTCATGTTCCCAAGCCTCAAACCCCAGCAAGACTCAGTAATTCCCAGTGAGGACGAAGGAGCCATTTACTAAATCTGACAAGCTCAGGGGAGGCCTGCAGAGCAGGCCTTACAAACTCAGAACTGAAAGTAACCACAGAGGATGGCCTGAACATAAAATTTCCTAACTAATATACGTGGGATATAAAACTGAAACTCGCCGAAAACCGGTTTGGCTCAGTGGATAGAGCGTCGGCCTGCGGACTGAGGGGTCCCAGGTTCGATTCCGGTCAAGGGCATGTGCCTGGGTTGCGGGCACATCCCCAGTGGGGGATGTGCAGGAGGCAGCTGATCGATGTTTCTCTCTCATCGATGTTTCTAACTCTCTGTCTCTCTCCCTTCCTCTCTGTAAAGAATCAATAAAATATATTTAAAAAAAAATACTGAAACTCGTAAACACAGACAACAGTATGGTGGTTACCAGAGGGAAGCGGGGTGGGGGGGTAGTAAAGGGTAAAAGGAACCAAATACTAGTATATGCTGACAAAAGATGATTTGACTTCGGGTGGTGGGAACACAATGCAATATACAGGTCATGTATCATAGAAATGTACACTTGAAACCTATATCATCTTATTAACCAATGTCACCCCAATAAATTTAATTTTTTAAAAAATTCCTGACTAAATATGGGTCATGGTGGTTAGTCATGTTCTAGGTCTGTAGCTTCCTCGACAAAAGTCAGTCTTCAAGTGAGCCTCTCTATTGTCTTTTTGTATCTAAGATAAGGTATCTTCGAAATGTCAGAGTAATCTTCTTTTCCAGACCCCTCAAGGCACAACCACTGGCACCAAACCATGAGGCCCCAGAAGCCCCCTCTCCCCTGTTGTTATCTTGTTCCCCACACCACATCCATGTGCTATACATGTTCGTTGCCAACTATCCTGGACCCACCGACGTAAAAGAAGGATGCCTTTTCTACTTAGCTATTTATCCAGTCCGAGAGACTCCCCCATCCTGCTTTGCTTTCTCCTGCCCCCTTAACCTACCAATGAATTTCATGTAATCCTCCTTACATTTCCTCCTTTGATTGTGATATATAAAAAAAAACAAAAACAAAAAAAACTGCCATTCTCTGGAGCATTTTCTCCATTTGCTGAGATTACTATAACCTACTTCCCAGCAACTGTCATCAATCTTGCTTCCCAGCAATTGTCATCAACTCAGCTCAAATAAACTCAGAAAAATTCTCTACAGGTTTGGATGTTTCTTACACCGACACTGGTATTCCTGTAAAGTCCCATGCAAATGAGTTAGCTGTGACTCTCACTGACAAGGGAATGCCCCCAATCACGTGCCCTAACTTTGACCAATTGAATAAGTCAATAGGATTCCATAATGGAAATATGCTCAAACTAATATACCACATTCATTCAACTGTGAGAGGCCAGGTGAAACAAAGAAGTAATCAATTTTCCATTGCGCTAGTGAACACAGGGTCACAGAAGCAAGCAGTCAGTAATACTCTGAAGATTCGGAGATGATTATTTACCCCCAAAGACTTCCCCCAGAACTTGCATTTGCCTTAAAAACCCACAGTTAGAGCCACTAATGAGTCAGACAACAGAAGTCATTGTTGGTCAAACGTCCGAGCTTCCACTGTGTTTGGTACTGACGGGCTCTATGACATTGCACAGGCAAGCGATCCTTGCAGGGCTCACTTTTCATAAAGTATCATAAGCTACACACTTATAAACCAACAGATGGCTCCCATGTAAATGAACACGCATTTATTTCTCAAACATTATTTATCTGAATAGAGTTAATTCAGAGGACGGCTATTAATTGAGAAGATTCTGGGTCTTTCCTTATTAAGGGCCTCCGATCCTTGTGTCATCAGACAAAGCCTTTTTGTGGTGCTGGTGTTCGAACAGGTGGAAGGGCTTGCGCACTGAGCTTCCACCGCCTGCCTCTGCGGGAGACACTAGCAACCCATCAGAGCTCAGATGGATCCAACTGGCCAGTTTTTAAGTAGGTGTTTGGTTCAGACCCTTAGTCTCATGCCAACAGCAAGCACATCAAGACATGGAGAAATGCACAGTAAATTGAGATTTAATGTTTGGATAGAAGTTATTTCCAAATTTATAGAACTGTCATTGTAAAATGACAACAGACGTGTTTGCAAATCATTGATTTCTGAATAGTTATTTCCAGGGAGAGGGGAGGTGACCCAGAAAAGCACAAGATGCAGAACGAGTCATCTTCCTGGTGCTGTCTCAGCAAACCTCTGAGAGTCAGAGCCCACCCTGCACAACATGGCTGGCGCCCACAAAACAGGAAGGTGCGAGGTGAAAGATATGCTACACAGGAAGGGACTTAGAAGAGGGGGGAGTCTCATATGGATATTGGTTATTCCTTAAAGCTTGTTAGGACTTTGAAATGAAGTGTTCCAAGGTTTAGATTCTTCAGATAGTCGAATGTCACTGAGTCGTCTTGATTTGAGTGCTGTGGAGAGGATTCTGGAGCTGCCGTCAAGAGCTGAAAAGAACAAACTGGGGGGAAAAAAGAAGCGATAAATTGTGCCCTCAAGGGTATGTGTTTACATTATTAAATCTTTTGCAGCAAAGATTTTAAGACATGAAAACATTTTGAGAGCTTGGCTGCACAGAATGAAATAGAAGATGTATGAACTTCAAGCACATCTGGGTAATGTCAACATGATCAAGATACCAAGAGCTTGTAATTCAAACTAAATTCACTATTTTATTTTGTCTTTTAAAAAATAAGTTTGATGAAAAGAAAATTTAAGGCTATATTTGTGATTTTACTAATTACTCATCTCAAACATAAGACTTTAACTAGGACATTTAGGTTAATTAAAAAATGCTCAGTAAAAACTCTAAGCATGAAATCAGCTATGACAAATTGCCTGGCCACCTTTACTACAATAGAGAAATTCTAGGCCTATCTGAGGTCCCAGAAACTTTGTTTGGCAAACCTGCTTTTTAGTCATCCCATAGAGTTAAGCAGGCCAGAAGGTAAATAAAAACTGTCTTGGCACAAGGACCTCAAATGGAACTGGACAAACTGTCTAAATTTTTTGTGGTTAATCCTCATCTGAGGGTATTTTTTTCATTGATTTTTTTAGAGAAAATGGAAGGGGGAGGGGGAGGGAGAGAGACAGAGAGAAAAAAATGTCGTGAGAGGGACACATCAATTGGTTGCCTCCCACACATACCCCAACTGTGGCCAGGGATTGAACCAGCAACCCTGTGGTGCACAGGCCGAGGCTCTAACCACTTAGCAACCACTGGCCAGGGCAAATAGTCTAATTTTGAAGCAGACCCTGAGAAATAGCTAAGACAGATTTTCATGCTGCTAATTTGTGTCTCTTAGAATTATTAGCAAAACTTCTACTACTACTATCATTACTAATAAGTGCAATTAATAATATAATGTAGGGGCTTCTGGTCAAGATGGAAGAGTAGGTAAATGTGGTATTAACATCCTTCCAAAACCATACCAAAATTACAACTAAACTAGAATGACCATCCGTGGAAGTCCAACAACCAGAGATTTAAAGAAGACACCACATCGAGACTAGCAGGAGGGGCGGACATGTGGAAGGAGCTGGTCCCACACCCACTTGTGGTGGATAAAAATCCAGAGGAATATCTCAGTTGTATCCCCTAAGGAGTGAGGGTCCCTGCCCCATAACTTGCCCCCCAGCCCAGGGTTCCAGTGCCAGGAAAAGAAGTCCCCATGACTTCTGGCTGTAAAAACCAGCAGGGATTGTGACTAAGACAGCAGGCTGCTGGAGTCCCAAGCAGTTCCTCTTAAAGGGCCTGCACACGTACTTACTTGGACTCATTCCCTTTGAGCTCTATCACTGGGGCAGTAGCTTGAAACAGGGTCATATGGGGAGAAACTGAATTGGCTGGCATCATGGTAAGAGCTGGGGGCAGGGGCAGCTTTCTGGCAGAGGCCATTATTCTTTTTCTGAGCCCCAACCCCCTCACAGAGCCAGAAGAGGGGCACCATATCTGAGTCTCTATCAACCAAGTTCACACTGTTCACCCCTGGTGATTCCCTGAGACCCTGCCCCACCCAACCTGGGAGCCCACCCAAGCTGTTTTCAGTGGCTTTTCCATATGAACAACTTGTCTTGGCTCATGCTTCAGGCTCTCCTAAAATCTCTCAAACAAGCAGCGTCTGGCCTTAACATGCCCTATACCTCACAATCAGTGGCCCCAGGTCCACCACTATCAGCAGCCAACCTTGGTTCACAGCTATCATTTAAAATGGAAGGACATATAAAAGCTTCCCAGACAAGAAAAAACTAAAAGAGTTCATCACCACCAAACCAGTATTACATGAAATGTTAAAGGTTCTTCTTTAAGAAGAAGAAAAAAAATATTAAAAATATGACAATAAATACATGTCTATCAACAGTTGAGTCTAAAAAACAAAATAAGCAGAACAGAAACAGACTCATAGATACAGAGAATATTTTGACAGCTGCCAGATGGGAGGGGGGGTTGGGAGTATAGGTGAAAAAAGTGAAGGGATTAATAAGTATAAATTGGTTGTTACAGAATAGTCATGGGGATGTAAAGTACAGCATAGGGAAGATAGTCAATAATATTTAAATAACTATCTATTGGTGCCACATGGGTACAAGAATCATTGGGATGATCACTTAGTAATTATATAATTTTCAATCCACTGGGTTGTACACCTGAAATGAACATACTAATGTATGTCAACTGTAATTAAAAAATAAAAAATGATTTAAATTAAAAATGTATAATGTAATGCAATTCAATATATAGATAGACACAGTATGGGGCAAAAGTAGGTTTACAGTTATTCACATGGAAAATAATACAATAATAAATAATAGTACAAGAATAAGCTCTTTCATGTATTCACAACTGTAAACCTTCTTTTTCCCTACCCTACATTATTTATAATTACAAGAATATGTTTCTGTATTATTCTAAGCACTTTACATTAATTATCTTACATGCATCAATCCTATAAAGCAGGGGTGGGGAACCTTTTTTCTGCAAGGGCCATTTGGATATTTATGACATCATCCATGGGTCATACAAAATTATCAACTTAAAAATTAGCCTGCTATATTTGGTCAAACATTTAATTAACTCACCCTTAATGCCTTGCCAGGGCCAGACTAAATCATTTCCCAGGACTTACATGGCCCACGGGCCGGATGTTCCCCACCCCTGCTATAGGTATGAGCTATTACCATCCCCCTTTTACAGATGAGGAAAATGACACACAGAGAGGTTGAGAAACTTCCCCAAAATCTGAACCAAGGCAGTTTAACTCCAGTGCCCCCTTTCTCACCAAACAACACACTTGTCGCCCCCATGGTGTGGCCCTGCAGGATGGTTCTGTTTTTTCATAGGTCTTCCTTGGCCTTCATTTTTATTACACTTGTGCCTCTGGCTGCATTTAAGAGATTTTCCCTCCCCACCCCATAGCAGTCCTCGAATAAGGAGTAGGTAAATCACTTGGCTACAGTGTTGGATAGAAAAGATGGTCCTGGAAAAGGTTGTCCGTGTACTTTGAGTTTGTTTCCAGTTGGAAGGGTGAATTTTCTTTGATCCGTATATATACCTAGTTGTAATAAAGACATTCCTTTGGGTGGCTGACATGGTTAGGTAATGTGGTGGGAAGAATAACAGCCCCCAAGGTGCCCACGTCTAGTTCCTGAACTTGTGAATATGCTACCTCAAATGGCAAAAAGGACTTTGCAGGTGTGATTACGGATTTTAAATGAGGCGACCATTCTGGGTTATTTGGAGGAGTGCACCATAATCACCAGGTCCTTGTAAGAGAAAGAGAGAGGCAGGAGGGAGGCTCAGAGTCAGAGAGAGACTTGAAGGTGCTACTCTGCTGGCAATGAAGTTGGAGGAAGAAGCCACGAATGAATGCTGATGGCCTCTAGAAGCAGAAAAAGGCAAAGAACTGTACTCTCCACTGGAGCCGCTTGAAGGAAAACAGTCCAGTCCACACCTTGACATGAGCTTGGTGAGATCCATTTTAGATAGATCCATTTTAGATCCATTTTAGATTGAAGGTTAGGGCCACCCATGGCTAAGAGAGTGCCTCGGAACCAAAATGAGAACTCTGCCAAATGTTTACAAGCTCAGGGGTGGTTTGACTAATGGAGGAAATTCTATTTATGTTCCTCTTCTCACATTCTACCCCAGCATTTGCCCTCAGATTCTGTCTAAACTGATCTCACAGAATTCTTGGGGAAGGCAGGCCAGGGTGATCAGACATCATCTGGGGAGTGGAAGGGGGAGAGGCATTTGTTGACGTATGGGAGGGGAATTCTGGCTAAACTGACAGAATTCTTAGTAAAATTGGATGACACATAAAAGAACATGCAAGTCCAAAAGTCAGGCCTGTTGGTAAAGAGTTCAGCCTTTTTCCTGATAAGGGAGCTTGCGTAAGGTTTGGTGGATGGGAGAATCTTTGTCCGTGGAATCATACAGCGTGGGGCCATTGTGACTGGCTTCTTCCACTAAGCGTGCTGCACGTGTCAACACGTAATTCATGTTTATTGCTGCATAATATTCCATTGTATGGATCCAAAGTTTGACTAGATCAAGTTTTTTTTAGTTTTTGTTTTTTTATCACAGTGTTCTTTACCTTTCGGGTTTGTATGCCAAAAGACAATCTGAAAGAGACACTTGGATGCGACAATAGTAAAAGTTTATATACATCAAGTGAGCGCTTATTAACCCTCACGATCAGTCTCTGCGGTGGGTACCGTTAATTTTCCACGTGAGAAAAACGCGGCACATCGGAACCGGGGAACTTACCCAACACCAGGGAAACGAGGCTGAACTCAAAGCCAGGCCTGGACCCCGGGTGCCCGCGCCCCGCCGAGAACCAGTCACCGCGTGAACGATGCGGGGACATGTAAATGGGCTGCACGGGCTCGGGCACCCCAGTCGCAGAGCAAAGGCGTCCAGGTCACCCACAGACCCCGGCCACCCACGGCTCAGAGAGCGCCTCGGAACCAAACAGCGCGACGCCAGTTTCTGGCGCCGGAGGGGACGCCTTTGCGGAGGACTTCCGGGGAGCGGCCTGGCCGGGAGCGGAAAGACCTCGGCGGCTGCAGCGCGGGTCCTGTCAGTTCAGCCGGGGTTAGGGCGATCGCGGCGCGGGGCTGGGCTCCGGGTCTGCTCCGCGGGCAGCGGGAAGGAAGGCGCGCGGTGGGGGGCGCTCGTCCGGACCCCCGGCAGCGGCAGCGCGGCCATGAACCTGGAGCGGCTGCGGAAGCGCGTCCGGCAGTACCTGGACCAGGTGGGCGGGCCGACCCGGGGAGCGCGGGCCGCGGGACTCGTGAGGGGAGCCCGCCGCGGCCCTTTTCCTCCGGGGGAACTGCGGTCTGGGGTTCGGTGGTGCAGGGCTCGGCCGGGCCTGGGCTGTCTCTGCAGCCGGGAGGACCAGGGACCCGGAAAATGGAAGAAAGCCCCCTAAACGCAGGGGGAGCCTTACCGGCACCCGAGGCCCGGCCGGCCGCCGCCTGACTCCCGGGCACACAGTAGGTGCTCACTGCCGACTTGCTGCCGAGTGGAAATTGAAGCATTATTTTAGGAGGAAAGCTGCAGGGTGGCCTTTGAATTTCGCTAGCTAGTAGAAAATGTGGGAGAAGTTGTCATTCTCATGGGGCCGAATTTAAGCGAAATAAAGATACCGACAAGCCCGTGGCCTCAAATCAGCGCCGGAAACTACATCTGTGTTCCCTGCACCGCCCTGCAGTGAGCAGCCAGCAGCGCTTACGGACAGAAGCGTCTCCAGAATCAGCAGCATCAGTTTAATAATCTAGGTCCTAGATTCTAGGATGTCACTTAAGTTTTAGTAAAATGCACGCTCTCCCAACAGATTGGAAGCCACGGGAGGGAGGGAAAGCCTGTTCAGTGAGACGTCCAGGTTGGGTTGTGAGACGCTGCTGCCGGGTGTCCGCAGGGCGCCGTTCGGTTACCGGGAGCCAGTGAGCTGCACACATGCTCCCGAGCACTCTCCGCTGGCGCCCGGGGTGCTGTGCGGGATGAGACAGGCCTGGGTCCCGCCTTAACATTGAGCAGATTTGTAACCATCTACCTGGCAGCATTCCTCCTCCCACTTGGGCAGCTGAGCTCCTGATTTGAATCCCGGAGGACTGAGGCAAGGGTTGTAGAGAAATTGAGAACCACTGCTAGTGACTAGCTGCTGCAAAATAATCACCTAAATGTCCTACTGTTTTAAGATACCTGCTCATAATTTTGTTCTGTTTTTAAAACTATTCTTTCCCATCCTCGCAGCCCCCTCCTTTGACAACTATCAGCTTGTTCTCTATATCTAAGGGTCTGTTTCTGTTTTGGGGTGTGTTTTTTGTTTTTTGTATTTTTTTGGATTCCATTTACGAGTAAAACCATACGATATTTGCCTTTCTCTGTCTGACTTATTTCACTTACCCTCTAGGTCCATACATGTTGTTGCAAATGGCAAGATTTCAATCTTTGTTTTTACTGCTGAGTAATATTATATACATAGGGTGTCCCAAGGAATGGACACACACTTGAGCAGCTGATAGCTCAGTTCTGAAAATGAAATGTATTTTAATAAACACAGCCTTTATAATTATTCAGAGAGTGTGCATACATTTTTTGGGATGCCCCCCCCCCCCCAACCGCCCCCCACCACACACACCGTATCTTCTTTGTGCACTCATCTCCTGATGTCCACTAGGTTACTTCCATATCTTGGCTGTTGTGAGTATCCTGAAATGATCATAGGGGTGCACGTAACTTTTTGAATTAGTGTTTTGGTTTTCTCTGGATAAATACCCAGGGCTTGGCCAGAAGCAGCATTGCTGGGTCATAAGGTAGTTCTGTTTTTCATTTTTAATGGAAACTCCATATTGTTTTTCACAGTGGCTGCACCAATTTGTAATCCCACCAACAGTGTACAAGGGTTCCCTTCTTATCCACATTCTCACCAGTACTTTTTTGTTGATTTATTGATGATATCCTTTCTGACAGGTGTGAGGTGATATCTCATTTTTATTTTAATTTGCATGTCCCTGGTGACTAGTGACCTTAAGCAGCTTTTCATGTCTATTGGGCATCTGTATGTCCTCTTTGGAGAAATGTGTATTCAAGTTTTCTGCCCATTTTTTAATGGATTGTTTGTGTTTTGGGTGTTAAGTTGTATGAGTTCCTTGTATTATTTTGGATATTAACACCTTATCAGATGTATCGCTTGTGAATACTTTTTCCCATTTAGTAGGTCGTCTTTTCATTTTGTTGATGGTTTTCTTCACTGAAAAAACTTTATTTTGATGTAGTTGAATTTTGTTTATTTTTTCCTTTTGTTGCTCTTGTCCAAGATATATCTAATAAGATATTGCTAAGAGTGATGTCAGAGTTTACTGCCTATGTTTTCTTCTAGAAGTTTTATGGTTTTAGCTCTTAAATTTAAGTCTTTAATCTATTTTGAGTTTATTTTTGCGTGTGGTCTGATGTCTCTCTCTTTTTTTTTGGCATGTGTCTTCATTTTTCCTAGTACCACTTATTGAGGAGACCATGTTTACCCCATTGTATATCCTTGCCTCCTTTGTCATAGATTAATTGACCATATACTAGTAAGTGAGGATTTATTTCTGGGCTCTCTATTCTAGTCCATTGATCTTTGTCTCTGTTTTTATGCTCGTACCTGCTGATACATTTTTGCAGTATGTAAGTTTATTTTTAAACATTGCCTTGTTGACCTGTATATATAATGATCTTACAATAATTTTTTTAATTATACCATTGAACTAAAACTTACCTAGCTGAGATATAAGATAAAGATATAATTGATAGACCCCTACTACATGTAAAAAAAGAATCATATTCTAATAGTATTAGATATTTGTTTAAAAGTTGAAATAACAGGGAAATTATCACTTTTTTCTTATACAGCAACAGTATCAAAGTGCTCTATTTTGGGCCGATAAAGTAGCTTCACTCTCTCATGGTAAGTGACAAATCCTATTTTTTTAAAATTTCTTTATCTTTAAAAATCTTTCTATTTTACCTTGTACCTCTGACCAATTATGTAATTTTTCCCTCCAGAGGAACCCCAGGACATTTATTGGTTGGCTCAGTGTCTTTACCTGACAGCACAATATCATAGAGCAGCTCATGCACTTCGGTCACGAAAACTAGATAAAGTAAGTGATTGTATGAACGTTAAAGCTTTTCAAAGCTTTTTAAGAATAGTATCCTTAAATTAGTATCATAGGTGTTTGTTTTATGTGAAAATTATTTAAAAGGATTTAATTTGGCTATTCCTAATCTCAGTCACTTTGTTTTTCCTTCCCCATCTTTAGTCACCAAGTTTTGAAAATTCTGTTTTCTAAAATAGCTCTGAAATTATGGATAGTCCTTTCTACCTTGTTACCACTCATACATGTCAGGCCTTTAATTTGTCTGTTTTGTTGTTTTCGTCTCTTCTCTTGTCTCTTTTCTCCAGTAACATCTTTCCCACTCCCCACCTTCCGAGTCCAGTTCATTTTTTAAACTCTCACAGGGGTGGTCTTTCTGAAACACAGATCTGGTGGTGCCACTGACATTATCGTTCAGTGATTTCCCATTTCCTACAGGATAAGATCAGATGCATGAATAGACTCCTTTATGATTGCTCACCAGTCTACTTCTAACCTCCTACCATCATCAGCATACGTAATATGCGCTGAATACTTGTACTACCTTGTACTAGTGGCGATTATTCAGACTCAGTGCCTAGAATGCTGAGTAACTCCTCACTTACCTTCTCCCCTGCAGATGTTTTCTTCCTCAAGTGGCAAGTACTCTTTATGCCCTCTTTCCGTTTGTGAAAGAAACTGCTGTGTTTGTGTCTCCCCTGCTGTAACCTCCCAGAGGGCAGGCCCTCGCTCCTTTTTGACTCTTCAGTGCCTAGTAAACAGTAGGTTTATGGTGTGTAGGGGTTAAAAAAGGCTGGATTTTTTTTTCTCTCTACAAGAGTAAAAGGAGAAATTATGAAAATAGCGTTATTTCATCCTCATAATTTTCTTTTAGAGTGAAGATGCACAGTATCTTGACCACTATTTTAATAGATTAATTTCTTTTCTAGTTGTATGAATCTTGCCGCTACCTTGCAGCTAGATGTCATGTAAGTATCCTATCAGTTTCCTTTTTATTTGGTAAAAGTTCAATTATGTGAATGTTATGCATTCCTCACATATGTGTAAGAATTCTAATGACAGAGTTTGGCAGATTAGTATTTTGTGAGGAAATGTTCTTTTCTTTAATATTGCTTGCTATAAAATATTGATTCTCTGCATGCATGAAGATAATTCCACTTTAGACATTAAAGTTTTTTTAAATATGTTTTTATTGATTTCAGAGGGGGAAAGGAGAGGGAGAGAGAGATAGAGGCATCAATGATGAGAGAGCATCATCAATTGGCTGCCTCTTGCCTGTAATCCAGGCATGTGCACTGACCAGGAATTGAACCGTGACCTCCTGGTTCATGGGTCAGTTCTCAACCACTGAGCACACTGGTTGGGCTAGACACTTTTCAATTTAAGTAATGAATGGGTATAATATTCATTAACCTTTTAAAATCTACCAGAGGTCCAGCACATGAAATTTGTGCACTCAGGGTGAGGGGGGTCCCTCAGCCCTGCCTGCGCTCTCTTAATTGCCTCAGGAAGCCAGGGAGCGGGCCTAAGCTGGCAGTCGGACATCCTTAGCGCTGCAGCAGAGGTGGGAGAGGCTCTTGTCACCGCCACTGCGCTCGCCAGCTGTGAGCCCGGTTTGTGGCTGAGCAGTGCTCCCCCTATGGGAGTGCACTGACCACCAGGAGGCAGCTCCTGTGTTGAGCATCTGCCCCCTGGTGGTCAGTGCGCATCATAGCAACCAGTCATTTTGCTGTTCGGTCGATTTGCATATTAGTCTTTTATTATATAGGATAGTATTGTCCTGGTCAGATGGTTCAGTTCATTGGAGTGTCATCCCATACACCAAAAGGTTGTGAGTTCGATTCCCGGTCAGGGCACATACCTAATTTGCAGATTCAGTCTCGGTCAGGGCAGATAGAAGAGGCAGCTGACCGATGTTTCTCTCCCATAGTCTCTTTTGAAAAAAAGTCCATGAAATCTACAGTATTTGTGTCTATATTTAGTGTTTGAAGTCATGGCTGACGAACGGTATTTCTGTTTTCTACATAGTATGCTGCGAAAGAGCATCAGCAGGCTCTCGATATTCTTGATATGGAGGAGCCTATCAACAAACGATTATTTGAGAAGTACTTAAAGGATGAAAGTGGCTTGAAAGACACCCCCAATGACTGGGAAATGTCACAGTCCTCAGTAAGTAATACTATACCAAAAATGCTTCAGTAACATCAGTAAGAATTAGCAAGCATATTGGTTGCCTACTAATTTGCCCACCGAAATTCAAAACGATTTTGAGACCTTTTTGAGCCATGTTGGAAGCAGTAATAATCATGTTCTCAGATGCTTGAATCTGAACTGACTTGAGATCTTCCTTCCATTTGATGCCTTAAACTACTCCCCACAGGTGGCATAGTCTTTACCTTACTGAGTTTCAACAGTGTTTGTACCTACTCCCAAGAAACTTCGGTGTTTTATTTATGACTAGAGGCCCGGTGCACGAATTCATGCCCACTGGGGTCCTTCGGCCTGGCCTGTGGGATTGGGCCAAAACTGGCTCTCTAACATCCCCCGAGGGGTTCCAGATTGCGAGAAGTCACAGGCCAGGCCGAGGGACCCCACCGGTGCACGATCTGGTCCGGGGAGGGACTCAGGAGGTTGGCCAGCTGGGAAGGAACCACGGGAGGGCTCCAAGGCATGTCCTGCCCGTCTCGCTCAGTCCCAATTGGCTGGACCCCAGGAGCAAGCTAACCTACCGGTCAGAGTGTCTGCCCCCTGGTGATCAGTGCATGTCATAGCAATTGGTTGACTGGTTGACTGCCCCCTGGTAGTCAGTTCACGTCATAGCGAGTGGTTGAGTGGCCTTAGCATATTACACTTTTATTATATAGGATACTTGTGTATTTCAGTTTGTATACTTTCTATTTGCATGAAATTGCAAATTCCTTGCTGGCAGAGGTTATATAATAATAGGTGACATCCATATTCAGATTACTAATCTGGACTGTTATTCCTTTTTTTTTTAACAGTTTTCTCGATAAATAACCCACATGCCATGTAATTCATTCATTTAAAATGTACAGTTGCTTGGCTTTTAGTATATTCACAGAGCTGTACAACCCTCACCACAATCAATTGTAGAAAGAAACCCTGGACTGTGTAGCTGTTACCCATCACTTCCCCCATTTTTCCAGTTATTTTTTATAACTGTTAATAAGGAACTTGTAAGTCACCTCAAAAATGTATTAATACTATACATTTTTAGGTGTTTCTCTCTCTTTTGTATTGTTTGTCTATTTTATGTAGTAAGAGTGCACATTCATTTTTCTGCTAAGAAATGCATTTGTGAGAGAGCTTGGTATTATTATCATCTTTGGACTTCTTATCCATTAACTTATCTGCTAAGAAATACATGATTTATTTGTAATGTATTATTAAAATACTTTTTTAAAAATAACTTATTGGACACTGCATAGGTCTAAGATTCTCTCATAAGGTCCTCCAGTGTTTTTTAAATTTTGATCTTATGATGAATGTTCTTCAGTCCTGTACCAGTTTTAACCTTTAAGCTCAGTTGTGTGTTTCTTGACATTCAGATGGAACATCAATCAGATTTTTACATTCTCTTGTTGATGATGATAGTGAGGTAACTACTGTGTAAGCACCTTACCATGTGCTGGCTCTACAGAGACTATCACCTCTACTCCTCACAGAGCCCTTTAGATGAGAAAAGGAAACGGAGGCCAAGAGAGGTTACATCACTTGTCCAAGGTCACTAAGTGTCAGAACTGGAATTTGAACTCAGGTTTGTTCAGTTCCAGAAAGCCATGCTCCTAACCACTATGCTACATTGCTGCCAGTTTTCTAATAGTTACTAAGATCCTTTCATTGAGATCTACCTGTTAAACTGTTAAAGTTTGATTCAGTATATTGGTGCTGTTTGCTGTCTCAAATCCTTACTCTATTTGAGAAAAACAGGTAATGAAAGAAGTAGCAGTGACACGTTCACTATAAAGAAATGCTGAAGTGAGGAGAACCTAGGGAAGATGGATTAGAGAAGTTTCATTTGCCTTTATGTTTCTATTTATACTATGTCTGACAGTGGGGTGGAAAAATCCTTTTAGATTAAAAAAAAAGTCCTGGGCCTTCAGATTATATAACATTTTTGATAAATTAAGTTTAAAAGTATTGGCTTAGTATGTGACTCATCATATTTTTCCAACAGATAAAGAGTTCTATTTGTCTTTTACGAGGGAAAATCTATGACGCTCTAGATAACCGAACCCTAGCTACCTATAGCTATAAAGAAGCTTTGAAGCTCGATGTCTATTGTTTCGAAGCATTTGATCTTTTGACATCACACCACATGTTGACAGCCCAAGAAGGTTTGGAAACTCAGGTGTTTGTATGTTTAGCACAATTGATATTCTTTTTGTGTGTGTTTTTCCCCTGAAATCTGTGAGTCAACAGCAGGCTATGTACAGATTTAGATTTAAACAGACCTATTAACTTCCTTACTGTCTTCAAATATGAAATGCATGACAGAATACAATACTGGGCAGTTCCTGTTGCAGTCAGAATCTTGAGGGATTGTGATGTGGTGAGACCATATTTTTGAGAAGTGATTTGAGGTAATATAAACAAGATTTCAGTATCTAATTACGTGGCTCTCAACCTGACTGCATTTTAAATCCCGAGGAGCTTTAAAAACCTCAATGTACAGGTCCCAACTCCAGACCAGTTGAATCAGAATCTCTGGTGGGGAGGCTGTGGCATGGTTTAAGGCTTCCAGATGATCCTAAGGTACAATAAGGGCCCAGAACCATTGACCTAGAGCAGCGATTTTCAACCAGTGTGCCACAAGAAAAATTCTAAAGTAATACCTATTTAGTCCTCTTCTTCCTTAGATTGTCAAATAAGAAAATGACAACAGCCGGCAAACACAATAGCCATTTGGTGTAATGAATCAAAACTTAACCTATTTTTTTATCAGATCGGCAAAAAAAATATATTTTTTGGTGTGCCACAGAATTTTAGTAATTAGATTGTATGTGCCATGAGATAAAAAAGGTTGAAAATTACTGACCTAGAGCATCGGCAGTGATGTGAGGTGGATAAGCAAGGGAAACAGAGAGAAAATGGGGTTCTTACATTAATGAGATTCAAACATATTTTAGCCTAGTGCAGTGGTTCTCAAACAGGGT
The DNA here is from genome assembly GCF_014108235.1 of Myotis myotis. Taxonomy (NCBI): domain Eukaryota; kingdom Metazoa; phylum Chordata; class Mammalia; order Chiroptera; family Vespertilionidae; genus Myotis; species Myotis myotis. The sequence goes on along the minus strand of NW_023416372.1, from coordinate 105,734 downwards.
GATTTTTGCCTCCTAGGGGACATTGAGCAGGATCTGGAGACATTTTTGATTGACATAACTTGGGCATGGGGAGGGAGGGAGGAGGTTGCTGCTGATTGCTAGTGGGCAGAGGCCAGAGATCGTACTAAATATCCTGTGTGCTTAGGACAGCCAACACAACAGAGAATTATGCACACAAAGTGCAGTGTGCTGAGGCTGGGAAATGGCCTGGTGGTAGCATAACCCACCAGGTAGTCCTCATCACCTGGGCCTGAACCACTGTCTTAGCTTTCTCTAGTACACGTTGATCTTGTTATTTTCTTTTTTGAGTTTGATTATTTAGACCAAGAACTATAGATAAATATTTTTTGTTGCTGACTCAGCCCCCCCATAAATATTGTGATGACATTTTTTCTCAATGTTTTTAAGAAAAAGAACTTCTTGAATCACTACCTCTTAATAAGCTCTGTACTGAAGAACAGGAATTGCTACGTTTTCTATTTGAGAACAAATTAAAAAAGGTAAGTGAAGACACAAAGTTAGTATTTGCATTATGCAAGTATCTTATTTCTTTCATTCAATTTGGCCTCTATTCTTTTACTAGTTACATTTTTAGAAATTTTTATTAATCTAGCACATTTGCAAGAATAGATTTAGATTATTTAAAATATATGATTTTTTAAAAAACTTCCAAAAATATGTCTTCCTCCCAGGTACTCCTTACACTAAAAGACTGAACTATCACCCTAACTCAGTGGTTCTCAACCTGTGGGTCGCGACCCCTTTGGCAGTCAAACGACCCTTTCACAGGGGTCTTAGGCGACCCCTGTGAAAGGGTCGTTTGACTGCCAAAGGGGTCGCCTAAGACCATCCTGCATATCAGATATTTACATTACGATTCATAACAGTAGCAACATTACAGTTATGAAGTAGCAATGAAAATAATTTTATGGTTGGGTCACAACATGAGGCTGTATTTAAAGGGCCAGAAGGTTGAGAACCACTGCCTAACTGGTTTGGCTCAGTGGATAGACCGTCAGCCTGCGGACTGAAAGGTCCCAGGTTCGATTCGGGTCAAGGGCATGTACCTTGGTTGCGGGCACATCCCCAGTAGGAGGTGTGCAGGAGGCAGCTGATTGAATGTTTCTCTCTCATCGATGTTTCTAACTCTCCCTCTCCCTTCCTCTCTGTAAAAAATCAATAAAATACATTTTTTAAAAAAAGATTGAGCTATCAGATAAATGGAATGATGTTGCATGAAAATGAGGATTTTTTTCGTATGCATCCTGAACTTCTACTTTGTAAAATACTTCCTATCATGGAATTCTGTGATAAAATTGAGAATAAAATTAAACTCATTGGGAGGAGTACTGATGAGTCTTGAAGTTAAAAATGTTTCCAGAGGCTCACATGTGTCCTTATGTAAATCCTTTAAACACTTGGGTCAAATTGAATCTGCCTTTTGACTTGGTATAGCTCACTGAGTTTACGTTTACCTTCCTCTGTTTCAGTATAATAAACCGAGTGAAACTATCATCCCCGAGTCTGTAGATGGTTTGCAAGAGAATCTGGATGTGGTAGTATCTTTAGCTGAAAGACATTATTATAACTGTGATTTTAAAATGTGCTACAAGCTTACTTCTGTGTAAGTATATTCGCTTATTTTTCCATAGAACATTTCATCTAAGATATGCATGGGGCATGCTTTCTAAGTAATCTTGAACTAATTGATGGTAATTAAGTTGCCTTTATTACTTTGCAGAATACGAAAGAGGGTTATTCCATTAACTGTGGGGTATACATGTCCCTTGTTTCACTCTTTGATAGTCTGCAAGTTTGAAAATACCATTCTGGAACTAGTTTTATAAAATCTCTTCTTTGTTAGAGACTAATAAAATCCAGTAGGTACTAGTGTTCAGTCAGGCTCACTGACTAGCCAACCATCTTACAAGTTTTCCAGTGTACATAGTTCAAACATGTTCTTTTCTAAATCACATGTACCATTTTAGTGGATCTTTAGGGTTGCATAAATCCTTGAATTCACAAAAATTTTAATTGATAAATACTTGTGATCTATTTTATATTTCACATTGTTTTTTATTCTAAATAATTGGACTACTTATTTAATGTTACAGTTCTGTTGATTTAAAGTAAATGTAGGCGATATTTATTTTTATTCCTTCCAAATTGGAATTTTCCTTTTCACTTATAACCTAAAATGTGTTAAGAAAGTAAAAGAATTATTATAATTCACAATATTGTACATAATGCTATAATGACTACTTAATCATAACTAATTATGAGTATTGTACTGTTTCTGGGTTAGTAATGTGTTACTTTAACTTTCAGAGTAATGGAAAAAGATCCTTTCCATGCAAATTGTTTACCTGTACATATAGGGACACTTGTGGAGCTGAATAAAGCAAATGGTAAGAATTTTTCTGTTAACTCTTGAAATTCTGTCTTACAAGTCCTGGATAGTTGAAGTCATAGGTCATAACATAATGAAGTTCTATAATAAAAGTAACAACTGGAAGAAGAAATGCTTATCAAAGCAACCAATGGTGTATTCTGTTATCTCAACAGAACACTCTATTTCTTTATCCCTGCTTTCTGCTCCCTTGTCTCAAAAGTAATTTGTGGTTTAAGTGTTAAGTGGCAGTTCTGCCTTTTTTTTCCTTTTTTCTGTAAAATTCTTAAGCAAACTGATATGGCAAAATTCAGTAACTTTTTAGAAGTTGGAAGCAGGCAGATTTTTTTGCTTGGGTTTTTCATATCTTAACATTTAGAAACATTTAGTTGTGTTTGGACTGCATTCGCCTTTAAATCTTTTAGGCTGAATAATGAGTCCTGTCAAAAGAAAGAGCCAGCCACTCTTAACTCCAGATCCCTGCCACTTCAGTGAGGTCTGTGACCGACAGCATCGCATCTCCTGGCAGCTTGTTGGAGATGCAGGTGCTCCAGCTGCCCTGGTCTAATGAATCCAAGGCTGCATGTAGGAAACACCATCGTGACATGCCAAGGACTCACATATTATTCAGGAGGAAATCATAAACTTGAAAGTTTGGTCAACCAAACTGGTTGTGGGTGATTAAGATGGTCCATGATAGGCCCCTGGAGTAAGAGACATGAGTTGTTAAGATAGGTAGGTGCTTTGAAATCACCTCTTAAGGACCATGAAGTGCTTTACCATGTGTCATTCTAATTTTCAAGTCACTCAGCAAGTGCTCAGTGCCTACTTACGGGTCGGGCACCAGGTAAAGAATTGTGTCTAGGGGTGGGGGTTTGGATAAAACAGCCATAGTATCCTACCCTTGAAGTTTTTGTATTTTATTGGGTAAATTAATTTTGATTCTAAAAAGAAAAAAAAAAAAAGAATGAAATCATTGCTGTGAGAACAACATTTATATGATTGTGAAGAGTTATGACTGGGGAAAGTCATGTCTTAAAATTCATTTGATGTGAATAATTTTTTTCTTTTTTTTTTCCTAATGTAGAACTTTTCTATCTTTCTCATAAATTGGTGGATTTATATCCTAGCAACCCTGTAAGTAAATATAAACAATTTTTTCTTACAGTGTTTTTTCTTACTTGAATTTAAAGAAAATGCTTAACTAGTATTTAGACAGCTTATATTTAAATGTAACCAAATGTTTTATTTTGAAGTGTTGGAGCAGAATCTCCTAATGCTTATGATAATAGAAGCAGCATTAACTTTCTCAATCCATGAAGGTATTTTTTTTAGTGTATTGAAACATAACTTAAAACAAAGATCTTTTTTTATTAGAGAAATTATACAGTATATGCTTATTATTAAAAATACTCAACATACAGAAAAATAAAATATTAAAAGTCAAAATCACACTCCCACCTCTCATAAGTAATGCTAGTAAATGCTTGGTAGCTTTCTCATGTTGCATACATAAGGTACCTTACTGGATTGTGCACTGATTTGAATCATCGTGTCTTCCAAACTGCCATGGATCAGAACTAAGACCTAGAAATTGAAAGTGGAATCAGAAACTGTCCTTAAAGACAAAAGTCAAGAATCAGGGCCCAAGTCTCAGTTTACAACCTAGACCAGTGTGAAAATAATTTATAAAGAGGCAAAACTAGTGCAAGAGATGTCAGCTAGCAATATGGAACCAGAGTTAGGGAAGATTCATAGTGCAGGTGAGAGGTCAGGACTCAGAGTGTGTTTGAAATAGGAAGTATTCAGTAGCCTCCTCTTGTGTTCAGTGCTTCAGGGAAGTGATTGAAGGCCTCTTGAGGAAGGGCTGTGGAGATTTGGTTCTCCTCTAACTTGAACTAGAATATGGGATGGAACACCTAATCCACCCTCTGGCGTAAGTTGCTAGATATTTTTAATTTAAAGTTCAGATCTTTGGTCATGGTAAATTTTGAACTTTGTAGGTTTCTTGGTTTGCAGTGGGATGCTATTATCTCATGGTTGGTCATAAGAATGAACATGCCAGAAGATATCTCAGGTACGAATTTATTGTCTTCCTCACTCTGTAATGAACCTGTAGAGAGATTTTTTTGCTCATCTGCTTTAATGCAATAAGTAGAAAGTGTTTTAAAACTAGTGTAAAAGAAAAAATGTTTTCTTTGGCAGATTTAGTTCAGTTGCATTAGTTATATACCTTGCTTTTATATGATGTCATGAGGGAGACAAAAGTAATCAGTGGTGTAGACCTTGTTCTCAAGGAACTTGTAACATATTTAAGTTTTTATTTATAAATGAGAAATGTGAAATAGTAGAGAACATTATAAAATAGTTTGAAAGGTTCTGTTTTTCATTTACAGAGACACTATTAACTGCTTACTTTTAGAACGTCTTTTGTTAATTAGTCGTGAAGTTACATAAAACTTTACATGAGATTAGGATCAGTAAAAGTGACTATAATACAGAATTCTTGGCATAGTGAACTGGCTTATATAAAGATCTGCTGTGGTTTTAGTTTAAGGAACTCCATGCAGCCCAATCAAACTACTTAACCAGTATTATTCAATTATTCAATTACAGGAAAATGTCTGTTTGTGAAAAATTAATTACTAAAGATTAAAAATATAAGGATATTTGTGATTTCCTCCATGTAAACAAAATAGAAAATGGATCTAAGAGAAAACGTGTGAACTTTGGACACTGACTTGAATGCTCATCCAAGTTCTATCACTTACTAGCCACAGTCTCTTGGGAAAGTTAATTCCTCTATTTTTTTTGTAAAAATGAAAATGATATAATACTTGTATCCCAGGATTGTTGGGAAAATTAATAAGTTGACTTGAAAGGATCCTGCTCTAGGAAGAAAATAGGGAGAGTTCTCTGGTTAGTGGTGTAAAGTATTTTAGAAAACCTTACTTGTGCTCTTTGCTGGAGTAAGAAGATGATGTGTGTTATAATTGTTCTTTGAGCTATGCTTCTTTGAATTACTGTGCTTCTTCAGTGATGGACTCTACATGAAACAGGGAACATTTGGGTGAAAGAAAACTTAGAAAATAAAACCTTAGGAAGTGTGAATCTCACCCTTTATATTTTCCATGTCTTGTAATGTTTGTTTTATTTCCTGTTTTGGGTCACCAATGGGCCACTGATTGAAGACTGACCGTTTAAGACTATATAGTCCTGTTCATGGAACCACGGTGAATCTCCTAGCACCTTCTGTAGGATGTCAGTCTTCCAGCCTCAGTATACTTGTCTTTAAAATATAAATAATAATTTATCATGCAAGTTATTAGGATTAGATGATGCATATAAGGCATCTATCATATTGCCTGGCACAAAACAGGCCCTAAATGGTTGCTACTACCACCATTTACCTACTCAGTTGTGAAATGAAGCTCCTGGATTAAGTAATATTTATAAATTCTATACAGAATGCTAATGGGTTCAACTATAGTACCTAAAAAGTGTGGACCTCTCCTAAAATTTCTTAAAATTTTGCTTGGTCTAGTAAATATTTTTTTATCCTATATAATAAAAAGGTAATATGCAAATCGACAGAACAGCCGAACGACTGGTCGCTATGACGTGCACTGACCACCAAGGGGCAGACGCTCAACACAGGAGCTACCCCCTGGTGGTCAGTGCACTCCCACAGGGAGAGCACCGCTCAGCCAGAAGCCCAGAAGCAGGGCTCATGGCTGGTGTGTAGTGATGAGCCTCTCCCGCTTCCATGGCAGCGTGTTAAGGATGTCCGGGAGCGGGCCTAAGCCATCAGTTGGACATCCCCTGAGGGCTCCCGTACTGTGAGAGGGCACAGGCTGGGCTGAGGTATCCCCCCCTCCCCCGAGTGCACAAATCTCATGCACCGGGCCTCTAGTTTCAAATAAATTAACACAAATGTTACATTAGTGTTTCATGTATTGACAGCTCATTTATTTAATTTGAATGTCCTTGAAACCATCAGCTTACATAAAATTGACAATTTAAGAATAAATATTATATTAATTTTATGAAGTTTCTTATTTTAGTAAAGCTACGACACTTGAGAAGACCTATGGGCCTGCGTGGATAGCATATGGACATTCATTTGCAGTTGAAAGTGAACATGATCAAGCAATGGCTGCTTACTTCACAGCCGCACAGCTGATGAAAGGGTATGGCAGAGCAAATTGATCAAACTGCACGAAAAGATTTTTTGCTAACAAAATGAAATTTCTATTATTATTATCACTGTCATTTGGTTGGTAAACTAAAGAAAATATCTTCCTTGCATCTAGCTAAGGCTTGTGATTATATAATAACTATGGAAATGGAGGGAGGAAGCAGCTGGTGTAGTGATTTTGCCTAGCAGTTTTATCTTAACCAGTACAAAAGGGAACTAGGAAATTAGGCTAAGGCAGTTCTCAACCTTCCTAATGCCGCGACCCTTTAATACAGTTCCTCATGTTGTGGTGACCCCCAACCATAAAATTATTTTCATTGCTACTTCATAACTGTAATTTTGCTACTGTTATGAATCATAATGTAAATATCTGATATGCAGGATGTATTTTCATTGTTACATATTGACCATAATTAAAGCATAGTGATTAATCACAAAACAATATATAATTATATATTTGTTTTCCAATGGTCTTAGGTGACCCCTATGAAAGGGTCGTTCGACCCCCAAAGGGGTCGCGACCCACAGGTTGAGAACCGCTGGGCTAGGGAACAAATGAGGAAGGAAGCTCTCTTTCACATGCTCATTTGAGAATGAAATTATTCATTAGCAAAATTATTTATATTTTGTTTATGTCTAAAAGGTATTTGATGTGGCTTAATGGTAGTATAGGACTATATTTGCCAATGTTCTAGATTGAAATCAACATTAAATATATTTTATTTTACATGAGATTAGGATCACTAATATAATAAGTTAATGTAAGTGTACCCTAAGAGTGTGTTACTTTGGAGAGTAAAGTATTGTTATTTACTCCTGTTGACTTTTCTTGGATTCAAAATTAGTTACACCTTGCAGTGTTCTTTCTGTGTTCGCTGTTCTCTGCCTCCATCTCTGTTCAGAGGTCTGGGCTGGAATCAGACTGTTTGGGGATCTTGGCAAGTTATTTACCCTCTTGAAAAATAGGAATAACAGCAATACTCACTCGTAGGCTTACAGTGAGGAGTAATTGAGATAATACCAGTTAAAGACTTAGGACAGTGTCTGCCATGTAGAAAGAACCTTGATAAAAGTTAGCTACTTTAATTTGTTTGTTTGTATTCAGGAGCAGGATCACATATTTATCTGTTTTGAATTTCATCTTGTTAGATTTGATTTACCTTTTCAGACTATCAGACTCCTTTTGGTACCCAGTTTGCATCAAAATTATTTATGATCCTCAAGTTATTTATTTTTTTTTTTTAGTTATATTAAATTTGATATATGACTTTTAAATCTAACTAGTCATCCATGAAAACATTGTAAAGGAGATAGTTCCCTAACTATATTAGTTTGCTTAGGCTGCCATAACAAAATATCGCAGATTGGGTGACTTAACAGAAATTCATTTTCTCACAGTTCTGGAGCCTGGAAAGTGTAATGCCCAGGTGCAGATAAGAGCTCTCTGCCTGGCTTGTAGATGGCTGCCTTCTCACTGTGTCTTCACATAGTGGAGAGAGAGCTTTGGTGTATCTTCATTTTATAAAGGTCCCAGCATTATGATCTGATGATCTTATTTAACCAATACAGTCATGTTGGGTTGTTTGGTCTTAACATATTAATTTCGGGAGGGATACATACATTCAGTCCATAACACTTATAACTAGAAATAATCCTCCAGATTAAAATTGTTCAGTTGGTTATTGATCCTCTAAGTGATCCAGGTTTCTCCATCCTGTCCACCAAGATGTGTGAAACCTCTTCCAGTGCTTTGCTGAAGTGTGGCTCCAGTGTCTGCATATACCCTTAGTCTGTCAATCTGTTAAGTTGTCAGAAAAAAAAAAAATCTCAATAATTTACTATGAGTTCTTTCTCATCAGCACATGCTAGGGTCTGCTATTTATGTATTTTTTTTATATTCTGGGTTCTCTAAAACCCAGACTAGTTATTATGAGTTGTTAGTTGCTAGCTAAGAATAAAAACCAGTGATAACTAATGATCTGATTAGTACTTTTAATGTTCCCCAATCTAGGCAAACTTTAATTAAATTTTCAAATCAGCTTCTCAAGATAAGCATTACTTTATTTTACTTCCCTGTCAAAATAGCGTTGCATTCTCTTAATTTGCCCTGTGTCTGGGTAAATGAAATTGTGTAAATATTTTAAAATGTCCTTTATGATTTCTTTTTTGAGCCATTAGTTATTTAAGAGTGTGTTGTTTAATTTCCACATATTTTTGAATTTCCCAAATATCCTTGTTATGATTTCTAATTTAATTCCATTGTGGTAGGAGAACATACTTTCTGTGACTTCAATCCTTTTAAATTTATTGAGGCTTGTTTCATGACCTGACATGGTCTATTCTAGAGACTGATCCAGGTGCACTTAAGAATTCTCCTCTTGTAGGGTGCAATATTCTATAGCTGTCCCTTAGGTCTAATTGGGTTATGGTGTTGTTCACATCTTTGATTTCCATGTTGATTGTCTGCCATCATTGCAAGTGAGGTACTGAAGTCTCCAACTATTATTTTTGAATTGTCTCTTTTCCCCTCTAATTCGGGCAGGTTTTGCTACATGTATATTGGGTCATGCACTGTCTCTAGTAATAAATTTTGTCGTAAGTGTACTTTGATATTAGTCTAGGCCAGCTGTGGGCAAACTGCAGCCCGCGGGCTGGATCAAGCCCGTTTGAAATGAATAAAACTAAAAAAAAAAAAGACAGTACCCTTTTATGTAATGATGTTTACTTTGAATTTATATTAGTTCACACAAACACTCCATCCATGCTTTTGTTCCGGCCCTCCGGTCCAGTTTAAGAACCCATTGTGGCCCTCGAGTCAAAAAGTTTGCCCACCCCTGGTCTAGGCACATCAGCTCTCCTTTGTTACTGTTTGCATGTTGTATCTTTTTCCATCTTTTTGCTTTCAACCTGTTGTGTCTTTGAATATAAAGTTTGTCTCTTGGCAGCAGCAGGGCCAGACCCGGTAGTGGCAGTGGCAACAATTGCCTGACCCCTCCCCTTCCCGCTCCCTGGCAGCTTGCTCTTTCCCCTCAGTCAACAATGAAGGGGATAAATGATCCAGAATGCACTGTCCCTATCAAAAAACAGGAGAAAAGAGTTGCAGAGCTTAGCCTGAACCTCAGCTCTACATCCGAGGATGAACTTCCCTTCTCTGTCAATCATGCAGCAAAAGTATCTACTACAAGCCTGACAGTGACACCAAGGGGAAGCAACGCAGCTCTCTTGGTGATGCATTCAAAGCAGACTCTTTTGTGGAGGGAACTTTTTCCCGCTGTTCCATGTATAGCAGCATCTCCCAGAAGCCAAATGGGCTTCAGGAAAGTGAAGGATTGGGTAAATACAGTCAGCGTAGGAAGGACATTGTTGAGGCCTCTAATCAGAAAGGCTTGGGTCTGACATTGCAAGGCTTTGGCCAGAGGTTGAATCTGGACTGGCAAGATGAGCCAGAGCCTAGCGCCTATGAGCAGGTGTCATGGTTTCCAGAATGTACCACTGAAATTCCTGACACTGAGGAAATGAGTGATTGGATGGTTGTGGGAAAGAGAAAGATGGTTATTGAAGATGAAACAGAGTTTTGTGGGGAAGACGTGCTTCACAATGCGCTGCAGAGTAAGAGTGTGTTTGATGTCCTGGATGGGGAGGAGATGCAGAAAGCTCAGACCGGGCCAATCCCTATGAGATGATCCAAGGAGTCTTCTTCCTAAACAGGGCGCAAGGAGGATGGCTAACATGGATTTTGTATTTGGTCACATTTTTACAAATCCGAGGGACTCTTGTGGGAAACCACTGGTGAAGGACTGGGAACAAAGGCATAGATTTTGAGCTTCTGTACTGTGCTGACATCTGTGCAGGCCCAGTTGTCTCCTCAGAGTATGTGCTGTGGAGGAAGAAGTGGCACGCAAAGCGCTCTGGAATGGCTCTGCAGGGCCCGAACAACTTTAAGCCGGAGGCCTTCTACTCAGCTTCCAGGGAACTCTTTGAATCTTACTATGGCGAGAGTGGGATTGATGGAGACATCACCCGTCCAGACAACATCACTGCTTTTAGGAATTTTGTCCTGGATAACAGATCGCAAGGGTGTCCACTTTTTGATGGCCGATGGGGTTTTCTCTGTGGTGGGACAGGACCTACAAGAGATCCTCAGCAAGCAGCTGCTGCTCTGTCAGTTCCTCGTGGCACTTTCTGTGTCTGGACAGGAGGCCACTTCATCTGTAAAACCTTTGACTTGTTCACACCATTCAGCATGGGGCTCATCTACCTACTGTGCTGTTCATTTGAATGAGTATGTCTCTTTAAGCCCATTACCAGCCGTCCTACCAACTCAGAGAGGTATGTGGTGTGCAAGGGCCTGAAGGTGGGCATAGATGACAGGATTACCTCTTCTCAGTCAGTATTAAACTCAACCAGCTGCAGAACACTGATTCTGATGTCAACCTTGTGGTTCCTTTGGAGGTGATCAGGGGAGACCATGAATTTACTGACTACATGATACAGTCCAGTGAGAGTCACTATAGTCTGCAGATCAAAGTTCTGGCCAAAATCTATGCCTTTGTTCAAGACGTGACCCTGAGCCTCGGCAGGCAGAGATCTAGAAACAGTGCCTTCGTCTTTCGGGGTTCCCAGACCAGGCTTGAATCGCTCCTGCTTCCTCAGACCCAAAATCTAAGTTCTTTGACCTAATACAGGGCACTGAGATTGACATCTTCAGCTCTAAGCCCATGCTGCTCACCTCCAAAACCTTGGAGAAGATCCGCCCAGTGCTCAACTACTGCTGCAGGGTGTCTGGCAGCGAGCAGAAATTCCTCCTCGGCCTGGGGAGGTCACAGATCTACACATGGGATGGCCGCCAATCAGACTGCTGGGTCAAGCAGGACCTGAAGACAGAGCTACCCTGGGACACTTTGCTCGCTGTGGAGATTGTCCATGAGCTGAAAGAGAGGGGAAGGCCCAGCTCGATGTCCTCGTGCTGAATGGCAGTGATGTGCAGGAGCAACACTTTAACCAGTGAATTCAACTCGCTGAGAAATTTGTGAAAGCTGTTTCTAAGCCTAGTTGGCCTGACATGAATCTCATCAGGATGAAGGAGGTGTATAGGCTGGAGGAAATGGAGAAGATTTTTAGCAGGTTGGAGACGAAGATCATTAAGGGCTCCAGTGGCAAACCGAAGCTCAGCTACACCTTGTGCCCACTGGTCTCTACATTGTTAGGACAGTGACTGAGCCATGGACTATGGGATTCAGCAGAAGCTTTAAGAGGAAGTTCTTCTACAAGAAAACCAAGGCCTCTACCTGTGAGCTCCCTGCAGATGCCATTGCCCCATTTCACATCTGCCACTATGGCTGGCGCCTCTGGGAGTGGGGAGATGGCATCCGTGTACATGACTCCCAGAAACCCCAGGACCCAGACAAGCTGTCCAAGGAGGATATCCTCTCCTATATCCAGACACAGCGCCTGAGGACGCCCACTCCTGCTGAACACAGTCATTCAGAGTCAGGGTGCCTTACCTAGGCCCCACAGTACTGGTTCCTTCCCCATCTTGAAAGGGACAGGGGAGCACAGTGATTGCAGCCTGCCATGGGGGGTGGGTGGTCTCCTCTCCATCTCCCCTGAAGAACTCAGTCAGGGGCCTTCAGAGGACACTCACATGTTCCTTCTGGAACCCCTTTTAGACTTCCCTTCCCAGAGACCTGCCTGGGAACTTTCTCCCCTGCCAAAACTCAGCCTGAAAGAGCTGCTCCTACAGGCGGTGTGGAGTCAAGGCCCAGGGCATGTGGGGCTAGTGGAGCATGTGTCAGTGAGCAGCAGGGCTTTAGCTCTGCTGTTGTCTCCTGTATCCTGTAAACTCACTTTTCTGAGTTCTCTGCACTGCCCTGAGGGTGGCCATGCCTCAGCTTTGCCCAACTTTTTACTGTGCCAACTCTAAGTGGGTGAAGGTCTACTGTCGTGAGCTGGCCAGGAGCAGCTGCTATATAAATCAAGGTTTTGTTTCTTTGAACTTGCTCTGTTTTGATGCCAAGTTTGGAGAATTTTCTTGTCCCCCCACTGCCTTGGTCTTCCCTGGCGTTCTTCTCAGCCTAGACCTCTGACAGTCCTGCAGACTGGGAAGGGAGGTGTGTGGGCTCACATCCCTGACAACACATCAGGATGCAGGTAGCACTGTCTGTGGTAGTGGATGTGACCACCTCCTGGGGTGATAGAGCCTTTCAGGGCTGCATCCCCTTTTGACCCAAACCTTGGGCAGCTCTAGAAGAGGAAACACCCTCGAAGCCCTGCCTTTTTCTGTGTCCCAGCAGCAGTGGCCCCACTACAACAGAGGGTACCTCTGGGGTAGGGTTGCACACAGCCCTCTGGCAAGCATGACACCCTCATTTTCCACAGCCACCTTGCTACCCTTTACCCTCTTATCTTCCCCAATAAAGGGCATTCACTTTTTTGTTTAATCCTCGCCCGAGGACATTTTTCCATTGATTTTTAGAGAGAGTGGAAGAGAGAGGGAAAGACAGAGAGAAATATCGATGTGAAAAAAACACAGCGATTGGTTGCCTCCTGCATGAGTCCTGACCAGGGCCTGGGCCAGGGAGAAGCCTGCAACCATGAGGTACATGCCCTTGACCAGAATTGAACTCAGGACCCTTCAGTCCGCAGGCCAATGCTCTGTCCACTGGGCCAAACTGGCTAGGGCAAGGGCAGTTACTTTTGTCATTTTATGGTCACTCTGTTTCTTCTATGTGGTGGCTGAGGAGGAAGAAGGGAAGCTGGGCATGGGCTTTGGGTGGGGAGGGCACTCATGGTTGTTTTTGATGGGAAATACCAGTCAGAGACATGCATACAGGCTCTTTAGAGCTCCATCTCTGTGCTAGACTGGTTTCCATGGAGATAGGGCACTGAGGTTCCCTGTGCGGTTGGTTGGAATTGGCCCCACCTGGGGAGTAGTGTCTCCAGCAAGCATCCACCGGCTTGGCAGCAGCACTGCTAAAATGCTGTATTTCCACCCAGTTCAGGGTATATCAGTGTGTCTTGCAAAATCTTGGGTCATTAAAGATAAACATATTTTTAAAATAAATGAAGTTGTCTCTTGTGAACAACATATAGTTGGACTGTGGTTTTATTATCCTGCTGGTTTCTTGTCTTTTGGTGGAGTTTTATATATTTATGCATAATATAATTACTGATAAGGTAGGGTTTATTTGCCATTTTGCTCTGTTTTTTATGTCTTTTGTCTTCTTTGTTCTTCTGTTTGCCAGTATTGCCTTCTTTTGTGTTAGATATTTTGTAATGTACCATTTTAATTCCCTGTTTTCTTATAATTTTGAGGAATTTTTTTTGTGTGTGTGATTATCTTGGGGACTGTAAGTAACATTTTAAAACAATTTTGTTTGGATTAATAACAACTAGGGTTCTTTCCAACACCAACAACCAATTCTCTGATTCTCCAGACACCAACTGGAACCTCCAAGTCAATTCATTTCTCAAACTGACTATCCAGAGTTAGTGCACACCTCACAGGTTAAGTAAGGGCTTAGTCCTACAAGACTGCCCCTCCCCACTTCAGGTGCCAATCACAAGTCCCAGGCCAATGATACTTCTGACTGACTGGCTACAAATCTGACACACATCTCTGTGTGTTCCCTTACAGACATCTCATTCCCCGATTTCCTTTTAAGTTTTTGGCCAGCCTCTTGTTTGCCTCAACTGGTATGGCTGCCTCAGGTTAATATTAAACAGTTACCACTGATTGTTTTCAACAACTGCCTGGGAGAGAGCTTATCTCACTGAGTTGGCTATGAGTCAGGTCAAAGAAAATCAAGCTATGAATGGGGGTTTTCCAGGGAGCTGACAGATGGGTGACTTATTAGTGACAGTTCTCTGTGGCACATATCAGGATCTCCAAGCTCATTCTCCTCCAGGGGCTGCTGGGCTGCTGATGTTCTAGGCTAGTGTGTGGAGCTGAGAAAAGGGAGACAGGAAAGGAACAAGTTAAAACATCATACAATCCGTTGTTCTTGCTGAGACTCAGCTGTTTCTCTAGAATAAACACTCCTCACATTGTTGTAAGCCTTTGGTTAACTTCCAGAGTTCTGAAAAAGTTTATTTTGATGATTTTTGGCAATGCTTTTGTTGCTTTCATGGAGAAGTAGATTGTATTCTGCCATTTCAGAAATACATCCTCCAGGTAAAAATTTTTAAAGCATTCTTCCTGACCTTTCTGTAGAACATAGATTCTTGAGTCATGATTCTAGATTTGAACCAAAGCACATACCAACCTTTCAGTCAGTATTATTGACATTCTTAGATCCATCTGCAAAGAAAAAGTATGTTTTCTCTGCTTTAATGTAATCACTGTACTTTGTATGTAAAACTATCTCAGAGAACATGAAAATGGACTAGACATGACATAATTCAGAACTCTCTGCAGTGGAACTGATAATAACTGGTATATTGGAATCTACACAGGAAGAGCCATTTCAGTTAGAAAGTCAGAAGCAGCTTCATGAAGGGAAGCAGAACTTTAACACAGTCATGAAGGATACATGGTACTGAGTCCATAAAGGAGAACGAGGAGGACAGTCTAGAATAGGGCCATGACATTAGCATAGTGTAGGAAAACAGTGAGCATAGACCCGTTTTTCTGCTTTAGAGGATTTTGGGGGTTTACTGTTGAATAATGAGATATAAAGGCTAGGTTGCTGAAAGGTTCCAGAAGTGGCAGCTGATTAGACTAAAAGTCCATTTGACATTCTTTAAATATTAGTAAACCAAGTAAATGCTCTGTTTTTGCCTATATTTAAGTTATTTTGCAGACAGGATTTGAAGCCAATAAATTAATTTCTACTGGATTATTGTTTTTGGTGTTGAATATATGAAAATTTCCAATATTTTTAGGTGTCATTTGCCAATGCTCTATATTGGATTAGAATATGGATTAACCAATAACTCAAAATTGGCTGAAAGATTCTTTGGCCAGGCTCTAAGCATTGCACCAGAAGATCCTTTTGTTATGCATGAAGTTGGCGTGGTTGCATTTCAAAATGGAGAGTAAGTACTGAAAGGCCAAAAGCCCTTCTGTTTCCTTTTTATTAGTATAATAAAACCTCAATCACTAGAGTTTAACTGCTCAGAGTGACCCTTCAGTAGATTTTTAAAAGTGTATTCTTTAGGAGAAGGGGGTGTATAGTTAAAAAAAAAGAAATAGAAAGTGTTATCTTGGATTTCTTTAAAAATGCTAAACCTCTGGTTTGGTCCCCTTTAATGTGGGCTATTACAAGCTCCTAAGTTCTGAGATTGGACTGTTGTCGCTGTCAACTCACTTGAGCCCTGCAGGATGGCCTGGGCACTGCAGATTTCTCAGTCATCTATCTCCTTGTTGATTAGGAGTTGGAGTCATGCATTTGAGAAACATTCTCTACAACTTTGGAATGAAAATGTTTTCTGTTTAGCTTCCAGTTAACCTCAAAATTAAACTAGGATGGCCTAACCTGAGTTTACTGGTCAATTGAGGCATTAACTGTAGCCTTGAACATTTATAGAATAAGTAGGTCAATGTCATTCTCAAAGAGAAAAATATGTATAGCTCTTTGCATTAAATTATACATGAATTTAAAACAGTAAATTAGTACTTCTGTAATGGTTTGTTGTGGCGTGAAAAATTGGGTTACCTAGTATTTATAAAAGAAAGTTTGGAGATTTAAAAATAATGTATAATAATATTTTAATATACAGTCAACTCATTTTTACCCCCAAAGTCAATCAAGGTGCTTTCACATTGTGCGGACATGTGCGTTTTCCCAGCTAAGGTCAAACAAATGATGTTTTGCCTTCTTATTTCCACTTTCCTACTTAAACAAGTGTTCTTTTTTACATTCAATTTTGTGACACGTTTTTGTGCTTTTTGTTGGTAATTTCACTGTTTAAAATGGCCCCCAAGTGTAGTGCTGAAATCTGTCTAATGTTCCTAAGCACAAGAAGGCTGTGTTGTGTTGTGCCTTGCAGAAAATACATTTGTTAGATAAACTTTGTGAAGGCATAAGTTACAGTGCCTTCAGTTCAGTGTTAATGAAGCAACAATATATGTTAAATTAGGCATCACTAAGCACAAGCATATATAAAACGGGTTATAGGTTGAACATTTGGTAAAAAATGTGAGCAGAGGTTTGGGAACCTAAGCCCTGTATTTCCACTGGGAGCAGTAGTTCTGACTGCACTAACAGTGTGCATGGTGGGTAGAGAACACAGAGAATAATGAGAATCGACTGTATCTCCTAACATCTTGAACTCCAGTGATATTAATGCCATAAATTCATCATCTATTACAATTGCTATTGCAAATAGTACATTGTAATGTACTACTTACAGAGGTTTACCTCATTTCATTTTTTATATTACTAAAAAGAGAATCAAATTTTTCTTAAAATGTTTATTAAGTTTTCTAACTTTGAATAACCTGCAATCTTTTTTCCTTCTATTTTAGATGGAAAACAGCAGAAAAATGGTTTCTTGATGCTTTGGAAAAAATTAAAGCAATTGGGAATGAGGTATTTTATGTAATATCTATAAATACGCACACTCGTAAGTATGTGTACTATTGAATGAGGAAAATAATATAGATAATCTGTCTTGCTTAGAAAAAAGTAACCTAATATCATATAATAACCTAATATTTATCATAACAATTGTCAGGCAATGAACTGTTTTACTTCATGGTACAAAATGAATTTGTTTCTAATGGAGAGGAGGGTAGGTGTTGGCTCTGTGCTCTAGTTTTGATAGGTGGGAGTAATCAGAATATATTTGATGATTATTTGATACAAGGAATGTGTGATGACTCGTGGAAACTGGTGGGCACTGCAGCACATAACATAATATGTCCTCTAGCACCCAAAAGAGCCTCATCTTTGATAAATGGTTAAATATAGCAGCTGATCCCACTGAAATGGGGCTAAGTGTCATTCAAATTCAGACTTATTATTGTTTTTTTGTTTGTTTGTTTGTTTTTGTTTTAATTGCTTAAAGTATTACAAAGGGTATTACATATGTGTCCCTATTATTGTTTTTCCTCACCTTGTACTTAACATATATTTAGACTATTAACTATTTGAAAAATTTACTAGGTTCTATTGTATGAAAGATGTACCCCATGAATTTGCACTCATGAATTAACCTTCCATCTAGCATGGATGTGTATATACTATATTATTTTAACAGGTTTAGATATTGTAAACTTCTGTAGATAAGGAATTTGCATGTTTCTACTCTCTGGTTCCTGAATCTTTTTACTTGTACCTATTTGGTTTTATTCTATTCTGTTTGCCACTTGCCAGTTACATACTTGGGCATACTTGCCCACAGTCCACATCTTCTTTGGTTGTAGTTCCTCCTTGCTGAGACAGATACAGCTCCCTTGGGCTTCCTGTCAGGTGGCAGTTCACCTGTCCCCATAGACACCGCTTTGTTTATTTTGGTCTCTTCTTACTTGTCATATGAACTTAAAAACACTGTATTTCTGTGTGTTTGCACATGTATGTATATAAACAGGTTCTTCCACAGCACAGTCTTGGATGGACTGGATAATACATGTGTTTTTGTTAATATAGGGTTGCTTCTTAGCACCTTGCCAGTTTTCATACAATTGAATACCTTAGGACCTTGGTACTCAAACTGGACCAGCCGTATCAGCATTACCTGGGAGCTCATTAGAAATACAGAATCTCAGATCTACTGAATCAAAATCTGCAGTTTTAGCAAGATCCCCAGGTGATTTCTCATGTACAGAAAAGTTTGAAATGCACTGTCTTAAATGACACTTAAAATTTAAACTATATTCTTTGATGATCAGAAGGCATTTTAGGAGTCTACAGAAATTTGAAGTAATGATTTTAAGTACAAAAACACAATACCATTAAACTCAGAATTTCCATTAGAAAGTTATATGAAAAGGGGAAAACATTGTTTGACCTTAGTTAATCAACTGCTAAAAATGTCAAAATAGCCACAGGAAAGCAGTCATGCTGAAGAATCACAAAGGGGCCCTAGCTGGTTGGGCTCAGTGGATAGTGTCAGCCTGTCAATTTTGGTCAAGGGCACATACCTCAGTTGCAGGTTCACAGGAAGCAATCAATCGATGATGTGTCTCATATCGATGTTTCTCTCTCTTTGTCTCTCCCTCTCCCTTCCACTCTCTCTAAAAAATTCCTCGGGTGAGGATATTTTTAGTGGTAGTTAAAAAAAAAAAAAAGAAGAAGAAGAAGAAGAAAAAAAAGAATCACAAAGAGTTTGTTTTCATTCAAGTGGGCTGTGCCTCCCAGTACCAGGCTCAGGAGAGTTAGAGAGAGTGGCTCAGACCTGTGTATTCATTTACAGATCAGACTTACTTAATGCATATTGACTGTGCCCTAAGCTCTAAGCTAGGCATTGAGAGGCAAGAGGGAATTTGTTTGCTATTTCCTGCCCTCAGATCGATTGGGGAATTCAGATAAGTAAATTGGCAATAATTTTGTGGTACAAAAGGGTTGTGATTGCGGAAATAAAGAAACCCACATAGAAGGGCAGTTAACCCAGATTTGGGGGTGGATCAAGAAAGCCTGGCTACATCATACACCTCAGTCCTAAAGGATGGTTGATGTTAACCAGGCAAAAGTAAGGAATAGGGTATTTCAGGAATAGGGAACGGTGTGTACAAAGTTGGAGCTAATTTAGTATGACTTGGATTTTGAGTTCACAGAGAATGTCAAGAAATGGGGCAGAAGCTATTAAGGGTCTTGAAGGTGATGTTAAAGTCTGCACCTTATCCTGAGGGGGGTGGGACAACAAAAGGTTTAAGAAGGGCAGCATGGTCAGACTTGTCTGATTGGGGCCCAGACAAGACTTTTTAATGGGTGGTTGTAATTATACCAAGAAGGCTGATAAACAAGCCTTGGTGATTCCTTGGAGGGGTCAGGTATGACATGGGTGCCATGTACTGTGAGGGCACTCAGGAGGAGGTGTGGTTAGGGAGCTGGGATGGCAAGAGAGCGACGATAAGAGTTTAGCATGTGGCTCATTGAATTTGAAGTGCTTGTGAGATGTCTAAGTAGAAATATTTAGTAGACAGAATATAAAGCTCTGAGCTGGAGATATAAAATTTGAACTTCTTCAACATAGATGGGCCCTAAGACAAATTGTGCTAATAAAATAATGTTCTCGGGGCCCTGGCCAGGACACCTATAAGAATCAAACGATGAATGCAAAGATGGGTGGAACAACAAATCGATGTTTTTCTCTCTCTCTCTCTCTCTGTAAAATCAACCAATCAGTAATTTCTTTTAAAAATGTGGTTTTTTTAAATTGATTTTAGAGAGAGAGGGAGAGAAAGAGAGTAACATCAATGTGAGAAACATCAAGCGGTTGCCTTCTGTCCCTGTCTCTCCCCCCATCTCCCCAACCCCCTCACCCCAGTCTGGGGACCCAACCCCCAGGGACCAAACCCTCAAGGACCAAACCCACAACCTGGGCATGTGCCCTGATCAGGAATCAAAATGGCGACCTCTTGGTGCATGGGGTGATGCTCTACCAACTGAGCCACACCAGACAGAGCGATACATAAATATTCAAGTAAAATAATAATAATATCCTCAGGAAGTCTCAGTAGTAGTAAAGAAAGATGGAAAAAACAGCAAATACTCCTGCTTAGTGCTGTGCAAGCACCAGGAGAGAGTCCAACTCGCATAGATGAATGAAATAATGCAGTGCAAACAGGTCAGGCGGAAAAGTGACATCTGGAAGTCATGGGTTTGATGTTGCTGTGTTTCAGGTAACTGTTGACAAATGGGAACCTTTGTTGAACAACTTGGGGCATGTCTGCAGAAAACTTAAGTAAGTGAAGTATTTTCAGAAATATTCTTGTGACTGAAAGTGAACTTAATTTTCATTGTTACATTCTTTAGCCTTTTCCATATTTTTGTGGAAAAATAGTTGTTTTTGTTATCGTTAATTTATAATAATATATAATTTTCAGTAATCTTATAATTTTTAGTAATAATTTTTAGTACTATATCAAGAATTATAATCACTTTTATTTTCTTAGATTAAATAATTTTTAATGTTCAAAATTAATTTAGAAGAACTGGTAATTATACCAGTTAGTATAAAACCACTAGAGCCCCAGTGCACGAAATATGTGCACGGGTAGGTTCCCTAGGCCTGGCTGGCGATCAGGGCCAATCAAGTTCCCCACTTTCCCACCTCCCTGCCTCCTTCCCTCACTCCCTCAGCACCCTGCAACCACTGGTTGCCTGCCATGGTCCGTGCCGTCCCCTGTCAGTCATCGCACGTCATAGCAAGCAATCGGAACTCCTGGTCAAACTCCTGAGGGGACAATTTGCATATTAGCCTTTTATTATATAGGATGTCTACATTCTATCTCACTGTTTTCCGCTTGATAACAGTTTTGTGGTGTGAGAAACAGATGGCAGTTGAAAATAGATTCTTTGGTCCTAACCGGTTTGGCTCAGTGGATAGAGTGTCAGCCTGCGGACTCAAGGGTCCCAGGTTCGATTCCAGACAAGGGCATGTACCTTGGTTGCAGGCATATCCCCAGTAGGGAGTGTGCAGAAGGCAGCTGATCAATGTTTCTTTCTCACCGAGGTTTCTAACTCTATTCTTCTCCCTTTCTCTGTAAAAAATCAATAAAATATATTTTAAAAAAATGAAAATAGATTCTTTAGTTAAATGAATTTGGTAGACTCTAGGTTACTCAAAATTTAATGGGTTTTCTGTTTCAGGATTTCTTGGGAGTCTTTACTATGTATTATGAGCTGCAACATTTCCCAAACTTTATTGAGCACAAAACCTTTTTTTCAGAAAAGATTTTACAGGGAAAGTATTCCAGAGAACTTTTGAAAATGCTCTTCCAAGTAACTCCTTTTGACCTTAAAGCAAACCTCTTGAGTTGCCTTTCACCACCTCTGGTGTAGGAGGTTTGACTTCACATAAGGAGGCCTTGCCGTGTGATAGGGCACAGGCCTAAGTGTCAGGGATTAGGTGCTGGCTCCAGTCTCCTATTAAGCACCAGGAGGAATGCAGCAATACCCCTGCAGGAGCACCCTCAGCTGGCTGAGCGAGCAGGCAGGAAAGTACATGTCAAGGAGGTGTTAAGATACGCAAAAGTGGATATGAAGTACCGTTATCAGTTAACAGTCTAGACCAGTGGTTCTCAACCTTCCTAATGCCGCGACCCTTTAATACAGTTCCTCATGTTGTGGTGACCCCCAACCATAAAATTATTTTCGTTGCTACTTCATAACTGTAATTTTGCTACTGCTATGAATCATAATGTAAATATCTGATATGCAGGATGTATTTTCATTGTTACAAATTGAACATAATTAAAGCATAGTGATTAATCACAAAAACAATATGTAATTATATATGTGTTTTCCGATGGTCTTAGGCGACCCCTGTGAAAGGGTCATTCGACCCCCAAAGGGGTCGTGACCCACAGGTTGAGAACCGCTGGTCTAGACTGTTATTCTAGTACAGTGATGGCGAACCTATGACACGCGTGTCAGAGGTGACACGCAAACTCATTTTTTTGGTTGATTTTTCTTTGTTAAATGGCATTTAAATATATAAAATAAATATCAAAAACATAAGTCTTTGTTTTACTATGGTTACAGATATCAAAAAATTTCTATATGTGACATGGCACCAGAGTTAAGTTAGGGTTTTTCAAAATGCTGACACACCGAGCTCAGAAGGTTCGCCATCACTGTTCTAGTATAGGAAAGTATTTATGTTTTAATAGGTATTCTCATCTTAGACTTAGAATTTACTACTTTTACTGTACTCACTAATTGTTTTATCTCTTTCTTCCCATTCTCCTCCCCTCCCCAACTCCCTCTCTCTCTTCTCTCACAGAAAGTATGCTGAGGCATTGGATTATCACCGTCAGGCATTGGTGTTAATTCCGCAAAATGCATCCACCTATTCTGCCATAGGGTATATCCATAGTCTGATGGGCAACTTTGAAAATGCTGTGGACTATTTCCATACAGTATGTCTTTTGTTTGTACCTAATTTTAAATCTGGTTAACATTTACCACTTTACAAAAAAAGAGATCTTTTCTAGGCAATGTTTTGATACTTTGCCATTTTAAAATTCTTTAGGTGACCTTATATTTTATTCTTTGCAGAGAAAAGTATGTTGTGCAATATTCAATAAATTAGAAACAAATGTGAGACTTGTCTTATGTGTGCAGTGAGATATAGTAGTGTCCAGTGATGTCTGTCAGCCCAGTCTGAGCCGGGCGTTATTCTAGGCAGGGAGTTTGTGTTGCACAGTGAGAACCCTTTGGAAATGCTAGTGGGTTTTTTTAGTCCATTTATGAGTTATAATTAATTTCCTTAGATCACTTAAACATATGAACAAAACAATATGCATTTATTACAAGGAAAGAATCTCTCCTTAATCTATATGCTGTGCTTCATCAAATCTAAGATGCCATTAATAAGCAAGTTGACCACAAAAATAAAACAATCACTGCCACTTAAACTTTAACATAATTATTTCCTGTCAACTGTTTTGTACTTAAAACATGCTCTATTGGATATATTAGCATATAGATTTTTTTCAGGGATCACTCAAGTACCAACATAAAAAGAAAATATAAGGGAAATAAATAGTTAAGATATTCAGTTCTTCACATTCAGAGTGTGGTTCTTCTAAATCACTTTTGTACCAGGTGATAACCCTGTTTTCCCAAAGTAGTGTCGTGGTGCCAGCACACCCTGCTATTGACTCAGGTTCCTTCTCCAGGGGTGGGGAACCCTTTTTCTGCCAAAGGCTGTTTGAATATTTAAAACATCATTCATGGGCCATACAGAACTATCAACTTAAAAATTATCCTGCTATATTTGGTCAAACATTTAATTAACTCACCCCTAATGCCTTGGCAGGGCCAGATCAAATTATTTTGTTGGTCTAATATGGCCCACAGGCCAGATGTTCCCCACCCCTGTTAGCTAAAGACATTGACTCTGCAAATTTTATGCTGTCAACAGAAAGTTTTAGACAACAGCCACAAATCATATATCTTCTGTGTCTCCCCTCACAAGGTTTGTGATCTGGCCTGTGCCATTAACTTGGCCACCAAATCACAGGGCTCCATGTGGACATAAAGTTTTTAAAAATTTTTTGGAGGAGGGGAATTTTAAACATAAAAAAATACAGAGAATAATGTAATGACCCTTCACATACCATCACCCAACTTCAACATTCATTAACTCATGGCTACTCTTGTTTTAGCTGTATCCCCACTAACAACCTCCTTCTACTCACACCTGAGATTCCCTAGAGTATATTGAATTCAGTTTAGCAAGAATATTTTAAAATAAAAGAGAAGAAAATATTTTTTCTTGTAATAACCATGCTGAATCTTTTCTGGCAGGCCCTTGGACTTAGGCGAGATGATACATTTTCTGTTACAATGCTTGGTCATTGCATTGAAATGTACATTGGTGATTCTGAAGCTTATATTGGTAAGATTACAATTATTATTATTGATTTCATAGTCCATTTTATAGATTGTTATATATCTCTGTTTCGGTTTCTCAAAATTTTGTGTGAGGTTCTAGGTTTATTTTTCCTACCATTCTAACTACATTAATATCAAGAAACTCCCTTTTTTTTTGTTAGAACAATGCTGTGAGAATTAATGACTTATTAAGTATTCATTGAGTTTAAAGTTGGATATTTGCTATATGCAAAATACTATTACAGAATTTGTGCAGAGCACTGTGATATATAAGAATTAATTTAATTGCATAATGGAAAAATCTTAGAGACATTTTTCTGATAAAGGGCTCTGGCCTTAATACTTTATAATGCAGGATATAGCATATTTATATTTTAGTAGAATATTAAGTTGGTTTACATTCACGCTACAGTGCTCATAATTCTTTAAATTATTTTTTAATGACAAGCAAGTCATAAATTTGGATGGCATTGGTGTACTTGGATACTCATTTATTTATAAACATTGTAAGGTAAAGAGGGTACAGTGAGGTTAAATCTTGAGATGTGGACTTTGGAATAGGCAAATATTTCTTTAACAGAACATAAAATCATAAAGGGAAAAATGTTATTTGGGCTTCAATACAATTACAATCTATTTGTCAAAAACACAAATATTAAGAGAGTGAAAAGGCATGTGATATACTGAGAGAAGTTATTCATAATACATAGACTTGTCAAAGAACTTGTGTCTAGAATACAAAAAGTCCTACAAATCAGTAAGAAAAAGTTTAATCAAAAACAGGCAAAATACTTGAACAGGAGCTTCACCAAAGAGAATATCCATATAGTTACAAAGCAAATGAAGATGCTTAATATCTTACTTATTAGGGAAATGAAATTAAAACCATAATGAGATAACACTGCCCATCTGCCAGAATGGCTAAAAATTAGAAATACTGATAGTACCTAGTGTTGGTGTAGTATAGATACAGTACAACTAGAACTCTTGTATGTACTTTATTATCAGGAGGGTTATAAACAGATAAAACTGTTTAACATATCTACTAAAGTTAAACAGGCCTATTATATCAGTTATCTGTTGCTGCTTAACAAACCACTCCAATAAAAATGTATTATTTTTCAAAGTTGGCTCTTGATGGTCTCATTCAGTTATGCATCTATGGTCTGCAGGCATTTGGCAGGGCTGATGATCTGAGATGGCTTCATACACAGGTGGGGGGCCTCAGCTGACACTGCTGGGCCTCTCCGTGGTCTTTTATCCCAGTTCTTCATAGCATGGTGGTCTCAGGGTTCTAAAGGACAAGAGGTAAAATTCCAGCCCTCTTTAAAGCTGGAAGTTACACAAAATTACTTCCATCACATTCTCTTCATCAAAAGGAGTCATGTGATTAAGTGCAGTGTCAATCTGGGAGGGGGTTATTCAAGAGTGGCAAAGGTGTCAGGAGGTGTGACTTATTAGGGCATTACTGACCTTAATATGTAGTGTTCTACTCCCAAGTATATGCCCAACAGAAACAAGGGCCTCAGTAAGCCCAAGTTCACACATAAGATTGTTCTTAGCTTTATTCTTTTTTTTTTTTTATAAAAATATACTTTTTATTGATTTCAGAGAAGGGAGAGGGAAAGAGAGATAGAAACATCAATGATGAAAGAGAACCATTGATCAGCTGCCTCCTGCATGCCCTCCACTGAGGATCGAGCTCGTAACCTGGGCATGTGCCCTTGACTGGAATCGAACCTGGGACCCTTCAGTCCACAGGCTGATGCTCTGTCCACTGAGCCAAACCAGCTAGGACCTTAGCTTTATTCTTAAAAGCATCTAATTGGAAATTACCAAATGCCCACCAATAGGTGAATGGAGAAATCAATTATGGTATATTTATACAAAAAAATACTACACAATTAAAATTAAAAGGACTAACTACTGAATCACGTAATATAGATGAATCTCACAGATTTTGACCAAAAAAAACAATATTTACTGATTAATTTCATTTATATGAAGATTAGTAATAAGCAAAACTAATCATTGATGATGCAAACATCAAAGCAGTGATTACTTCTGGCTTAGAAAGGGAAGTATTCACTGGAAGCTGCATGAGGTAGTTTTCTTGGAGCCAGCAGTGTTCTGTTTGGGTCTGGTGGTGATTATGTGGATTTATACATATGTGAGAATTCATCCAGCTGTGCACACTTTGTGGTTTGTAGGTTATGACTCAGTTTTTTAAAGTTAAAAAAGGAAAAAAGAAGCTTGACTTCTGGCATCCTGAAGAACCTAGGTTGAAATCTCAGTTTTGCCACTCAGTAGCCCTGTGGTTTTGGGGCACATCTGAGTATGTTTCTTCATTTGGCCAAGTTGTGAGGCTTAAATGCAAAATTCCTATACAGCTAAGTGAGGTCTGGAGATACAATACTGAGTAAGGCAGATATTTTGCCTGTGTTCACAAAGGTAATGATTTTACAGAGGAGATTTCCAAGTCTACCATTCACTACACTTAGAAGTCTCCTCTATGATTTTATGTCCTGTACTACTTTTTATTTTATTGAGGTATAAGTGACATCTAACATATAAGTTTCAGCTATACAACATAATAATCCAATATTTGTATGTATTGCACAATGAGCACCACAATAAGTCTAGTTAACATGACACTGTACATAATTACAGAATTTTTTTCTTATGCTGAAATTATTAAGATCTACTCTCTTAGCAACTTTCAAATATATAATACAATATTATTAACTACTAGAGGACTGGTGCACGAAATTTGAGCACTCGGGGTGGGGGTGGGTCCCTCAGCTTGTCCTGCGCCCTCTTGCTGTCCAGGAGCCCTTGGGGGATGTCCAACTGCCGGCTTAGGCCCAGGGCTAAGCCGGCAGTTGGACATCTTTAGCGCTACCACGGAGGTGGAAGAGGCTCCCACCACCACCACTGTGCTCGCCAATCATGATCCTGGCTTCTGGCTGAGCGGCACTCCATCTGTGGGAGTGCACTGACCACCAGGGGGCAGCTCCTGTGTTGAACGTCTGCCCCCTGGTGATCAGTGCACGTCATAGTGAGCGGTTGAGCAGCCTTAGCATATCATTAGCATATTATGCTTTGATTGGTTGAACGGACGACTGGACACTTAGCATATTAGGCTTTTATTATATAGGATAGTCACCATGATGTACAAAATAGTACAAAATAAAAATATATTTTTAGAAGGCTTATATGTCATTATCAAAACACCTATTAGTTTGTACTGTGTAAAATTGTCATGTTTTTATGTCAGAAATGATTGAATGTCATACATCTGTTGAAAGTCCTTTTTTCATTCTAAAGATTTTGATATGTGGAAAATATATTTCCCTTCACTGTGGCTTTTATATGCATAAGACTTGTGTCTATATACCAATGCCAAAATGCCAACAGGCAGTTCTTATCTACCAGTCGAGAAAAAAACGCCCACAGGTTCCTTTCATTATGTAAGTGGTTTTAGGAACGGGATGGCTATTGAGCCATGCTAGAGCTTGAAACTGCATGTACTTCTAGAAGCCTTCCCAGTTGTCTCTTGTGATAATAAAATAAAAAAGGAGGAAAATGATTGAAACATTTTTTCTTTCTGAGCTTTACTTGTACTCTTAAAAGTACCATTTGACTTAAATGATAAAGGCTGTGTTATGTAATAATGGAAATGATAGTGAAATAATGGAATTTCTTATTTTGTTCTTATTATGGTGTTTCTTTTTAGGAGCAGACATTAAAGACAAATTAAAATGTTATGACTTTGATGTGCATACAATGAAGACACTAAAAAACATTATTTCACCTCCGTGGGATTTCAGGGAATTTGAAGTAGAAAAACAGACTACAGAAGAAACAGGGCTTACACCACTGGAAACCTCAAGGAAAACTCCAGATTCCAGACCTTCTTTGGAAGAAACCTTTGAAATTGAAATGAATGAAAGTGACATGATGCTAGAGACATCTATGTCAGACCACAGTACGTGATTCCAAATGGGTCCTGACTTTGTTTTGTCCTAGCGTAGAGTAGGTCAGTCAGTGTTCTTCACATCCGTGTCATGTCTTAAGAATTTCCCATTTCTTAACATGAATCCAGACCATACTTCTACATTTAGGAACAGAGACCGGCCTTAAGAGACTGCATAGCACACCTTTGCAGCAGATATTTTCTGATCCTACAAAACAGTTATACATAGTGGAATAAAGAAGGTAAAGCATCTATTATGTCTTTTTTTTCTTTTTCAATAAACTTTTATTTTGGACTGGTTTTTTATTTAAAGAAAAACTGCAGATAGTACAAAGAGCTATATACCCTTCACTAGCTTTCCATTGTTAACATCTTACATTACCATGGAACCTTTGTCATAACTAAGAAACCTACATTTTTATGTTTCAAGTGACTGAACTCCAGGCTTTCTTTGTATTTCACCAGTTTTTGCATTAATGTCCTCTTTCTGTGCCAGCATCCCGTCCAGGGGCCACACTACGCAGCTGTCCTGTCTCCGTAGGCTCTTCTTAACTCAGACAGTATCTCAGACACCTATTGTCTTTCCTGACGTGGAGGGTTTTGAGGAGGACTGATCAGATATTGTGTAGAATGTCCCTCAATTTGAGTTGTTTCGTGTATTTCTTATGATTGGACTGGGGTTATGGATTTAGGAAAAAAACACCCCAGATATAAAGTAATTTTCTCATCACATCATGATTGGGGTACACGATATCAACTTAACACAGATGATATTAACCTTTATCTCTTGGTTATGATGGTGTCTGCCAAGCTTCTCCACTATAAAGTTACTGTTTTTCCCTTTCCAGACTCTATTTTTTAGAAGCAATCACTAAGTCCAGGCGACCCTCAGTGGCACCAGGGGGTTTTAAGCTTTACCCCCTGGAAGCGGGTATATTTGCACATATTATTTAGAATTTTTCTGTAATGAAAATTTGTTCTCATTTATTCAGTCATTTACCAGTATGGACTCATGGATGTGTATTTTATATTTTAGGTTATGATCCCATGCAGTATTTATTGTTTGGCTTTAATTATTTCAGCTTTGGCCATTGGAGATCTTTCAGCTTGGCTCCTGTGACATATCCCATCCAAACCCACAACCTTGGCAATCAGGATGCTCTAACCAACTGAACTATTTGGCCAGGGCTAACCACCAAAACTTTTTATTTTAACCTAAATGCATCCCAGATATTTCTACCTTCTCAATGTGGAAATACAATGGCTAAGGTAGAAGAAAATATCCTATATAATAAAAGGCTAATATGCAAATTGACTGAACGGATGAACGCCCGGTTGCTATGACACGCACTGACCACCAGGGGGCAGATGTTCAACGCTCCACGGCAGCGCTAAGGATGTCCGACTAACGGCTTAGGCCCACTCCCTGTGGGCTTCTTGACTTTGAGAGGGTGCAGGCTGGGCTGAGGGACCCCCCTGAGTGCACGATTTTCATGCACTGGGCCTCTAGTATATAATATATAAGGCAAAAAAATACTAGCTCTCATTTTGTGAGGCCCCCCACCAATAAGGCCTTCTATAAATGAAACTGAGCACTGTAATAAGGCAGCCAGGCCCCATTCTCTCTCAGTTCATCACAGAGAATGTCAGTTGAATGCAATGATGCACTTAAGAGACCATAGCCTGCCCTCTATTTAGACTCAAATAGTGTATTTTTTTGCTTCAAATATATTTTTATTTCAGAGAGGGAGAGAGAGAAACATCAATGAGAGAAAATCATTGATTGGCTGTCTCCTGCATGCCCCTTACTAGGGATTAAGCCCACAACCCAGGCATGTGCCCTTGTCTGGAATCAAATCTGGGAGCCTTCAGTCTGTAGGCCGATGTTCTATCCATTGAGCCAAACGAGCTAGGGCTTGAGTTTTTCTTTTTAATCGACTTTCTACCTCTGTCAGGCATCATATGTACCTGCCTTTATGCCTCCCCTTCTCTTTAGCTGAGGTTAGAAATTCAAATGACTGAACTTAATATAATCATTTTAGAAATAAAAATGAAGGTACTTTTTAAACAGTTTGCTCACTAGACCAAAATATTCATTTAGTTTCTTCATTGTTCATCTATGATTTTTTTAGGTTTCTGGAAAAGCAAACTCCTGATAGTGAGCCATTACAACATTGACTTTAAGACACAAGAGGCAAAAGCTTAAAGACATTTGACTAAGCTGCTTTTCAGATCAGCAACACTTTAATACCATGATTTAGACTTGAGTGTGTCAAAAAGGCAATGTGTAATTGTACTGCCAGGTATTTTTCTGTTACTACCCAATTCTCTAGTATCTCATAACGATGCATAGTTTCCTAAAAAAGCATCCTTATTGCCAACTTTAAAGTGGTCATGCTGTCATCTTCAAAGGAAAATGGGAGTGATATGGTCTCCAGCTGCCGTAAGCCACTATCATCCATCAGTTAAGACTTCTCCCAGTATAACAGCCTTTCCTATGACAGACATGTACCTCAGGACTACATTTATGGGTGGAGTATTCAATTAAGCCAGTGATTTTCAACCTTTTTCATCACATGATACACATAAACTAATTACTAATATTCTGTGGCCCACCAAAAAATATATTATTTTGCTGATCTGACTAAAAAAATAGGTATAATTTTGATTGATTTACAAAATAATATTAGTAAGTACCTACACTTTTTGCTCCAAAGTTACTTTTTAAGAAATCAGGTGCCTATACTTGGATATAAAAATTTCTGGTACCAAGAATTAACCAATCAGATGCAACCATATAGGACATGACCAATAAGATGCAACTCTATTATATGACCTATATATTTATGGTTCAAGATGGCATTCACACTGAATGGCTATTTTTTTTTTGGCTGTTGTTATTTTTAAAAAATATATATTTTATTGATTTTTTACAGCGAGGAAGGGAGAGGGATAGAGAGTTAGAAACATCGATGAGAGAGGAACATCAATCAGCTGCCTCCTGCACACCCCCTACTGGGGATGTGCCTGCAACCAAGGTACATGCCCTTGACTGGAATCGAACCTGGGACCCTTCGGTCCGCAGGCCAACGCTCTATCCACTGAGCCAAACCAGTCAGGGCCATTTTTTTTTTAAACAATCTAAGGGAAAGGAGGTCAGTACCCTTGACTAAATAGTCAGGTATTGCATGTTTTATAAATTCTTGCAGCATGCCTATTGAAAATCACTGAGTTAAGCAAAAGCAAAGTTACTGTATTCATGCTGATATTTTGAGGTGATTTACTACTGGTTTGTTTTGGATATATTACTCTGCATATGTAAAATAGAATATTTAACAGGATGGGTAAATCTTTACATTTTTAAAGACTTTTTTTCATATAAAATCATAACCTATTTTACCAGTGTATTTCATTTACTGTATCTTGACATTTGTATTATAAGATTTTATTTAAAGAATAATTTCAGCGGACAAACCTGAATTCTAAAATCTCATTTTTGTTCATTCATTTCTCAGAACTTTGTGATAATAGGCAGTACAGAATTAGAGGGGTCTTTTAAAATTTAGAGTAGTGTATGTTACTTGGGGGGAAAACATTTGGACATTTTGCTGGCTGGATTGTCAAGAAATACACATCCAACAAACATGTGAGTGCCTATAAGTGCCAGATACAGGCCTGAAGTGGACATGCAGAGTTCAATAAAGACATTAATTCCTGCTTAAGGAAAGGCACAGTTTTGGGTTGTAGGGAGTGTCCCCTAAGCATTGAGGACAATGTAGTAACTAGTTAATGGAGGGTCTGTTAATGATTTGGGGGGATCTCAAATGAATTGACCGTGGCTGGGAAGGCATTTGGTTGGGCTGAAAGGACTTCATAATAACATAAGCCACGGCTTCATAGTGGTGGAGGCAAAAAAATAGGGACACCAGAAACATAAGGCTTCTTCATGATTGTGCCTATTGAGAAGCTGAGGACGAGCGGTCTTTTCTCCATTTGATAATTTTGGTGTTATTTGGCAGAGTAATAAAAGAATTCCCTTGGAGCAAGAGTGCTTCAAAAAGAATAATGTGAGGTGTGAGACTTAGGATCCTTTCTGTTATTACGCCTATCTAGAAATCTCACTTCAGAGCTCAAATTAAATACTGTTAGATGATTATTTAATCTGAATTATAGTTAGAAATTAGAGCGGGAAGGCCTGCAAATAGCAGTTTTTAAAAAGATAGTCCAAATATATGCTATATGCTCTGTATTTAAAGACTTTCTATACCAACTTTGATATAGAAAAGAAAACTGGGTCTAGTTTGTACAACTTTATCAATAGGTGTGTTTTCAATAGTATATCTTTACACTTTATAATACACTGAAAACAGCTCCTGGCCCCTTTGTGGAGTTTTAGAGAACTCAGTTTGGGGACTGTTTTTTAAATCTTTTGGCCCACTAATATATTTCCAGTGTGTTCACAGGGTTTAGTGGTTCAAGGAGCACTGGCTTGCAGTAAACCTGGATTTACTCCCAGGGTCAACCAGTGGCTCCCTTGATCTCTTAATGCCTCAGTTACTCCATTCTCTAATTTCATTTTTATTTTTTTTTAATATATTCTATTGATTTTTTACAGAGAGGAAGGGAGAGGGACAGAGAGCCAGAAGCATCAATGAGAGAGAAACATCGATCAGCTGCCTCCTGCACACCCCCCACTGGGGATGTGCCCGCAACCAAGGCACATGCCCCTGACCAGAATCGAACCTGGGACCTTTCAGTCCGCAGGCCGACGCTCCATCCACTGAGCCAAACTAGTCAGGGCTCTAATTTCCTTTTTATTTGTACTTGAAATTCTTGGGAGAAAGGTACTATGAATTAAAGTATAGCCAACATGTATAAAGAAAAAGAGAAATGAGAAAACGATGAAAAAGTGTTTCATTTTAAAATGAAGAACTTCCATGTATAAATTATACTAACCAAATGTTAATGCCTGTATGAAAAATAAAAATATACAAATGTGAACCTGGCCTAGTTGCTGTCCTATTACTTGAGAGCCCTCCAAAAGTTGAGTAAAAACTACATTTGAAAACCTTACGTCTTGTTTTGTGAATGTCGTGGGTCTGAGCTATTAGTTACTCTAATCCAGCCAGAACCACCATCCATCCAGACAGTGGTCAACGTCGACACCTGAACTCCTAAGGTACGGACAGCTAAAACGAACTTTTTATGCCAGCCAACTCATGCTCTCACCTCTGAAGCATTTATTTTATTCCGTAGAGAAAAGCCACCGATTTGTGCAGTTTGTCAATCGATTCACTTTTCTTAAATAGGATTGCTAGTCTCTGGTGAAACTTTCAGATTTCCTTGGAAAAGAAAAAAAAAATAGCTGTCAATAGTTTATTTAGCACGTGTGTGTAACGTTTAGCCAAAGGGCCTGCTCTTCTCCGTGGGAAACAGATGCAGCCCTGCAGGGCCAAACGCCCTCCGGTCCTCAGTGTCCCGGCGACCGCAGACGAGCTCCGCCCTCGGACCCTCCGAGGTCCCGGCAGCAGCAGAGCGTGGGCGGTCTGACATCTCCCCTCCCGCTGCTTCCCGGTGAGCGAGCACCTGGGCATGGAGGGGTGGGTGCGCGGGCTGCGGCGCCCGGCCCGCCGCAAGGCCACTAACCCCCGGGGTGTCTGCAACCCCGTGTGAGGCGCGGCGTCAGAGGTCTTGCGCGGGGAGCCGGGAAGCCGGCCTGAGAGCCACACGGACGGGGGAGGGGGCGGGCGGTGTCGGAACCAGGGGGCGGGGGTGCAGTGGAGGCGGCGGCGTCGCAGTTCTCGCGAAGTTTAGGCCCGGGCGCGAGGCGGCGGTGGGTCCGCGGCCGGGGCGGGATGCGCTCGGAGAAGGAGGGGGCCGGAGGCTCCGGCGTGGCCGTTGCTGCGCGGAGCCAGAGCGGAAGGGAGAGGACGTCCGCCGCGGAAGTTCACGTCCCCCGGGAGTCGCCTCGGCGAGAGGCAGGGGCCCCGCCGGCCTTGTCCTCCAGCGGTGCCGGCAGCGCAGGCAGACCTCGCGAGGAGAAGAAGACGGTCCTGAGCAAGGTGGGCGCGACCCGAAGCCTGGCGGGGTGGAGAGGATGGGGGTCCTGCCGGCGTGGAGGTGCGAGCAAAGTCGGGAGGAGAGTCCAGAGCCCGGCGGGAGGGCGAGGGAAGGACGCCGGCTGGGCGGAGCGGGGCTGGGCTCTGCCGCCCTCGCTACCGGAGGCGGAGGGTTTCAGCGAGATGGGGCGGGAGAGGACGGGGTGGTGCGAGTCAGCGCCCTGGGAAGACTGGTCCTGAGCGAGGCGGGGGCGGGGCGAGGGAGGAAGACCTTCCTGACCGAGGAGGAGGCGGGGCGAGGGCGAGGGCGGGGCTGGGTGGGCGAATGTGAGAGTGGGCGGGGCCAACGGGTAGGCTCTCGGGGCGGGGCCAAGGTGCATTCCTTGGGCTGGTGGGCGGGGCCGAGGAACTGGGCGGGGCCGAGGAACTGGGCGGGGGCACAGGGTCGGGGCGGAGCTGCTAGCGTATCAGCACCGCGGACAGCGGCCGGGCAGCGAGTCCTGAGCCCCTCCTGCAGCCAGAGTTTTCCGGTTTGGGGAGAAAGAAACGTATTTTCAGTCTCTGGAGGTGGACGTGTCCCATTGGGGCTGAGACGCTGTGCTCAGCAGCTCCACACGGTCGAGGTCCTGGGCCGGAAGGGGCACGAAAGAAGGGGTACGGCTCGGGGAAGGTCCTGTCAGGTCCTGGGAAGCTGGGAAGAGAGGCTGGAAAAGCCTGGTGGGCGGTGGGAGAGGACCCGCAGTGTGGACACTCTGGACTGGAGACGAAAGGTGTCCAATGCAAGTGGCATTCCTCTTGGCAGTAAGAACAGACACACCGTTTATTTGTTACCGCTGCTAACAAACATTCTAGCATGGATACATTCCCTGCATGGGTCTTACCTTCTAGTGTGGCTTAACCCTGCAGAGAGAGTGTAGGAGAAGCTATTATTTTTCACCTCGGGCACAGACATACCAATGGGTTGTCCAGTGGTAATGAAATGATTATATGAAAAAGAACTGTTATGCACAGCCTTTTCTGACCTCAGGGATCCTTTTTCAATTATTCACGCTTCATTACCCTATGACAGCCAAGTTCTCATGTACGTTTTTCTTAACTTTTCCTAAAGTGTTTTTGCTAGACTCCTGGATTAGATTTTCCTCTGAGCATGAATACAGGTCGCCAAGCATTGAAATAATTAATTAAAGCTTAATACCGTAAGAGTGAAACAAAACCCAACCAGCTTCCTTTCCCCAGGTAGTCATCCGGCGCCTTCCACCCAGCCTCACCAAGGAGCAGCTGGAAGAGCAGCTACACCCACTACCTGCACATGATTACTTTGAATTCTTTACTGGGGATCTCAGGTGAGAAGCTGTTTACCAACATTAAGAATCTTAGAGGCATTGTCTCTTTGTTGCAAATTATCTATATATATAAAAGTCTAATGACTGAACAACTGGTCGACCAGCTGCTATGACCACCAGGGGGCAGACACTCAATGCAGGAGCTGCCTCCTGGTGGTCATTGTGCTCCCACAAGGGGAGTGCCACTCAGCCAGAAGCGAGGCTCATGGCTGGCCAGCGCAGCTGCTACAGTGGCAGGAGCCTCTCCTGACTCCACCAGTGCTACTGAGCAGTAGTAGCAGGCGTGCGCAATGGGCTGGGATGAGTGCGAGTGGCACAGTGCCCAGACCCGGCTTGGGCTCCTCCTGGGCTACCTGCCACTTGGCACACTGCTACATCCCTCGGGGGATGTCTGACTGCTGGTTTAGGCCAATCCCGCAGGCCAGGCAGGGATCGGGCCTAAACTGGCATCCGGACATCCCCAAAAGGGTCCTGGATTGCAAGAGAGCGCAGGCCAGGCTGAGGGACACCCCCCTGCCCCTCCCCCGCCCTTCGTGCACGAATTCATGCACTGGGCCTCTAATTGTAGATAATAGAAGACATCTCCATTTCCCACATGTTCCCAGAAATCAGAGCAGTCCTTTATTTCTGCAAGTTATTTTAAGTAGGCAGATCATTAAAGGCCTCTAAAATAGATTTGAAATATGCCTCTACTGGCATCACCAGTCTAAGAAAACAAAACCAGACCAAGTAACAACATATTACTTAATTTTTGTTTTTGAATATCAACAAACCATATTTCATGTAGCTTTTTAAAGTAAAATGTATTAAGATATAACAAAGTAAATTGAATGTACAGATGTATAACCTGATGAATTTTCACAAGAGAACATGCCCATGTAACTAAGACCAGATAAAGAAACAGAAATCCCAGACCCCAGAAGTCCCACTCTGCTCCCTTCCATCACTGGCACCCAGACTCCACTCCACTCCTCTCAGTTTATATCTTTTTCAGCTCCCTTTTACAACTTGGGAGATGGATGACTCTGACAACACTTTTTATTTTCAGATCTCGCTGAAACAAAGAGAGTGCTGAGCTCAGGTTAGACCTTCAACAGGTGACAGTTCAGCTGTGATTTAGTGATTTTCACTATGTTTTTATTATTATCTTTGTTATCCTTTTTATCTTCAATATCATGGGTTCTTATTTATGGTAGCCATAAAACTTTCCTTTTGAATAAATACATTAAAATAAATAATGTCAGTCTATTCAACAAAAAATAACCTCTAATAGATAAATATAAATATGGTTTAAAAAAACATAAAGATGATATTCAAATAACTAAAATTTAGGAAAACGTACAGTTAAAGGAGGGCTGACACTGGACCCCGACCTGCTCAGATTGGAATCCCAGACCCACCTTTTAACTAATGGCTCCCTCTGAAACTACCTCGTTTCTCTGGGCCTCAGTGTACTCATCTGTGACATCAGGTTAGAGTATCTGCCCTGAAGGAAATTGGTGGTTGTGAGTTAGCAGAGAAAGGCTTAGTTCTGTAGACCCTGTTCACTGTGCTACAGTAAATACTCTAACACCTAAAAATGATATCTAAATCAGTAAACAGTCTTTTTCACAATATAACATTTTATTCTGTGAAGGAATTATAACTAGATTGTATTGCAGCCACGGTGCAAGATGAGGCGTGACTTTGCTTTTCAACCCCTGAGAACCAGTATTTTAGCCCTGGCTCCATGCAGTAGAGAAACTAACCTAGAGTCTTTCCCAAGTCATTAAAAAGATATCAGTTAATGTTTTGTTTGTTTGTGTGTTGTTGTTTTTTGCTAAAGAATATCCAGATTGTTGTCATTTACTGAGAGATGAATCTTTTGACAAAGAAGTTTTATCTGAAGTAGTTTTGTTGTATTCAGACAAGGAAAACAAAGGCAAAATTAAAGAAGTCCTATTTTTTACTAACCATTTTCACTGTTATTTCTCATTTCAGTCTTTATCCTCATCTCTACTCAAGAGCATACATTAATTTTAGAAATCCTGACGACATTCTTCTTTTCAGAGATCGGTTTGATGGCTATATCTTCATTGACAGCAAAGGTTGGGTCATTGGCTTTTTAAACCCTTTGTTACAATCTTTAAGTACATTAATTACATTATGCTGGAATATTTGTGAGTGTTAATAAAAAAGCTATCAGATACTAATCTAAAGTAAAGCAGAAATATGCATCATGTTATTGTGATTATATGCTTGTTAAAAATTAAAATGATATATAAATGGAAAGGATTCTAACAGTTGTGTAATAGTGATAACCTATTTATGTATTATCGTTGGAGATTGAAGTTTTTCCATATAAATGTGCTTTCTGGATAAGTGAACTTTGCTTTTTATGTCTCCAAACTAAATTATTTTACCCATGTTTGATAAAATTTTCTAAACTATATTATATATTTATATCAGCATCTTCCTAAACAGAATATTCTTCACAATTATGCCATTTCTGGATGAAGCCATGAGGGAAGGGATTGTAATAGTGAGCATCAGTTTTTGACCCTGTTTAACAGGGTTGTCTGCTGAGACAATGTAATTTACCTCTACGTTAAATGGTTCCAATTCTCTGTACTTTTTAGATTCTACTTATGACATTTTTTTCTATTTCCTCCTTTCCTGTCAGACTGTCAGCCATTGTGTTCACTGCTATCATGTGTGTACACTTTTAAGAGCTTGTTGTTTTCTATACACCCATCACCAACCAACCTCTTTCCATTTCACCCCACCCCCAACTACTGACAAGAGTTTTCTTCCCTTCCACTGTGGGGGGCCGGGGGTGGGGCGAGGTGGTTAAAGAGTGACTAGATTGAAACTCAGACATTTTTGCTGTGAGTAAAAGCAAGTTTAGTGCTTGAACTATTTGACATTTCTGTTGAATGCTCATTTATTCGGTAATTCATTCAAGTGCCTCTTATCTTTCTTCTTTAAAAATTGTGGTAAAATACACATAACATAAATTTACCATCTTATTTTTTTAAGTGTGTAGGTCAGTAGTATTAAGTATATTCACATTGTTGTGCAACCAATCTCCAGAACTCTTTTTAGCTTACAAAGCTAAAACTCTGTACTCATTAAATATCAACTTTCCCCATTTCTCCCCCCCGCCCCAGCCCTGACAACAACCCTTCTAATTTCTGTTTCTATGAATTTAAATACTCTAGATACCTCAAAGAAGTGAAATCATACAGTATTTGTCTTTTTCTGACTGGTTTGTTACACTTAGCATAATTTTTTCGTGGTTCACTAATGTAGTGTTTGTCTTCCAGACAAATGAGAGAATTACAATATCATAGTCACCTGGTCATTCCTGACAAGTCCAGAGTGATTACTCAGTGGGTTCAGTATGGAGGTAGAATGTGCTATTTTTATTATTTTTATTAAGCACATAGCAAGTTCTCCCAGTGATCATGTCTATGTGCATGCCCCTCCGCCCATATCACAACAGAATGAATTTGTAGTGACTTTCAATCTGAACTTTTTTATTTGAAGCAAATCTTACTTGAATATTATGTATACACTTTGAAGGCCCCTCTTTTAGCCACGTGTCTATTCAAAAGCAAAATAATTTTCTTGAATTCATATGGCAGGTTAATAATTGAATTAACCTTTTAAAATTAAAAAGATTTAAATGTGACTAGGAAACTGATTTAAAGATATTACACTCTTTAATGAGGAGAGGTAGGCTTAGTG
The DNA here is from genome assembly GCF_014108235.1 of Myotis myotis. Lineage (NCBI taxonomy): Eukaryota > Metazoa > Chordata > Mammalia > Chiroptera > Vespertilionidae > Myotis > Myotis myotis. The sequence continues at coordinate 66,533 of NW_023416372.1, read as the reverse complement.
AGGTATAAGTAACATATGGCAGAATTCGTCATTTTAAGGTATATAGTGTGATGAATTTTAAATGTATTCAGTCATGTAATCACCACTACAATGTGAGGAATCGTTTTATTTAATAAACAATAGTTCTCCTTTACTTAAATGTGGAGTCTGACATGCTAAGGTTGCACTTGCTTAAAAGTATAATTAAATTATAGTTTAACCACTAACATTTTCATTGTTATGTTCAATCCTTAAGAAAGCTAGATCATTCTTCTACAAAATGAATATAGTAGAATTTCAGAATGATTTTTGGAATTTTTGTTGTTGTTGTTGTTAAAGGGCTAGAATACCCTGCAGTGGTAGAGTTCGCTCCATTCCAGAAGATAGCCAAAAAGAAGCTGAAGAAAAAAGATGCCAAAACCGGAAGCATTGACGATGGTGAGTCCTTTTTCAAAGGCTGGATTATGAACCTACTAAATTAAATACAATGATCAAATGCAGTTTATCTCCTTTATATGGGGAGGAGTGTATTTATTTTTTCTCTTTAAATGTACAGATCCAGAATATAAGAAGTTTTTAGAAACTTACTGTGTGGAGGAAGAAAAAACTAGTGCCAATCCCGAAACTCTTCTGGGAGACATAGAGGCAAAGACAAGAGAACTTATTGGTCTGTTTTGCTCATTTCACCTCTTTACTGTTTTAAGATATGTATTTATAGAGTATATACGTATTTCTTCTTTTTTATGACTTTCATAAAAAATTGACACCTTTGACAGGTTTGGCAGAAATGTAGAATATTTCCTACTTTTGACAAAAGCGTTGCAAGACAGCAGCTTGGGGAAATATTCTGAGTATCTGTGGATGGGATAGCTTGAGCTTTCAGTTACATTATACTCACCTTGTTTCAGAGTTGTGGCGTTTGAACAGTAGAAAAGACATTTGAGTGCTCTGTGCCTGGCTGTACTCGGGAAGGAGCGTTATATCTCAAGGTTGGAGTCAGTATCTTTTCAAAGACCAGCCACTGAAATGAAATGCGTGGCTTAAGTATGAGATCATCTTTCTGTTGTTCAAAAACCTATCAGGCCTCCTGAGCAAGCCAAGCAAACAAGTGGATAAACCCATTCAGAATACAGAATCCAGTTTGAATCAGGCCGTCAGCCCTACACCTGCAAGTGGTGTGTCTTAGAAATAAGTGGTTATCTCCTAGTAGCAGTCTCCAGAAACTCAAGAGTAGACATGAGACACCTTTTTCTAATTAAGTCTCCTTATTTTTTAAAGATTTTAAAGATTACATTGAAAACAAGTATTTAAAACAAAGGAAAGAGATCTTATTTTTTAGTTAAATACTTTATTACAATTATTTTGTTTTAGCTAGAAGAACCACACCTCTTTTGGAATACATTAAAAACAGAAAATTAGAAAAGCAGGTATGTCTGGCCTTTTGTGCATATGCTTTATGTTTCTGCCACATCCACGCAGACAGTTTACGCACAGACTTTTCCACCTCCTTAGAGGATTCGAGAAGAGAAGCGAGAAGAGCGAAGGCGAAGGGAATTGGAAAAGAAACGCATACGCGAAGAAGAAAAACGAAAGAAAAGAGAAGAAGAAAAATGTAAGAGAAAAGAAACAGATAAGCAAAAGAAAGCTGCTGAGAAAGAAGTAAGGATTAAGGTAATTTGGAGACCTTTCATATCTTTTTTCCAAAAATAGTTCCGCTGTCCTAATTGTGCCTTTTCAGTATTTTAGCTCACTGGAAATAAAGGAACATTTTTAATTTGTCTAGTCTTTTTTTTACTATAGTTCCTTATCTCTATTCTTTAATAGTAGTTCTCAAACTGTGTTCCCTGAGCCCTTGGGGCTCCTTGAGCATGCTGTGTTTGGAAGGACTGAGTGGGTGGGAGGGTGGAGGAGGACCAGCCTCCTGAGTGTGAACAGAGCACTTCACTCAGAGGAGCCCTGCATTTAAGTACCATAGATTGGGCTCCTGCTTACATTTTATTTTAATGAAAATATTTCCTGACTAAAAAATACACATTTGAAAACCATTGGCTCAATGTACACTAGCCCTGCCTTATGAAGGCTGACTCGTAGAACTGGGTTTCTCACGGAAATGGTTTCTGCATCTCTTGCCCAATTTTTCCTTTGCCTGAGGCATTCATTTAGGAGGGTGGTTTCGTGTACAGAGGGAACTTTTTGCTATGTAAAATATGTTGCCCCAAATTACAGTCAGCCCTTCCTTGTTAGTGTTCTGCTCAGATGTGCTTAGGTTTCAACCTAACATGCTTCTTAACTCACTCCATGAAGGGAATAAGGTGCCTTATAGGACTTCATTAAAATTGTGTGATAGAAAAGTAATCAAAGGTCAGTGCTTGCAGGAAGATAGAGAGTAGAAAGGGAAAGGATGGGGAAGAGATCAGTCTCCATTATTGTGCCATAGATTAGTTTCTGATCAACTAAGAAGTTGATCAGAAACATTGTTTTCATTATCCATGAGGAGAAAACATGCCAGTTCTTTAAGGGAAGCAAAGCTTTTTCTAGGCCTTTGCTTCTAAAACAGTTTCTCCCATATGGGGTGTCCTAGCGACGGAGGGAATGATTTCTTAACAATATTTCTACAAAAACACATCAGCATTTGTATCAGTCAGGACTGCTTAGGTTATGCTGCAGTAACAAATAATTTCAAAAATCTCATTGGTTTCATAAAACTCAAGTTCTCTTCTTGTTCATGTCACTTGTCCATTGTGTATTACTCATTGTAGCCATCCAGTGACCCAGGCTGATGGAGGATACATCTTGGCATTTGCTCCTACAATCTTTATGACAAGGGAAGGGAATGTGTATTTGGCAGATTGCACACTAGTACTTAAATCTTCCATGTGGAATGAACACATCCCGGTGCCCACATTTCACTGGCCAAAAAGCAAGCCACGTGACCCCACCTAATCTCAAGTAACAAATAAAATGAAACCTTAATATTACAGGAAAGGTCTTTGTCATTGTAGAAATTCAGCTCTGTCATGACCAGGGACAAAGTAGGTATATATTTAATGCAAATTTAATGGTCACAGGTGTGCGAACACTAACCTTTTCATTTTACTTTCTGAACAAAGAGTTGTAGCTCCCTCAGTGCCTAATGCTTCACATTCTCAGAAACACTTTTGTCAATATCTGAGAGTTTTCTGGAAGAATCACTGAAACTTGTAGCCTGTAATTTCAACTATGTATAGTTTTATAGTTATTTTTTAAAATATATTTTATTGATTTTTTTACAGAGAGGAAGGGAGAGGGATAGAGAGTTAGAAACATCGATGAGAGAGAAGCATCGATCAGCTGCCTCCTGCACATCCCCCACTGGGGACGTGCCTGCAACCAAGGTACATGCCCTTGACTGGAATCAAACCCGGGACCCTTCAGTCCCCAGGCCGACGCTCTATCCAGTGAGCCAAACCGGCTAGGGCTCAACTATGTATAGTTTTAAGTAAGACTTCAAGTATTGGGAGTACAGCATGTACTTACTCCGTTTGGAGAATGGGATTAAAATCCAGAATAAACCAAAGATACGAAAACAAATTTAAGTCAGTAAAAGTAAATATAGGATCCTTCATAAAGAAAAAAATGAAAGACTTAAACACAGCAAGAGAAAGTTATATAGTCCAAATCTGGTAGAACAAAATCTTGGTTGGACCCAATGACGTGAGTAGCCCACAGCTCCTGTTCTGAGGAGAGTCTGGTGTTCTAACCCAATAGTTCACATGTGACCCAATAAGCCTTTAAAAAGCATCTTTGCTCAATTTGGGCAGCTCTGACTTATGAATGATTTGGAGAATTTAAATTAAAAAAACAAAACTCTGAAAAACAAAGTCTGTGAAGAAATGCCAACAGAATTAGTATTAATACCCTAAAAATAGAATAAAATTTGCAGAAGTAGATCTTTCATTTATGTTCTACAAACTGACTTTTATTTCAAAGAGCTGGGGAACTAACTGGATGGGAGGCGCACATAAAAGGCATACTAAATTAAACACATCATAGCAACCTTCTAGGTCTGTTTGAAGAAAGGGAATAATAATTTTTGAAAACACTGAAACTGTTCTAAAAGCCATTAATATAAAGCAGTCTTTAAAAAAAATTTTTTTTTCTTATTACAAAAGATTTTGTATTGATTTTAGAGAGGGAGAAGAGGGGATAGGGAGAGAAACATCTGCGAGAGAGAACCATCGATCAGCTACCTCGCGCATGCCCCCTACTGGGGATTGAGCGTGCAACCCAGACATTTGCCCTGATTGGGAGTCTAACGGGTGACCTCTCAGTGCACAGGACAATGTTCAACCAACTGAGCCACACCAGCAAGGGCAATACTTGTTTATTTTTAAAAAACTAGAACCTGTAGGTGAAAGGAAAGAAACTCATTTCAGTTCTGTCACCTAAAAATAATCACTATGAACACAGTGTTGTAATCTTTCTGGACATTTTCCTACTCGTGTGTATCAACATAGAAATAGAAGTCAGATCATTCTTCTGTGACATTCCTTTATTCGTTAATACCAGCATTGAGGCGCCACATTAACTATCCTACATCATTTTTCACAACCATAAAATGTTTTATTGACTGAACGTTGCCCTAGGTGTTTAACCCAAAACCTGTTCATTGGACCTTTATCTTTGTTTGTATTCAGACATTTGGGCTCAATATTGGTATATAGTTTAAATTATTTATTAATACACTCTTAAAGTGACATTTTACTAACATTATAATTTCTCAGCTTCTTAAGAAACCGGAAAAGGGAGAGGAAGCAGCCACTGAGAAACCAAAAGAACCTGGAGAGGACATTGAAAGTGGAGAGGGACCGTGGGAAGCCGGTCCTGGCTGCGCCGTGGGGAAGGCCACGCCCCGGGAGAGCCTGCTGGAGGAGCGCAGGGAAAAGTGAGCCCCACGCTTCTATTTCTTTGGCCACGTTCAGCATCACAGGATGGTCATCCATCATGGTCCTATATCCTTTGTCAGCACGAGTGCTCATATTTCATAGTATTCTTGGAATTCTTGAATGCTTGTCCACATTTTTGTTTCGTTTTGGTCATGCTAGGAACTTGGTAAACCCGTTTAGTCTGTAGCCTCAAGTCTATCTTTGAAGCAGAGAAATATCTTCTGTATTTCCTTTGGGTTTCTCTTGTTGCACTTTAGGTCTTCTGGATCTTCTTCCCGTCTCCTTTCCTTGAGATATTTATCAGTTTGTAATTTTTCTGTGTCTTCTGAGATACCATGCCCATTTGGTCTTCCAGACCTTCAGTTCTCTATGGAATTATGAATTTGAGAACTTGGTCTTTCAGGTGCTGAAAGTCTTCCTGTCCTAAAAAGATAGAATTCTAAGTGCTGTAGTTCCTTTGTGGGAGTTGTCGGCCCTCTGGCCCCATGGACTTTGACACACAGCTGTAGAACCTGGTGTTGTGACCCATAGGTCTTTACCTGCTCATGACATGAGCTCACAAAAGGACCTGGGCTTCTCTGGGAACAAGACAGACATAGCAGTCTGCTCAGGGTCCAGAGAAAGACCAGCCATTCACTTGTCCAGAGGTAGGCCCTTCGTCCTGCCCCTGACCCTGGGTTTGGTCATGTTCCAGTCAGTAGGGCCACATGCAACTGGGCTTCTTGTCCCCCTGACCCAGGGTTCCTGCCCATGCCTTGCATTTGGACACCTGCAGAGCCTCCTGGAGGCAAGGGCTGTTCCGCTCACAGGAGTGGCTGGAAGTGGATTCAGGTGCAGTAGGCAAGGTCATGGGATTAAGCTGCTATTTGCCCAGGAGCAGAGTAATCTGAATGATTTATGACTGCCTTCCTTGCATATAGAGTTATGTAAAGTTTTCTCTCCCTCTTTTTGGTGGGTTCTAGTTTATTGGTTTGTATATAAAATTAATTTATACATGATATCAAGTCTGATGTCTTAGAATTATGGTTTATGTTACAGACAACGCAGTTTCTTAAGAAGCTGTCAACCGGTGGTCTGCAGATCACTGGTGGTCCGTGAGGTCCAAAAGGTTGGCGACCGCTGGCTTAGGACACAACACTGCCTTTTGTCATGTTTCTGGCACCAGTTCACGCTTTGCTTATAGATCTTTTTGTCCCCACCAGTCCTGCCGCTTCTGTACGTGAGGGGTCCACAGGTGGTATGTAAGGACGTTTGCCAGCGGTTGGTGGAGGGAAAGACTTTAAGATCCAAATGAGCTAACCAGCCACTTGTTTACTTACTGTTCATTTAATAGTTTGACATATCCACAAATGTTATTAAATTTCAGGTAGTTTTAACTATGGTTGAAGCAGCAACTAAGCGGTCACTGTCAGCTCTGCCTCATGATGGATGTGCATTTGGGATACTTGGAGTCACCTGACCACGTGTAGTCTCATTTACTTTATCTGCAATGAGGGGGAAATATATTTATTTTGGAGGTTTACTGAGAATTTTAAAAATATGTGTAATTGGTGCCTTAGCATATCACTTAATACATATGTGTTACTCAAGTATAACAGGAAATATTGTTAATACTTGTAATTGTAATTGTAAATATTGTTAATTGATTCATAGTTTTTATTGAATGCCTGTGCATGCAAATTTGGCATTAAGTGATGGGCAGACTTACATGTTCCTTGCCTTTTCTGGAACTTGGAGTCTGGAAGGGAAGATAGGTCATCAACAAGCAGTTTATGAAAGGTTACTGATCATTTGTATTAAATCACAGGTCACAAAATGACAGTGATAAAGAGCAAAAGGATATGGAGAGAAAATTTCGAGAAAAAGAACTTGAAACACAAAGATACCACTCGGATGACAGCAGAAAGCTTAGAGCTCACTACGAGTTTGACAAGTTTTCAAGAAGAAATGAAGAAGAGATGAAACCAGGGAAAGGATTCACCCCAGACAGAGGGAAGACGGGGAGCCAGGACCGTGGAGTCCCGGTGGAAGCAGCAGAGAGACCAGGGAGAGAACAGAAGAGTGAGGACAGCCCGGCCCCCAGAAAGGAGAGAGTGCGAAACAAGGTTCTTTTCTTCATTTGGGATAATCCCTCATTCATCTGTCTGTGCTAAAAGTATGAGCTGTACTTTTGCAGGCTTATGACTGCTCTTCCAAACAGAAATTCTTTAATTTCACCTAAAAAAGGAAAATCTACACAGGTGCCTGAGGTGCGGGATCTCTACTCTGGATCCTGCGTTATCTTAGAGGGTGCACTGCCCTGAGCCTGTATTTGCTAAAGCAGTTATTCTTGTCCACTTAGTGGGCACCAAGTGCTGAATGACAAATAAAAAAATAGAACCAGCCATCTTTTCACCAGGAAAAAAATAAGCTTTTATTTATTATAAAACTAGCACTTTCATACTATTTGCTTGAGAAGAAATAATGGAATATTATCAGATTTACCACTAAGACAGTAAGGAAAATATTAACATTTCATGAAGCTTTCTTTTCCATTATTAACAACATCTGATGATTAATGGACAATCAGATGGCTCATTAACACCCAGAGGTAAGACCCGCACAATCAGATTGAGAATGCCCACTTAGCCCAACAAACAGGTTTTCTTTCAGAAATTTGAGGTTAATTTGTATTCAGATCTCATTGTCAGGGAGAAGCGCTATAAATGCGTTCATCTCCCTTCCCGGGCCAGGCCCCATGATGCTGTCAGTCCCCCAAAGCCTGCCCTCCAGGTGAGCAGCTGGGTCTGAGGCTGCGGGTCACACCCACCTCCTGCCATTCCAGACCCTTGGCAGCCACTCTGTTCTCTGTCTCTGTGACTTTGTGATTTCAGGAGCACTACATAAACGGAAACAGAGATTGGCTTTTTCACTCAGCATGATTCCCATCAGATCCATCCAAGTTTCAGCGATGTTGATTTTCTAAGTATTTCCAGTAAAGCCAAGGGAGATCTTCAGAAAAGCCAGCACCTTCTAGCTTCACCCTTGACTGGTCAAGTCTGTATCACAAAGGGTTCCTGTAGCTGCCTTGACCTTGGGTACACCAAGTACAGCCATGAGTCTCATTGATGGGGGCTGTTCCTGTGAGCACTCGTTTTCCAACGGAGTGATTTGGGTATTTGCACAGCTGTAGGTGTGGGAACTTGCGATGACTCCTGTCAATTAAGTTTGCAGTGTGGTAGTAGTGATAAAGTGCTTTGTGGGTAATAGCTCCTTTCGTACCAGACCTGGCAGGTTATGATGTGTTTTTAGGGTCAGTTTCAAACTCTGTACACGTTACCCTGGTGAAGAACAGAGCCACCTTGTTGGTGCGGGAGATGGTGGGTTGTCAAGCCTGCATCTTGGCCTACACAGGGGTCCTATTGAACCCTTTCCCACTCTTCTCATTGGTCAGGCTTATATTAAGAATATTATGATAAATCCAGGTGGTGACTGTGGGGCCTCCACACACAGCCTTGGAGTGGGTAAAGCGAGTCGCACTGTCCTTGCACTCCCGGTGGCCTGGAAAGGCGAGGGCTGCTGGTGCTGTCATACGCGCAGGCAGGGAAGGAGCACCGAGCTGGGATGGGGTTGCTGCCTCCCTCTCTTGGAGCGCTGGCTTTCCTGAGGAGCAGTTGTTCCCACTGGGAGTGTAGGTCCCAGCCTTCAGAATCACACTGTCCTTCCCTCATTTCACTGTCCTCGTGCCTGGAAGCTATTTAAGTGCATTTTGTGTACTTTATTCAGTCTCTGTTTTTATTCCACCACCTCTAAGAGTTTAATAAGATGATGGGTATTTTCTGTTAAGGGGACAGTTCAGAAATAATCCACATGAATGTTAATAACTGTTTCGTTAAGCGCTCTAAGAGGCCTCCTAGGGGCCGTGACTCATTTTGTTTCAGACTCAGGTCCGCTGCTTGGCGACTATGTGGGACTGAGATGTGTGTGTTGACTTGTCATCTCTCAGACTGGCAGGAGAGGGCCATGGTGTACTGTTTCCACAGAGTGTTGTAGGTTTGAGCAGTAACATAGTAACTGTATTTTCATGGCTTTTTATTGCCTTGAAATGCTTGGTTTCTGAGAGAGTGCTGTGAAAAAAGGCTGATTTTTAGCTGTAAGACTGATAATCTTTAGATATTTAAGATCTTCAGTCCCTAGAAATAGTGATGTTGTTCCCTCCTGCATTGCCAGCCCTTGGAAGAGTAACCCACCCTTTTATCCTAGCAGGACCGGCCGGCCTTGCCACTGTACCAGCCAGGAGCTCGCATGAGAGCACGCGAATGTGGTGGAAGATTCTCGGAGGAGGGCCGAGATGGGAGGAGGGCTGAGGCAGAAGATTCAGCAGGGGCTGGCTCCAAGAAGAGCAAAGAGGCAGAATGAGTCAGCGGGCATGCCACGGTTGTGACAAGGGTGAGCTCGTATTCCAAATTGCATGGATTAGAAATGTATACAAGGGTCTGGAATATAACCTGCAAGGTGAATCTACTCCTTACGAAGAATCTAGAAACTGGTGGCATAGAAACAATCTTTTAAAAAATTGAACAGAGTTTTCTTTGATTTTACCATTTCTAGTAAGAACTTCTGTGTATCATTTAGCCACAACAGAGAAAACAATCTCTTTGGGAAAGTAGAAGAGTATGACCAGAACAGCATGAATTCTGAAGCACTTTAAACATGTTGTAGGAATAACTTACACTTTGTATTTTATACATTTGTAAGCAAATAATCTGTTGGGATTTATATCTCATTGTGCTTCTTATGAGCCCTTGTTTCTGGGAAGTGAGCAGCTCTCATTCCAGTATAATCCTGGTAATTCAGCCACCTATGCGCCTTCTGTCCTAAGATTCCAGGAAGTCTGTTGTACTGTAGCCCCGTGGATAGGAACCTAACACTGTGAAGCCCCACAGCTTTCATTATGGCCCTTTTAACAATCTGGCCACTGACTTGATCAAAATAGTTTGACATTCTGTTGATGGATGTGCTTGTGGTTTATAACCATTATAGTTTAAGAATTGCTAACATAAATGGCGTTATTTTGGGACATGGATAATTTAGGTACAGCATTTAGGTTTTTTCTTTTTGCAGCCTGAGGTAATTTTAAAGTGACTTTATGTAGCTTTCTGCAAGTATGCATTCTATAATATTTTTCCTTTTAGTGAAGTTTTAAAACGTCTGGGTATTTTTGGCGCTGTGTTTTGAACCTAAATAAAAATTTTAGTAGCTATAGATTTGAAGTCCAGTTATTGTACTTTTCCTACATAGAATTTTACACAATATAATTTTGCTTTTTAAAATGTACTTTAACTACATGAATATTTTGTTGTTATATTTATTCCTTATTAAATAGGAAATGTTTGTCAAAAAACTAAGAACGACTCATCATTAAAAACATCCAGTTGTTGGACAGTTTTATGGCATTGCTATGTTCTTGTTCTTTACCTGTGAGCTCCAAGAACTTAGTGGGGGAGGGGAGAGAAGGGCTTGCTGTGGATTCAGCCAGGTCCAAGTGATCAGAGGAGCCAACCCTGGCTGAAAAGGCTAGATAGTAACATTTTACAATTTGCAGGCTATATGGTCTCTTTTACACCTACTAAACTGCTGTTGTGGTGAGAAAGCAGCCAATACATAAATGAATCCAATAAAACTTTATTTATAAAAACAGGTAGCAGGCCATATTTAACCCGTGGACCATCGTTTGCTGACCCCTGCTTAGAGGATGCATTAGACTGGATCTCCTGAACAGTGAGCAGCTGCGGTCCTTGCTGCTCATTTTGGCTTTGATCTGGAGATTTCCAGACCTGAGAGATCAGGACATAGTAAATCTTATTGCTAAGGCCCCCATCTTGGTTCTACTGGCTTATTGGCTTGTTTGTATTTTCGTGATCAAAGACATGGAGATCTTTAGAGCTCATTTTCAAAATTTGTGTTTTAAAACAATAGCTCTCATACATTTGGGTCTTAGGAACTATTTACATTTTCAAAATTATTGGCAGCCCCAGAACTTTTGTCTATCAACTAGATTACATCTACCGATGTTTACCGTATTCAGAATTAAAACAGAAATATTAAAGCACAAGAATACATAAACACATGTTCCACTTACTGCCCTAGTAATAACATCGCCGCATATTACGTAGCCTCTGGAAAACGCCACTGTACACTGAGGAGAGGATCAGAGTGAAAAGGAGAGTAGTGCCTTAGTCTTAATATAAAAGTAGCTACACCAAGCCCAGCCAGCGCGGCTCTGTGTTTGCGCGCCAACCTATGAACCAGGAGGGCATGGTTCCATTCCCGGTCAGGGCTCAATCCCCAGCAGGAGGCGTACAGGAGGCGGCCGATCAATGATTCTCATTATTGATGTTTCTATCTCTCTCTCTCTCTCCCTTCCTCTCTGAAATCAGGAAAAATAAAAATAAAATTAAAAAGTTGTTACACCAAGGGAGAACCAAGTAGGTTAGTCTGAGACACACTCTCACCATAAACCCCAATCCTGGCAAGACACCATACAACCAGAAGGAAACCCCCAATTACCAGCTTGTCCTTGAGGAGAACCTAGGGTCCCCATATCTTGCATCTACTTTTAAGGCCCTCACCTGAGGGATGGGCCCCCAAAACACCTAGCTCTGCAAGTCAGTGGGGCTTGCATCCATGAGACCCACAGGACTGTAGGAAACAAAGCAGCAGTTCTCAATGAGTGCATGGGTACTTGCTGTTGCTGTCACCCAGGGCACAGCACAGAGGAGCAGACAAACATGTCCATCTCCCAGAATTTTCCTGGAAGAGCTGGGAGTACAAACTGCTGCCCGGCTTCTCATTAGCACACATCCAAGTACTGATGCAATCCTCCCTGGAGCTGGGGGCCGCTGGTGGGCCCTGTCCCCACCTTCTCCCTCCAGCTCACTCCAATGGTCAAACCAAGTTGCCAGCACATCTCTGGAGGGAGCTCAGGTGAACCTGGCGGGATGGCTTTGCTCACACAAGTGCACCTGGCGGGATGCCGTTCGCTTACGTTGGTGAACCTGCTGAGACCTGCTGGGCGGAAACGCCAGGTGAGGACCAGTTTGTACCCTAAAGCAGTGGTTCTCAACCTTGGCTGCACATTAGAATCACCTGGGAATCTTTTTAAAATCCTGATTTCTGGGCCGCATCCTCCGGAAATTCTGTTTCTTTGTTACTAATGTTGCGGCCCCACCCCACAACAAAGAAACAGAATTTCCGGAGGATGCGGCCCAGAAATCAGGATTTAAAAAAGATTCCCAGGTGATTCTAACGTGCAGCCAAGGTTGAGAACCACTGCCCCAAAGGGTTCCTATCTACCCCCGCTTTCCGCCAGCGAATCTGAAACGCAAGCCTCCTCCTCGCGCAGGACCTTCTCGGTTGGGCGCGACCAGGCCGGGGTCCCACGCCGGGGCCTGGCAGGAGCAGCGGCGGGCAGGCTCCCGCTCGGCCAGGGGGGCGAGGACGGCGAGGAGGCCCCCGCACCCCCGCCGGCGCGCGAGAACGTCCAGGAGCTGAGCGGGGACACGTCACTTCCGGGGGCCAGGCGGGCTGCTCCGCGCGCCGGCGCACTTGGCGGAGGGTGGGGATGGGGGTGGGGAGGAGGCGGGGAGGAGGTGCCCCCCGATCGGCGATCAGATTGGCCGATACGGAAGGGCGCGCGTGGCCAAACTCTCTTCCCATCAGCCCCGGCCCTCGGGTCCTGCCGCCACGCGCATGCTCGCGCGCCCGGAGCCCGCGCCTGCGCTCTGCCGCCATTCGGAAGGCCGCCGCTCTGCAGGGCCTCGCGGCGCTGCCCGGTACGGTGAGCCCGGCCCCCCGCCGACTTCCGCGGTCCCGCGGTGAGGATCGGGGTGAGCAGGCAGGGGCGTCGTCCGGGCCCGCACTCCCGCCCGCGTCTCCGGGAAGCCTTGGGCGCCCACCGAGGAGGGGCCTGCACCCCGTTAGCTCCCGCCCGGCTGGCGGAAGGACCCGCTCCCCAGAGGCCGCGGGCGGAGAGGACGCCGCGGGACTGGAGGGGGGGCGGGGAGTAGGTAATGTTTTATTTAAACCCTGCAGGGAATTCGGCTCTGGCTCTCGGGGGCGTGCGTTCTTCTCGTTTCGGCCCCGGATGCAGGGTTCTCCGCCCCTAGACGGCGTGGGCTTTTGTCATTGTTTGAAAGACAGCTGGGCAGTCCTCAGAATGGGAGAAATGTAGTCGTGAATCAGGTAAGGGATTCGTGTCCAGAACATGTAAAGAACCTAAACTCAACAACAGAAAGCAATCCAGTTCAAAACTGGGGACAGGACTGTAGGTATTTCTCCAAAAAAGATACACAAATGGCCGGTGAGCACATCAAAGGATGCGCCTTCGCCATCAGTGATGAAAATGAAAACCAGAATGAAGACCGTCTCACACCCATTCGCATGACTATTCGGGGGCAAATCACTATTGATGGCGAGGGTGTGGAGAAATGGGAGCACTGGGCAGTTGCTGGTGGGCATGTAACGTGGTGCAGCCAGGAGCCGTGGCCCACCGCTGAGTAGTGGTTCCTCGGAAATTTAGACAGAGAGTTATTATATGATCCAGCGATTTCACCCCCAGGTGTAAACTCCAAAGAATGGAAAGCAGGGACTCAAATGGACATTGCGCACAGGCGTGCAGAGCAGCCTAACTTAAAGTAGCCAAAAGGAGGAAACAACCCAAATGTCTGTCAACGCATGAGTGGGAGACACAATGTTTTTCACCCTTGAAAAGGACTAAAATTCGGTGACATGCTGTAGTGTAGATGTGCTAAGTGAAATAAACCAGGCACAAGAGGACACATGTACGATTCCACTCATAGAGGCAGAAAATGGGGTAGAGATTACCAGGGGCTGGTGGGGGTGAGGGGAGGAAGGGAAGTTACTGTTCAGTGGGTGCAGAGTTTCTGTATGTGGTGATAAAAAAAATTCTGGAAATGGATAATGGTGATGGTTTTCCAATATTGTGAATGTACTTAGTGCCACTAAGTTGTGCTTTTAAAAATGGTTAGAATGGAAAATTGTGTTATCTTTTACTACTGTTTTAAAGAGTGTATAGGAAAAGGCAAAACTACAGAGACAGTAAGAAAAAAATATCAGTGGCCCTAACCAGTTTGGCTCAGTGGATAGAAGGATAACCTGCGGACTGAAGGGTCCCAGGTTCGATTCTGGCCAAGGGCATGTACCTTGGTTGCGGGCGCATCCCCAGTAGGGGGTGTGCAGGAGGCAGCTGATCGATGTTTCTCTCTCATCAATGTTTCTAACTCTCTGTCCCCTCTCCCTTCCTCTGTAAAAAATCAATAAAATATATATTTTTTAAAAATCAGTGGTGTTTCAGAGCACAGGGAATTGTTATGGCAGTGAAAGTATTCTGTGAAATCTGTAATGGTGGATAGTTGATATTTAGGAATTCCATCCTATATAATAAAAGGCTAATATGCAAATTGTCCAAGTGGTGGAATGATCAGTCACACGCACTGGCCACCAGGGGGCAGACGCTCAATGCAGGAGCTGCCCCCTAGTGATCAATGTGTTGCCACAGGGGAGTGCCACTCCGCTGGCCAGAAGTCAGGCTCACAGCTGGTGAGCGCAGCAGCAGTGGCAGGCGGTAAGGAGTGAGGGGTCCCAGACTGCGAGAGGGCACAGGCCAGGCTGGGGGATACCCCCCCCCAACCCGTGCACAAATTTCATGCACTGGGCCTCTAGTAGAACTATAAAACATGTAAAGTGACCCCTTAATGTGAACTGTGGACTTTAGTTAATATTGGTATTTGTCATTTGGAACATGTACCACACTAATACAGGATGTTACTAATAGGAGAAATAATAGGAATTTCAGTGCCTAGTCTCTACCCAGCAGCTGAATTCTGGACTCATTCTGAAACACCCCTGTGGGAAAGGCAGCATTGCGTTACAAATAGATCCAGAATCAGGAAGCCAGGGTCTTCTGTTGCTTCTTTGGACCTAATTCGTGTGATCTTTCACAAGTCACTTCTCTCACTGAGCATCAGTTTTCTCAATTATAAAGTGAAGATGTTGGACTCAAGTGCTTTGAGGATCCTTCCAGTCCTGTCCTGATCATTGGCTTCCTGTTATGGAGGGCACCTCCCCCACAAAGCAACTTATTTGTCTGTGATTGAGTAGTTCATAAATTTTGATATGTTGAACTGACATCGGTTTTCCTACTGGCTCCACTTGTTGCTTCTAGGGCAGCTTACATATTATCCATAATTCTCCCACTTTTGAAGTTAAGTGCCTGTGCTCACAAATGACATGTTTTCATGCCCGCCATCCTGCTTGCTTTCATTTACAAGTTTCCTAGTGTTAGGGACTCTCTTAAAGTGCCCTTCCTGCCCAGAGCTGGAGACAGTGATCCACTGGGATATTCTGCCAAATGCAGAATATGGAATGCAGTTCTCTATAGTGCTATGTTCTGCAATTGATATTTGGGTTCTAAATGTTTGATAAGTTTTGTTTTGTTGATTTTGACTCATTGTATTGGCTTTTCAAGATCTTATGAAATTCCACTGTATTAAGTTGGTCAAGATAAAATAGAACTTGGATAGATAGCAGAAGTTTATTCTGATCACCACATGCTCATTATTTGCCTTACCTTGAGCAAATTAATGTCTAAGTTTGAGTTTCTTCAAGTATAAATTGAAGTGTTAAAGTAGATGGTCCTTGAGGTCTCCTCTTGTTCTAAAATCCAATGGCTCTAAGACTAGATCATAGCTTGCGTCTTTTCTAGTTTTAAAATTCTGTGAATGTAAGATCAGGGCTCCAGTCTTTATGACAGAGTGTGTGAGATTGAACAGATACTTTCTGAGCATATATCATATGCCAGGGAAATGCAAGGGTTACAGAGGGGAATGGTTAGTCCCTGCTCTCCAAGAGCCCACAGCCTGGTATGAGATGACCATTCTGTAGAGATGTGTATACAGCAGGGGGGCCAAGGAAGATTGAAGAGGGTGGAGATATTTCCAGTATTTAAGAAACAATCCCTCCTAAAGGATGGAGGAACTTGCCTGATTACTGGGTGGCAATATGTGGATGTGAAGGAGAGGAAATACCTGTATAGAGGCCCAGAAGCTTGAATTGTCAGGGAATTACAGGTGAGAAGAAGGCAGTGTAGTCAGGAGCTAGATTGTGAAAAGCTTTATATACACTGTTCAAATTTTGTGCTATAGGTGTTCGAATTACCTTGAGAAATTGTGAGCAGGCAAGTCACATTAGGTTTTTATGTTTGGAAGATGACTGGTAGCAGTATGATGAATGGATAGGAAGGAAGTAAGACTAGTGGCAGGGAGATAAGGTGTCAGAACTAAAGTAGTTGACAAGTTTTAGGGAATAGAGGGAAGGATGGAGAAGGGTTTGGTTATATACATGGTGGATTATTAAAGTGGAATTAGACAGGGATGATGACGTGGATAGTATTTGGTGTCATTTCATTAAAATAAGTACCAGGCTGATTGGATTGGATTCTTCACTGTTGGGGGTGGGGGGCACAATGGTGAGAGAAATAGGCAGAAGTCTATTATAGGGGGCACAAGATATCATAGAGATGGGATTTTGACTGCCCTTTATGTTTTTATTTTTAGGTTCAACTTCTCTTCTTTGTCCTTCTTCATGTGCTCCAGCTGTTTTCTGCCGTTTAGTAAAAAAGCCATGTAAATTGCTGTCCTTTGAAGACTTTTTTAAAAACTTCTAGTAAGACAGCTGGTAAGTCTACTAGGGAGAAGCATGTTGGTCTTTATTTCTTTCTCGCTGTACAAGTACTTGTCTTGGATTTATAAAGTGTTATTCTACCTTCTACCAATATTTCTTTTCCTTTTTTTTTTTTTGCTTTTAACATTTCTTGCTTTTTAATGTTTAGGAGAATATTTTATGATGAGAATATTTTTGAAAGGTTCTTAGAGTTCTTAAGGAAAACCTCTATAAAAGCGTACACAGTCATATATATAAAATGATGTATGAACATGTGCTAACTTTGGAGTTTGAGAGGTAAATTCTGTAACATTTAAAAGATGTGTTTTACATACACTTTTTTTAATTTTAATTTTTTTTAAATTCTTTATGGTGAAAGTTTTACATATGTCTCCTTTTACCCCATTGACCTCTCCCCACCTGCTCCCATCCCCCTATTGTCTGTGTCCATTGGTCATGCTCATATGCATGGATACAAGTCTTTTGGTTGATCACTTACTCCCACCCCCACCCTCCCTGCCTTCCCTCTGAGGTTTGACAGTCTGGTCTGTTCGATGCTTCTAAGTCTCTGGATCTGTTTTTGTTCATCATTGTTCAAAGTATTATATATGTCCCCTTTTTACCCCCATTGGTCCCCTCATGCCCCTCCCCTCCCCACCCCACTTTCCCCCTTCGATCACCCCCAGGCCTTCAGCACCCTGTTGTCTGTGTCCATGGGTTATGCATATATGCATACAAGGTCATTGGTTGGTTACCTCCCACCCCCCCCCTTCCTCCCTTCTTTTTTTACGAGTTTGATAATGAGGCTTAAATAATAGGCAGGTGTGAGTAATAGAAACTTTGAGATTGGCCAGAAGAGTTTTGGTAGCAAGAGAAAGAGGGAGGGCCATTTGGGAAAGATAGGGAATGAATGATTTGGAAGTCTGAGGAGCCATCAGGATGTAATACAGACTGAAAGGGAATGAGAAAGGATGATGTATTTACTGAGTGGCCATACGTGAAGGGTGGAGAGCTGGTGAATGGACAGATTTGGCAGGCAGCAGTTGAGGACAAAAGTAGTCCAAGAAACTGAGGTGGCTGGAGGATGTTTGAGGCAGGAGCAGCTGGAATTAGGCTAAATGGTATTAAAAACAGGAACTAAATTGCAGGAGTATCTATAAAATGTAGGGTTAGTATAAACTTTCCAAAAAGGCAAAAAAGGGAGAAATTGAGTCAATGGAAAGTAGAAATAAGGAGAAGAGGTTGTAGAGCTTTGCCTACTGAAAGGGACCACAAGACTGGGATAACAGTCGGGAAAGAGTATGTGCCCAAAAGGAGACCAGCTCTCTACTGTTGTACTGTGTTAGAGACGTCCATTTATGAGATGTGGTTTTGTTTTATTTTGTTTTTTATTTGAGAAGTTTGCCAGAAGCATTTTAAAAAATTTTCCTGACTATAAAACTGTGCTCAGACATTTCTGTGGGAATAGAAGAAAAAGTGCTTTGCCCTTAAGGTTTATAATCAAAGCCCTGTATTATACAATTACTGGACTTTTTGATGATTAATAGATTATATGAGTTACTATTGGTAAAAGTTGATGGGCAGCATATAGGAAAGGAAGAAAATTGTTTTGTTAATGGGACTATGCTTTATGCAAAGAGGAGAGATGAAGCTAAGTAAGTGCTGCTTTGAAATGAAAAAATAAAAGTACTTTCTCCAAACTGTATATGAATTACTGCTTGAGAAGTTAAGAAAAGTTCCTATAGTTAAAAGTTTGATTTCTTTTATATACAAGGACAATTTATAAGTAATTAAGAAAAATGGACAAAGCCTATCCTAGAAAAGAAATATACATGGCTAATCAGCAAGGAAAAATGTCCATTTCTCATTAAAGAAAAGCACGTTAAAACAGTAGTGAGGTACTGGTTTTCACCTAAGAAATAGTAAAGATTAGAAATTTAACGATACACTCAGTGTTGATGAGGAATTTGGGGAATTGTCCCTCATGTGTACATTATTAATTGGTATGCAATAGTGCTGTGACTTTTTGAGAGTTTGGTATAATGTGTCAATTTTAATGTAACTAGCCTTTGAACATGGTAATCCATTTCTAGGAATTCTCCCTTCAGAAGTACCCTTACATTCAAAGATATGTACAAAGAAATTCAGTGCTTATCTCTGTATGTAAAAATGTCCTAGAAAATGCCCTCTAATTCAGCAGAGCTCCTGAAACCTCTACCTGCCAGAAACTTGGCCCAATTTTGTTTCTAGAATCACAAAACCTACTCTTCTTGCTTTGGAACTTCAGAAACCTGGCCCTGTAATTTCTCTTGAGCCAGAGGGACACCTTCTTTTCCTTAAATGAAAGCAGATTGCAGAACAATATGTTTAATATCCCATTTGTATAGAATGTATTTATGCATTTGTGTATAGTATACATAGAACATTTCTTCAATCACATGTAAATATGGGGCTACCTGGGGAGTGATACTGTGTGAGTATTATATACTGTATGAATGAGTATGTTTCAACTGAGCTTTTGTTACTTTTATCACCTAAAAAGTCTCACTTAAAATTTTAAAAAGTTCTATTTTCTGGCAAGCAAGTTCCTGCCTCCAGGCTGTCCTCAATCTAAATTGCCCTTTGCTTGGTAAGGGCAGCATCTCTGCTCAAGTAATAATTTTAAGCCTAGGATGGCATGTTATTCAAAATCTCTGCTTGAATGTCTCCTTGACAGCTTTCTTTATGTTGCCCTCTACACTCTCACATCCTTACCAATGAAAGCACCATATTGCAAAACACCCTTTTACCCCTGAGTGCTTAGAAAAGCATGGGACACAAAATAATGTATTTATTAAATAAATGAATCAAATACTTTATATTAAGATGGATAAAATATAAAATATGCTGTTTTTTGGTTTTTTTTTTTAAGATTTATGAGCCCTGGTTGGGTAGCTCAGTTGATTAGAGTATCATCTTGATACAACAGGTTGTGGGTTCGATCTCTGGTCTGGGCACATACAAAAATCAACCAATGAATGCATAAATAAGTGGATCAAGTCTTTCTCTCTCAAAAAAATCAATACATACATAAATTTTTAAAAAATTTATGGAGTTTTCATAGTTACACTTAATTTAACAAGTGATTTTTGAAATAGATTTAAAGTTTCTTGCTCAGTCTTAAATAGCCTAACTGGTATTTTGATATTTACTTAGCTTTGTACACAGATAGCTTGTTGATATTTGGGGTTTTAGAGTCAGGGTATATAGCACATGAAGTACATGATTCTGGGGTAAGGCTTGGGTCACTAATAGCTTCATAACCTGGTTAAGTCACTAATCTGAACCTCAGGTTTTTCATCTCTAAATGAACAAAATAATACTTGAGTCAGATTATTAAGAAGATTAAATAGGATGATGTATGTAAACCTAGCAGAGTTCCTGCAACTCAGTTAAAAATTAGTTGCATTTTTTCTTAAACATCTTTTATAGATATATTATTGAATAAATGCATATGTGCGCCATCCTATGCTTAAAATTATGCAATTTTAGAATGGGCTAGAATAGCAGTTCATTCAAGATTATGTTCCCTGAAAATAATTTATTTCTACTTTATTTCAGCACTATTGAAAGTTTTTAAAGAGTATAACTGTGTGTGTTGTAACAGAAAGAAAAATGGAAGTATTTCAGGAACTTCGTAAACCATCAGTACGTTTGGAGTGTGACCACTGTAATTTCAGAGGCACGGATTATGAAAATGTACAAATCCACATGGGCACCATCCATCCAGAATTTTGTGATGAAATGGATGCTGGTGGGTTAGGTAAAATGATATTTTACCAGAAAAGTGCAAAGCTATTTCATTGCCATAAATGCTTCTTCACCAGCAAGATGTACTCTAATGTATACTATCACATCACATCCAAACATGCAGCCCCAGAGAAATGGAATGAGAAACCAAAAAATCAGTTAAACAAAGAAACAGATTCTGTGAAAAGCCCTCCTCCTCCTGAACACCAGAAAATGCCTCCTAATTCAGAACTCCAGAAATCTGTACCTGCCCTTTCCATAGAAACAGAGAAACTTGACCCACTTTTGTCTCCAGAATCACCCAGACCTACTCCTCTTACTTCCTTGGAGCCTCAGAAGCCTGGCCATGTTTCTCCTGAGCCACAGACACCTTCTCTTCCTTCTCCTGAGCCACCAAAAACTACCCCTGTTTCTTCTCCTGAACTTTCAAAATCAATCCCTATTGTTTCTGAATCTCAGAAACCAGTCCCAGTTCCTTCTCCAGAACCACAGAAACTTGCTCCTGTATCTCCTGAGCCAGTAAAGGCTGCTCTTATTAATCCCAAACCTCAGAAACACTCCCATTTCCCAGAAACATTGGGGCTGCCTTCAGCCTCCTCTCCAGAGTCACCAGTTCTTGCTGCTTCTCCTGAACCTTGGGGGCCGTCCCCAACTGCATCTCCAGAGTCTCGGAAGCCAGCCCGGACAGTCTCCCCTGAGCCTAGGAAGCCATCTCCGTCAGAGTCTCCAGAACCTTGGAAGCCATTCCCTGCTGTCTCTCCAGAGCCTAGGAGACCAGCCCCAGCTGTGTCACCGGGTTCTTGGAAGCCAGGGCCACCTGGGTCCCCCAGGTCTTGGAAATCCAGTCCTTCAGCATCAGGACCCTGGAAGCCAGCTAAACCTGCTCCATCTGTGTCTCCTGGACCTTGGAAACCAATTCCTTCTATATCACCTGGACCTTGGAAACCAACTCCTTCTATGTCCCCTGCTTCCTGGAAGTCTTCGTCAGTCTCACCTGGTTCCTGGAAATCACCCCCCGCATCTCCTGAGTCGTGGAAGTCTGGCCCACCAGAACTGAGAAAGACAGCTCCCACCCTGTCACCTGAACTTTGGAAGACGGTTCCCCCAGTGTCTCCTGAGCTCCGTAAAGCAGGACCCCCTTTGTCTCCTGAGCTTCGCAAACCAGGCCCACCATTGTCCCCTGATATTCGAAGTCCAGCAGGATCTCCAGAGCTCAGAAAACCCTCAGGATCGCCAGAGTTTTGGAAGCTTTCTCCTGATCAGCGGAAGACTCCTCCTGCTTCACTTGATTTTCCTGAGTTCCAGAAAAGTTCCCGTAGTGGTTCCCCTGATCTCTGGAAGTCTTCCTTTTTTATTGAACCTCAGAAACCTGTCTTCCCTGAGACCCGGAAACCTTCTGGGCCATCTGAGTCCCCTAAAGCAGCCTCCGATATTTGGAAGCCCGTTCTTTCTATTGATACTGAGCCTAGAAAACTCGCCCTGTTTTCTGAGCCTACCAAAACAGCCCCTCCTGCTTCTCCTGAACCACGAAAACGCGCTCTTTTTCCAGAGCCCCGGAAACATACCCTTTTCCCTGAACTTTCCAAATCTGCTATGTTCCCAGAATCTCAAAAGGCAGTTGAATTGGGAGATGAACTGCAGACAGATGCCATAGATGATCAAAAGTGTGATATTTTGGTTCAGGAAGAACTAGCTACACCTAAGAAACTCTTAGAAGACACTTTATTTCCCGCCTCAAAGAAGCTCAAGAAAGACAACCAAGAGAACTCTGATGCTGAGCTTAGTAGTAGTGAATATATAAAAACAGATTTGGAAGCGATAGAAAGTAAGGGCCAAGAATCAAGCAGTGATCAAGAGCAAGTTGATGTGGAATCTCTTGATTTTAGTAAAGAGAACAAAATGGACATGACTAGTCCAGAGCAGTCCAAAAATGTACTACAGTTTACTGAGGAAAAGGAGGCTTTTATCTCTGAAGAAGAGATTGCCAAATATATGAAGCGTGGAAAAGGAAAGTATTATTGCAAAATTTGTTGTTGTCGTGCTATGAAAAAAGGTGCTGTTTTGCATCATTTGGTTAATAAGCATAATGTCCATAGCCCTTACAAATGCACAATTTGTGGAAAGGCTTTTCTTTTGGAATCTCTCCTTAAAAATCATGTAGCAGCCCATGGGCAAAGTTTACTTAAATGTCCACGATGTAATTTTGAATCAAATTTCCCAAGAGGCTTTAAGAAACATTTAACTCATTGTCAGAGTCGGCACAATGAAGAGGCAAACAAAAAGCTAATGGAAGCTCTTGAACCACCACTGGAAGAGCAGCAGATTTGACTTTTGAAAACAGTGGCTACATGCTCTACAAAGTTGTTTGTTGAAAGTGTAGTTGAATAGCCTAGTTGGGTCAGTAGATGTTGCTATGTATGGTGTATAGTGTTTGTCTCAATAGTGTTCACAGAATAGACATTTGTTATCTTTTTCATGGTCTCTGTTTATGTTGCTATCAATTCAGACTGTATATTCTAGATGGATAACATATCTAATCTCTTTTAAGTATATTTGAATAATATGAAGATATAGGCATTCATTTAATAAGCAAGAGCCAAGTTGTACTCAATTTAAAATAATCTAGTTAAAAAGTGTATCTTTTTTGTGAAACTCATTTCATACCATGGAAATTACTAGTTGGAATGTTTAAGAATTAGGCAAGACATTTTTGAGGGATTTTGTTCTTTTTCCTTAAAAGTATTTTCCGATCATAAAAGTTATTTTGAAGTTTCTATTTGACCATTTTTATAAATCTTGAACAGAGAGTTTCTAGATGTTTATTAACTTTTATGTCTTGGAAAATTGGAGTCTCAGGGTTGCTGATTTTCTGCTAAAAGGGAGAAAATTGAGTAAGTATAAAAAACTATTTGCAGCCTTCTCCTACAGGAAACTGAGAAAGGTGAGTATGATTTTAGGTCTTGTCCTTAGTTGTTTGCGTTGGAGTCTTCCATTCTGTATCTTATCCCGAGATCTGGCCCTTCACTTCCCTGTGAGCTCACACCAATAGATGATCCTTAATTGCCAAATGTGTTAGAGATGTACCTCCTACTCCTGGGCCTTATGTGCCACCTGTTGGAGCTTCACATCAGGGTAATGAGTAGGAATTGAAAGTCTTCCGGAGTCACCACAGAAAATTTTATAAAGACATTTCTGTTTGAGAATGTATCCATTTTTGTTTTTAAAGTTGTTACTGTAAATACCTTGAGCCTGTTCATGGATTATTCTATTCTAAAATATTTTGTTCAAATGTGTATCAACCGAATTAAAAACAAAGGCTTCATGTCGCCAACATCTTCATGTGTGTGTTTTCTTTTTCATTGTATGATGTCCAATTTCTGTTACTCTTTCCTGTTTCCACTTGTTCTCAGCATACTAATTTTTTCATATCTGGAGCAGCATTTTCTCAGCTCTGTTTTCTCAAAGTTCCGTGGTCAGGTAAGTTAGGGAATCACTATACTAGGTGTTCCTTGTGGAGAATCTCATCAGTGCACATAATTTATTAAAGGTTGTTCAAATTTCAGTGTTTATCCTGGCTGTTTCATTTAAACAATGTGAAACATTTCATGCTGTTAGGATTCTGATGTATAGCCAGATTGAAATACTAGCTTTAGTTGAGCCATTTCTGGACATTTTTGAACAGGAGTGTTTTTTGTTTAATGGCATCCAAATTAACATACCAATTGGGAAGACAGTGTTAGGTAATACTGGGAAGGCCTTCGAAGCTTCAGATTTGTCACTTTGGTGAGCATAGTTAGGCAGGGAAAGCACTGAGTAGTTGTCAATTTACACTGAACACCTTAAGAACAAGTTTCTAGTCCTGAAGTTTCCTTCTAGGGATAATGCCAACAAGTTGGACAGATAAGATATCTTTCATATACAGTTGTCGTTTTCGTTGTACTGATTTGATTAAAATTATGAATGGAAAAACAAAGGGTCTTCAGTACCCAGAAACCCTTTTGAAGCCTGCAGTCTCAAACCAACCATAGTATGTGCATAGATTCATAAATACATTTAAAGAAAATTATTGTGAGCCGAAACCGGTTTGGCTCAGTGGATAGAGCGTCAGCCTGCGGACTGAAGGGTCCCAGGTTCGATTCCGGTCAAGGGCATGTACCTGGGTTGCGGGCACATCCCCAGTGGGAGGTGTGCAGGAGGCAGCTGATCGATGGTTCTCTCTCATTGATGTTTCTAACTCTCTATCTCTCTCCCTTCCTCTCTGTAAAGAATCAATAAAATATATTTTTTTTTTAAAAAAAAAAAGAAAATTATTGTGTAAAACTAGCATTACTGTAACTCCAAATCTTGTTTTCTATATAATTTAGGAAACTAATACATTTAAAAAATTTTTAGTTTGTGTTTTGGGGCACACAATGTGTAAAGATGTAATTTTGTGACATCAAAAATCTAAAGGGGTTGGAACAGCTGTAAAGGAGCAGAAATTTTGTATGTTATTGAAGTTAAATTGCTATAAATGCAGATTTGAATATTATAACTTTAGGATGTTAATCTTTATGGTAACCACAAAGAAAATTGCTATATAGTGTACTCAAAAGGAGGTATAGGAATTTAAACATTTCACTACAAAATCAACTAAACACCAAAGAAAAAATACAAGAAATGTGAACAAAAAGATAAACATGCTATATGCTTTATATGGTACTAGAGGCCCGGTGCATGAAAATTTGTGCACTCGGGGGTGGGGGGTTCTCAGCCCAGCCTGCGACTTCTTGCAGTCCAGGACCCCTCAGGGGATGTCTGACGGATGGCTTGGGCCTGCTCCCTGGGGGTATTGAGCCTAAGCTGGCAGTCAGACATCCCTCTGGCAGCCTGGGAGCCCTCAGGGGATGTCCACTTGCCAGCTTAGGCCCGCTCCCTGGGGAGCAGGCCTAAGCCTTTAGTCAGACATCCTTAGTGCTGCTGCAGAGGCAGGAGAGGTTCCCACCACCACCGTTGCGCTGGCCAGCCATGAGCTGGCTTCTGGCTGAGCATCACTCCCATTGTGGAAGCGCACTGACCACCAGGGGGCAGCTCCTGCATTGAGCATCTGCCTCTTGGTGGTCAGTGTGCGTCATAGCACTGGTCATTCCACTGTTAGAGTCAATTTGCATATTACCCTTTATTATATAGGATAAGGCATATAGAAAACAAATAACACAGTGTCTCATTTAGTGAATGAGGCGGAGGCTTTCTACTTCATCAAGAAAACTGGATGCCCAACCATGGCCTGAGGGCCATTCATGAGCCCACCTTATAGGAGGGAGCAGGGCCTTTTCTAGAGAGAGTGGGGCTCTTTCTTTTCTGCCAGGCAGAACTGGCTCTGATGAATGACCACTGAAGGTTGACCAGCTGGCCAGGGTGAAGCAGGTGGGAAGTGACAGGCTCTACTGACTCCCCAGTGCCTGGTACATTGTAGGCACTCAATAAATACTAGTTGAGTACATGAGTGTATGGGCTTTTCACACACATGCAAGTGAAAGGCAGCCAGGAACTTGACACTGGCCAGATGAATTCCTTGATGCATGGCCAATGTATAGTGACAGTGCAAAGCCAAACCTCTTCCAAACAGTTTTGTTCCTGTGAAAAGGGGAGAGGGGAAAGAGGGCTCTGTGCTTCAGGCAGGCTGCCCTAAGAGTGAAGGTCACCTGCTCTTGCAGGTGAAAAAAAGCAGGGCATTGAGCATAGAAACCGGCCAGGTCTTGGATACTATTTGTGGTTGTTGGATACTGGAACTGCAGGAGGAGCCCATGACTTCTCTCGTGCCCAGCGATCTGTATGAGATTGGAAGCCAGGCTCCCTCTCCAAGCAAGGACTTCCCCCACCTGGTCATTACCAAAACTGAGGTAAGGCACTGACAAAGGTAAGTACATGCTTTCTTGGACGTTATAGCTTTATACTTGATAAGCACATACTTCCTCTTGTGCTGGGAATAACAAGCACAGTGGTTAAGAGCTTGGTTTGTGAAGTCAGACATACCTGCCTCGGTTGCTTAGTGGGGATGGCGGGGGGAGGGGGTTGTGAAGTTGAACTTGGGCGTGCTGTTATCCTCCTCTGCAAAATGGGGTAGACTTGTAGGACCTACAGCCTACGACAGCATAAAGCACTCGGAGCACTTAGTAAAGTACTTGATACATGGAATGTGCTTAGTAAATGTTAGATGCTGTTGCAAGAACTTTGACCTCTAGCAGGGAAAATAAGTCCATATTGAAAGTTCAGGGTTTTATGGCTTATCTCTTCTTGGCAGTGAGTTAGGGTCTTTGGGAATTTCATACCAACAAACATCTGGGTTATGAATAGCCAATTTGAAATATCCATGGTGGACTCTGCCCTGGGGTTGGAGCTCCAGAGAGCAAAAAGTCATTTCTAATTTTCCATATGCACCCTTCCTGCTGTCACCACAGGAAGAAGACCACAGGTCCTGGTTAAAACAGCTGAGGCACCACTTCCTCATCCACACTTGCTGCCGTCTAGTCTGGGCAAGGCACTCAGACACCTAGCACTGTGTTACTCACTTTTAATGGAGTGCCTCTCCTTCTCTGAATGAAGAAACCTGCATGCCTTAATCCTGGAATATAGGAGTCTCTCAAATATTTGCTGAATGAGGAGAGGATGGCACATTCTTTGCTACCCAGAATTTCCCCATGGTCTCAATGTTACTGAGCAGTAGTTTTCAAACCTGGCGCTACCTTGGAATCACCTGGAGAGTTTAAAAACTGGTTCTTGGGCCCCACCCCAGATCAGTGAAATCTTTTTAGGTACCAGGCACAGACCCAGGTGTTTTCTAGAGTCTCACATGCTTCCAAACACAGCCAAGGATGAGAACCATGGTTATAGACCAGCCGTGGGCAAACTACGGGCCCGTTTGAAATGAATAAAACTAAAAAAAAAAAAAAAAGACCGGACCCTTTTATGTAATGATGTTTACTTTGCATTTATATTAGTTCACACAAACACTCCATCCATGCTTTTGTTCCGGCCCTCCGGTCCAGTTTAAGAACCCATTGTGGCCCTCGAGTCAGAAAGTTTGCCCACCCCTGCTATAGACCATATTGTTAGGGGCTCAGTCTTGGCCACAGCTCACCTCTGCTGTGGGAAGGAGACCTGCCTTTAAGTAAGGGGGCACCTTAACTCTTCACTTCAGTTTTTGTGGTCTTTAAAAAGGTAATATGACATCTAATTCATGGAGCTGTTATTTTAAAAAAGTGGTAAAACGTGTTTGTGCACATTGTAACCACATTGAGTCACATTTGTAACTGAAGCAGGAACATCCTGTTATACTGCATTTTTAGTTATAAAACTCAATATTTAAATGAACAGAAAAGAGGCCAAATGAGTTCAGTTTTAAATCATGATCTCTCTACACTTGGGGCGGGAAGAGGGTTGAAATGAAGCCAGACTGAGTCATGTGGGTGCCAAATGCAGTTAATAGGTTTATTCCCCTTCAAGCTGATAGTCTTTAAATATTTGCTCAACATTCATTCAGAAGAGGTTCAGTGCCAGTTGGAGGAGGACACAGGTGCCTTCTGCTGTCCTAAGCAATTCAGCTTTAGTCTCGGAACAACTCTCAGAAGGCAGAGATTGTTTAGTCATCAACCACTGGTCTTGCCCCGGGGGAACCTTACCACCACCAAGCATTCCTATCAAATAGTCCTATCACATGGAATTGTCTCTCTGAGAGGAGCCTGGTGAATAGAATTTTTACCATCTTGACGCATCTCAAATATAGCCAGTCCTCATCTTCATCCAACTCTGCTTTGCAAAATAGAGGCCTGGCTCAGGGCCTCTGGACTCTAAGCGGTGTCTTTGGGAGTTAATTGGCAGTTGCTTGATCAAAAAATCATGTTTATTACCAGTGGAAAATTCTGCCCACATTTCACTTATGGAGCTTCCTGTTACTTGTGAAGATGTGTTCCTTTGGTGAAAGAGAAACACAGAGGTGGGAACTGGCCTGCCCAGGGCTCCCAGCTTAGTGGAAAGATGACAGCCTCCACTCTCTTCACCAATCCTCTTCCACTCCAAACAGCAGTGGAATTCACACGAGATAGATTTCAAAGCAAGCAGAAGGAACCATGAGACTATGTAGCTATCCAAACGATGAATTACAAATTTTTGTTTTTAAGGAGTCTAAACTGCCATATATTATTGCTTTAAGTAGTAAGCTGGAGTAAGGATGGCATTTAAGGCTTATGGGTAAGTGAACAGATGGCAGAAAGAACCAGTGATTGGAAACAAGACTTGAGTAAGACCTCATTCAGTTACAGGTCTGTTGGCCTTTGGCACATTAAATGGTTTGTCTCTAACACACCTGAGATGATAGTACCTGCTTCATAAATTGAATTGGAGGGCATAAAGGAATAAGACTAGAAATGAAAAATAGGGCTGTGGGCTTGAGATCAAAGTATGATTTCTACAAAGCCAAAAACAATGAATACCTTTCAGAGTTAATCAGCTTGCAAGTGCAGAATGGGTAAATGCGTTATTTCAAAGAAAAATTTGGTGAACAGCAGTTTACTATATAGTTGGCAAAGGCAGCCTGAAATAACTTTGCTAAGTTACAGAAAACTAGTTAATGGGACTATAGTCATGCACCGCATCACAACATTTTAGTCAACAATGGACCACATATACACTGGTGGTCCCATAAGTTTAAAATGGAGCTAAAAAATTTCCATCACCTGTTACATCATAGCTGTCATGACATAGAACAACACATTATTCACATGTTAGTCATGACGCTGGTGTCAACAAGCCCACTGCACTACTGGTCTATAACAGTATAGCAGTACAATTGTGTACAGTACATAATGCTTGATAATGGTAATAAGGAGCCATGTTACTGGTTTCTGTATTTATTATCCTATGCTTTTTATCTTTATTTTAGAATATACTGTTTCTACTTATAGGAAAAATAAGTTTGCTGTGAAACAGTATGTCATGTTACACAGCAGCAGCCTCCTACATCCACCTCTTGTGTTTCCTGTGTCTCTTGATTGCACAATTTCTCTTGTGTTTGATTTAGTCTCGTGTTATTTTTTTAAATTTAGTGTAGCCTAAGTGTACAGTGTTTATAAAGTCTACAGTAGGGTACAGTAATGTCCTAGGCCTTTAAATTCACTCACCCCTCACTCACTGACTCCCCCAGAGCAATTTTCAATCCCACAAGCTCTATGCATGCTCTATAAGTATAGGGCACTCTATAAGTGCCCTATAACAGGTGTACCATTTAAAAAATCATCTGCACCATATTTTTACCGTACCTTTTCTATATTCAGCTATGTTTAGATACACAAATACTTACCATTGTGTTACAATTGCCTATAGTATTCAGTACAGTAACATGCAGAAGAGGTCTGTAGTCTTGGAGCAATAAGCTATACCATCTAGTCCAAGTGTATAGTAGGCTACACCATTTGGTGTTTTGCAAGTGCACGCTATGATGTTCTCACAAAAATGAAATCACCTAATAATGCGTTTCTCAGAATATATCCCCGTAGTTAAGCAGAGCATAACTGTATTTCCAAAATTCATTCTATAAAACATATAGGTAAAATGTTATTTCTTCCTGATAAAGTGCAATAATCTTTAAAATAGTTAAATCCTATTTTTGTAAAGTATATTTCCCAATTATAATCATTCTTCATTCAATTAAATATTTTATTATTTCTACCTTCCACTAATTAAAAAAATACTTATATGCTAGTTGCCAGACAGAATAGTTTATAGGCAGTGCATATATCTTACTGTTTTATGTATTTATTTATAAATACTATATTTTTATTGATTTCAGAGAGGAAGGGTGAGAGAGATAGAAACATCAATGATGAGAGAGAATCATTGATCAACTGTCTCCTGCACGCTCCAAACTGGGGATGGAGCCCACAACCTGGGCATGTGCCCTTATCGGGAATCATGACCTCCAGGTTCACAGGTCGATGCTCAACCACTGAGCCCAACCGGCTGGGCTAGCTTACTGTTTTATATCACTATCAAACATATAAAATGTTTGATAGTGGTATAAAACAAAATTAAAGGATTTGTTTATAAGTTTTAAAATAAATCTTAATCATTCCCAAAATGCTAGAGTTTGATATACTCATATATTTGTATTTATTGAAGAAATGAACTCCCACTGTTGCATCTTTTGTTCCATCAATAACTCGCAGTTTTAGCTACACATTATATTATATAGCTTTATATCAGGTAAAAAGAAAAAGACTATTAGCAGTTTATATATAAACTATTTTAATATTTGCTTTGATTAATTATACACTATTGAAATAGATATTTTTAATACCTATGACCTTATGATGGGAAATCCAAACCTTTAATTCATGTGCATATTTTTATTGCAAGGAATTTTATGCTCAGTAGGATGAAATAATGTGAAATTGAAATGTGAAAATTATTTTAGGACATATAGGAGCAAAAGTTTTGAGGACCACTTGTTAAGGAAACAGCAGTTGGCTAAGTGTAAACATTTACCAGTTTCAAACAGGGACAAGTTGTCCCCAATTCCTCAGCCTGGTTTTGTGCTTTCTCTGGTCCATGAGAAAGTCTGACATTACTTGGGTATCTGATAACTTCAGGCTGTGATTCAGTGGGCCCAGGGAAGGGCTCAGCAGCTTTACTTATTGGCAAATCCTGATGAAAGGATGCCAGAGCAGATGGCTGATCCACCTGGGACAAGTGCTTCCCAGGCTGGAGCCTCGAGTCAACACCCATGGACTGGCCAAAGGAGTTGGCCAGATCCTGTCTTTATTTAAAATCTTTATATTTTGTTCATCATGGATTTTAGGGGGCACTAATTTAGATTTTTTTAAAGTATTGCACTGAAACAATATTTATAGTAACTACTGAGTTTTGGGGTTTTTTTGTTGTTGTTTTAATATATTTTTATTGATTTCAGAGGGTAAGGGAGAGGGAGAGAGAGAGATAGAAACATCAATGATGAGAGAGCATCTTTGATTGGCTGCCTCCCGCACACCCAACATGGGATTGAGCCTGCAACCTGGGCATGTACCACGACTGGAAATTGAACCATGGCCTCCTGGTTCATAGGTCAACACTCAACCATTGAGACATGCCCCCCAGCTCGTGTGTGTGTGTGTGTGTGTGTGTGTGTGTGTGTGTGTGTGATGTGAATATGTGAATGCCTTTCTTCTCTCACCCATTTCTGGACTTGTTTTGAGAGCTGGTTCTCTATGGCCTCCCTGGTGAACAGCACCTATGCCAGCCTGTGTGTCCGTGTGTTTGCTTCTTTGGGTAGGTTATCTGGAAGTCAGGGATGGTTTCTCCCCATCTGGAACAAGAAACAATCCTCCCAAGAGAAGTGAGAAAACTCCACAAAGATTTCCTGCTGAACAAGCAGCTGCACGGCAAGTATCTGGCTGCAACAGAGAGGGCTTTGTGATAGGCCTGGCAGTTTTAAGTTGTCATAGGCACCTGTGACTGTTCCTTCTTCTCTCTTTAAAGAGCCTTTTGTTCCTGGCACTAGAGGCCTGGCTGGGACCTGTGAGGGAGCCCAGGCACTGCCCCAGCTTGACTGATCTCCAACATCTATAGTTTGCAGCAGCTCAGGGCAGGGCTGAAGTGCAGCCCATGGAGCCTCCTGTCTGGTGGCTGTTGGGGATCCTCCATGGGCCACATGGCCAGCTGCTCTTCTTGTTCTATCCAGGGAGTGTCACATGAGTGGAACCGATGAAGGGTACATTGATTTGTTTACTCAGTAGGCATTTAAGTACCTACTATGTCAGGAACAGCTTTAGGCTCTAGGATATGAAACAAATGAAGCAGCCTCCTGTGGTACTCAGAGACAAAGGGGAGCAGTACCTGTTGTATGAGGGGTGCTGGGACACTGAACTGAGTCTAGAATGAAGAATGAGTTTCCCAGGAAGGCCCAGGTACTCAGGGCAGTGGGAAGTCTGTGGTCCAGAGCCTCCTGCTCACACCCTCAGGTGCCGGTGAGGCTGGGGAGCCTGACGAGGTCAGGAGGTCTGGATGGGGCACAAGATGCTGCACCTTGAATCAGCTCCCGTGTGAGGAGGCAAGGGAGGGGTTTCTCTGTAGCCGAGGTTGGCCAGATCAATAGAAGACAAAGGCTCAAAGAGGTAGCGGTGGCAATGGAGGCAGCATCCAAGTATTGGACACAGAAAGGGAGGGGAGGGAGCACCAAAGAAATGTCAGATGTTCTCAAAGCACAGGTCATCTCAGAGTCCAGGTTCACAGCAGTGCCATCCCTAAATTGGCCCCTCTTGGTGACTCCCATGCTGTCCCTCATGCCCTCTATTTGAGACAGTCCACTTCACAGTTCTTCACAAGATGTCTGACCTGAGGTCCTGGCCAGCATACTTGCCTCTGCATCTCTCTGACAGAGGCACACCCTTGCCAATATAGCATAGTGTCAAACTTGTGGATTTTTGCTAACCTGACATAGATACTTACAGGAAGAAAAGTCACAGAACAAAGTTGTAAGTTCTTACAACATTCTTCAAGTGTAGCTATCTTTCTCAATAGCTGAGGATCTCTGGGTCTGCGAACTTATTCTTGTCTAGAAATTGATTGAAGGGTCATGTCTTTCTTCATGGTAGTTCAAGTGAAACCCACATTCACATGATCTGAAATAGGTTGTTTTTTTTAAATATATTTTTTATTGATTAAGATATTACATATGTGTCCTTGTCCCCACGTTACCCTCTACCCCCCCCTCCCCCCGCTCATGCCCTCACCACCCCATTGTCCGTGTCCATTGGTTAGGCCTATATGCTTGCATATAAGTCCTTTGGTTGATCTTTCCCCCTTACCCCCACCCTCCCCTACCTTCCCTCCAAGGCCCGACAGTCCAATCAATGCCTCTCCGTCTCTGGATCAGTCCTTGTTCATCAGTTTATGTTGTTCATTATATTCAACAAATGAGTGAGATCATGTGGTATTTATCCGCTCTCCAGTTCCATCCATGCTGTGGCAAATGGTAAGAGTTCCTTTTTCTTCTTCCTCTTCTTAAAGAATACCTTTCAGCATTTCATATAATGCTGGTTTGGTGGTGATGAACTCCTTTAGCTTTTTCTTATCCGTGAAGCTCTTTATCTGACCTTCTATTCTGAATGATAGCTTTGCTGGATAAAGTAATCTTGGTTGCAGGTTCTTGCTATTCATCACTTTGAATATTTCTTGCCAGTCTCTTCTGGCCTGCATGGTTTCTGTTGAGAAATCAGCTGACAGTCGTATGGGTACTCCCTTGTAGGTAACTGACTGTCTTTCTCTTGCTGCTTTTAAGATTCTCTCTTTATCTTTTGCTCTTGGCATTTTAATTATGATGTGTCTTGGTGTGGTCCTCTTTGGATTCCTTTTGTTTGGGGTTCTCTGTGCTTCCTGGACTTGTAAGTCCATTTCTTTCACCAGGTAGGGGAAGTTTTCTGTCATTATTTCTTCAAAAAGGTTTTCAATATCTTGCCCTCTCTCTCCTTCTGGTACCCCTATAATTCTGATGTTGGTACGCTTGAAGTTGTCCCAGAGGTTCCTTACACTATCTTCATATTTTTGGAATCTCTTTTCTTTTTTCTTTTTCGGTTGGGTATTTTTTGTTTCTTTGTATTTCAAATCTTTGACTTGATTCTTGGGATCCTCTTGTCTGCTGTTGGATCTCTGTAAATTATTCTTTATTTCAGTCAGTGTATGCTTAATTTCTAGTTGGTCCTTTTTCATGTCCTCCATGGTCTCACTATACTTATTGAGGGATTCATTAAATTTATCAGCGGTTTCCATAAAATTCTTAAAAAACCTTATAAATGTGGCCTTGAACTCTATATCCAGTCATTTGCTTTCCTCCATTTCTGCCATTTGTGACCTGTTTCTTTGTCTCTGCATTTTGGCTGCTTCCCTGTGTTGATAGAGTGGCCCTGCGCACCAGGTGTCCTGTAGGGCCCAGTGGCTCAGCCTCCCCAGTTACCTGCGGTGGACACTCTTGGTGCACTCTTGGTGCCTTCGTTGTTGTAGGATCACTGGGAGGAATTGACCTCCAGGCCAATTGGCTGTGAGAATCAGCTGTGTCTGAAGTGGGAGAACTTCTGTGCTGAAGACACCCTTCTGGGGCAAGACTTGCTTCAGTGGGGCTTTGGTGCTCACTGAGTCTGCTCCCTGAGTGTGTCCCTTATGGATCTGAGGAGTTGCCATCTGGATGGTCCCCCTCTGACCACTGGGTACAGTGGCTCCTGGATCTAAGGAGGTGCTAATTCAGCCTCTGCCTGAGGCCACACAGCAGGAGCCACCAAGAGGCTCAGCTGTGAAGCAATGCAAGCCGCTGCGGGGCCTTGGGCCTTCTCTTGGAAGTTCTGGGTCTGCCTGACTCGGCTGCAGTTAGGTACATTCACATGCAAAAGCCTCTGCCGCAGCCTGGGTGGGGCGGGGTCTCAGGAAATCAAAGGGTGGAGAAAGCAGCTATGGCCGATTCTCCGCCCAGAGTCGCGTGTCTCAGTGTCCCGGTAATGGCTGCAAGCACCTCTGAGGGAAAGCCGCCCTCAAGGTCGCCCGCTGCCCGACAGACCAGCTTCTCCCCGTATGAGTCCTGGGTCCCCAGAGACTTGCTGGAACCGGAGTTCAGAGCTGACGGGAGCTTGTGATTCAAAAAGACAGCCGCGTCCTCAGGTGCCACCCCCTTTCCGCGCGCACGAGCCGCCGTACCTCTGCACTTCACCTCCGCAGCTCCTCTGGCTCTCAGCGTGCTTTTCTTTCCTTCTAGTTGTAGAATTTACACTCAGCCAGCCTTCCTTTGTTCTGGATGATGTCTGCTCTGTCCTTGGCGGTATTTTTCAATTGTTGTGGGAGGCGGCAATTTCCCGGTGTTTATCTATGCCGCCATCTTAGTTTCTCCCTGAAATAGGTTTTTGCTATGCAAACCAAGCAGGAATCTAGTGGGTAGTTCATCCATTTCAGCCGGGGCACTCCATAATCACTTGGCCCTAGTGATCAGCTCTCACATCAATGTTTCCCTCTCCAAAAATCAATAAAAATAGTTTTTAAAAACCAGAAATTTACTCTCTTACAGTTCTGGAGGTCAGAAGTCTGAAATCTGCCTGTGGGCCACACTCCTTCTGGAGGCTCTGGAGGAAAACCTGTTCCCTGCCTCCCCCAGCTTCTGGCTTCTGGTGGCTGCTGGCATCCTTGGCTTGTATCAGCATCTCCCTGATCTTTAAGTCCACATCTTCCAACCACTCTTGTGCTCCATCTTCATGTCTCTCTCTCTTTCTTAATCAATCTCTCTCTCTCTCTCTCTCTCGCTCTCTCTCTCTTTCTCTCTCTCTCTCATCTTCCCCTGTTTCTCTTTTGGAAGGACACAGGACTGAATTTAGGGCTCACCAGGACACTCCAGGAGAGTTTCCTCACCCCTAGATCCCTAATCACATTTGTAAAGATCCCTTTTCCCCTTCCATCTAAAATAACTTTCACAAGTTCCAGAGATGAGGATGTGGATGTCTTTTGGGGGCCATTTTCCAGTCTACTACAGAGCCTACTCTAATTGTAGCCACTTACATGTTTTCAGAGATAATGGTGTTTTCTCACTGGAGTATTTTCAATGGTTTGGAGAATAAAGTATAATTGGGCCCTTGGGGGCCATAAATAGGAGGAAGAGGGTAGGTAGCACATACTCAGTTTATTCCAGCATCACTATCCCCAGAAATCTCTGAATTCTGATGGGAATTTTTGGCATCTCAACTTCACTGGACCATCACGGAGTTTAGGCTGCTCTTAACCAGTTGAGTAAACAACTGTTTACCTTTCTGATGTTCAACTTTTTATTATTAATAATTTTTAATCCTCACCAGAGGATATGCTTATTGATTTTTAGAGAGAGGGGAAGAGAGAAATTGCTGCAACCTTTTGCAGCAAGGATTCAGAATCTGGAGAAGGGGCCACGTGCAAATGGCTATACTAGATAAGAAATATAACTTTGGAAGGCATTTGGGGAACCAGGCGGAGGCCCTTTTCTAGGTGAGTGGCTCTCCAAATCTCTGGACCCATAGCTTTTTATTTACTAGAATACACATTTGCCCTTTAGCAAAGCAAACATGCATATCAAAGGTAAGGTTTGATAAGCAGTAGAAGAATATCAGGTTAGGGGATTGCCCTGAGCCACCATTGTCTTGACAGAACAATGGTGCATAGCTTTTACCCCTTGCTAAAGCCCAAAGTCCATCAGCCTTCTGACTGACCTCTCGCATTTATTATGCTAACTGCTTGTTGGTCTTTGCCTCCAGCAAGAAATAGACATTGATGTGAGAGAGAAACATTAATAGGTTGCCTACCATACTTGCCTGGACCAGAGGAGATTGAACCTGTAACATAAGCATGTGCCCTCGCCAGTTATTGAACCTGCAATCTTTTGATGTACAGGATGATGCTCAACCAACTGAGCCACACAGGCCAGGGCTCTCTAATGTTTAAAACAACACACTATCCATACATTCAGCCCAACCTAGTATTATTTTCTTTCTTCTTATAGACTCCTACATTTGTTCTCCTCATTTTTGCTGACATGACTTAGTAAAGTGTTGTGTTCTTTTGTTGTGGAGGCCACCTCCTCCCAGTATCAGTGCTATTGGCCACCTCAGGTCTATAAACAGTGGTGGGATTGGGGGAGCAAGAGCAAATCAGTTTTCCTGGGGAGGGAATGGCATGGGATGATCAGTTGAATTTGAGTATTTATAAGTCTGGAGATTCTGAGTCTGAAGCCTCCTAAATGTCTTCATTCTGATGCATAGAGTCCCATTCTTTTTTTTTTTAGAGTCCCATTCTTTCTGGATTATTGAACCAACCTTTACCCAGATATTTTGTGGCTATTTCAATGCTGTTTCTATAAGACAAATTATATTAGCAACTGCATAGCAAGTTCCAAGTCTTGGGTTTTAGGAATTTTGACATTAGCCTGGCTGGCATGGCTATGAACAGAGGGTCACAGATCAATTCCTGGTCAGGGCACATGCCCAGGTTGCAGGCTGGATCCCCAATGTGGGACATGCAGGAGACAGCCAATCAATGATTCTCTCTCATCATTGATGATTCTATCTCTCTCTCCCTCTCCCTTCCTCTCTGAAATTAATAAATATATATTTTTTAAAAAGAATTTTGAGCCCTGACCGGTTTGGCTCAGTGGATAGGGCGTCAGCCTGGGGACTCAAGGGTCCCGGGTTCGATTCTGGTCAGGGCATGTACCTTGGTTGCGGGCACATCCCCAGTGGGGAGTGTGCAGGAGGCAGCTGATCGATGTTTCTCTCTCATCGATGTTTCTAACTCTCTGTTCCTCTCCCTTCCTCTCTGTAAAACATCAATAAAATATATTTAAAAAAAAAGAATTTTGACATTTTGTTTGCTGTTTGTACTCAAGTATAGTGCTGTTAGAAATTGATACTCTACCTGACAATCTTGACTTCCTTTTGTCTTTCACACTGTTCTATGGCAGTGGCAATGCAGTTCCCCAAACCTGACTCATAATGAACAGTTTATTTCAGTTGACCATAGGTAACCAGCCATTTTCCCATAGACTATGGCTGCCAGATTCTCATTCCTGGCTATTAATGGGATTTCTATTCAGGGCAGTATAACTTATTTCCCAAGTTTCCTTTGGTTATTGTTGCCTCTAACCCCCTCCCTGTTTATCAGTTTTCCTTTGGAGTTCTTGGTTTTAAGCAACAGAAACCAATCCTAGCTGACTTAGCAGAAAAGGAAGGTTATTGAAAGGGTCTCAAGTAGCTCAGAGAATCAATTGGAGAATGAGATGAGATTCAGAACCAAAGGAGAGAGACACAATGCAGAAAGCACACACAAGGCCCCCATGGAGTCACTGTTGTCACTCTGTTGGGTGCCATTATCACCCTCACTGCTTGCTGCTGTAGAAAATAGCCCTGAATCAATCACCCACCACATCACCTCTGCATTAGGGGCATGGGCAGGCACTCCTCATTGGTTGAGCTTTGGCCTTCTGTTGTCAGGGGCAAGGGACCCCAAATGTTTATTCCCAAATTTTACTTCTTCTAAACAGATCAGTGGACTTGGTGAGAAGGTGATTGATAAAATAAAAATACCTGCATTTTCTGTCCACACCTTATTTCAGAGTGGGATTACTCACAGGTTAATGTATAAACATTTTAACTTTTAAAATTATTCTTTTGAGAATCTGATAAAAGTTAATATAGATTGTTCCAGAGAAAAATGTATGATATACCTGTTGACAATATGGTGATACTAATTTAGGGAACCCATGGAGGATCAGAACAACAATGTCACCACAGCCCCTAACGTGGATTTCAGGTAAAGAATTCCTGATGGAGAGGATCTGGCTCTGCCATTTGTGACTTGGAGGGTTTGAAGAAGATCATGACCTTTTAGGGGTTCTCATTCCTTTTGTATGAGAGGAAGGGCTTGAGCCCTGTGAAGCCAGGGATGGGTCTGCTTTGCTCAAACTGTATGCTTGAGGCCTAGAGTAGTACTAGCCACACAAAATTTGGTGAAAATTTGATGAATGAATGAATGTTCACAGATGATAAAAAAAACTGTCTTTTCAAAGAGCTACTGTCAGGCAAATTGTAAAGAATTTCATAAATGTGAGATTCTATTGTTTCACTTAAGCAAGCTAGGATTTCTTAATGATGACCATCTTTTCAGCAGAAAAACTGCTTTATTATAACAATAGGTATATCCTTCATGAAGAAGCATAGGTGCTTTTTAAACCAAGTGGCTTTTTTTTGAGAGTGGGTGGGATTGAATTGGCCTGTCATAACCTCTCTCACTCTCTCTGATATTTAGGGCAGATGCAGAAAGCGTTTGGCGCAGAAGTACTGAATTATTCTTTGAATCTGTGTCGGGGAAAATTTGATTTGTTAGTTCACATGCCTGACAACAAAATCCTGCAGATTTTCTCCGTTCTTAACTTGGATGACATTGGGAAGCTATAAAAAAAAAACCTGCAAAAATTCCAAAAGGTAAGGCCTTAAAATATTTTTTTAAAATATGTTTTATTGATTTTTTACAGAGAGAAAGGGAGAGAGATAGAGAGCTAGAAACATCGATGAGAGAGAAGCATCGATCAGCTGCCTCCTGCACATCTCCCACTGGAGATGTGCCCGCAACCCAGGTACATGCCCCTGAAGGGAATCGAACCTGGGACCCTTCAGTCCGCAAGCCGACGCTCTATCCACTGAGCCAAACCGGTTTCGGCTTAAAATATTTTTTTACTGATAAATAATGCACAAAATGGGCAATGCAACATTTTTTTTTAACTTATGACTTAAAAAACAGATTAAGTTGCCATTCAAGAAGGAAAAGTAGTACAAATAGAGAGAACCATAAAGTGGTCATATGCTGTTTGGTGGTCTGGTTTTCTTTTTAGAATATGGTGATGCTAATAGAGGCATATTTCAAATCTGTTTTAGAGGCATTTATTGATCTGCCTACTTAGAAAGAACTTGCAGGAGTAAAGGTCTGCGTCTGTTTTTACTGCCAAGAGGAACTCTGCCTGCGGTGGACACATTTCGCCTCCAGTCCACAGCGTCACACCTCGGGTCCACCTGCAGGCTTTCCAGACTCTCTAGTTTGCAGGCTTCCCTGGACCTCACGGGACCCTCAGGGAGCAGCTACCCCCTCTCATGCCTCCTCAGGGCCCCGTCGTCGGCAGTGAGGACAGCTGCTGCCCTAGCTGGTGAGTCCAGCGTCCCAGCCCCAACAGGACACCCATCTCCACCTCCACAGGCTGAAAAGAATTTTCTTTCTCCCCAAACCAAGAAAGAACTGGGAGCTCGGGCACCGCTGCCCGGCTGCTGTCCGCGGTGCTGAAGCGGTCGCCTCCTTTGCCCCGGCCCCTGACCCCCACAAGGGATCGCACCACTGTCAGCTCCGCCTCTTTCTTCGCCCCGCCCCTGCCTAATTCAGGGCGGGCTATTTCTCCAGTTTTCACTGCCCTGCCACGCCACGCCACGCCACGCCCCACCTTGCTGAGGACCCTCCTCTATCTAGGTTTGCAAGCTCGGCTCTGCCCGCCCCGCCCTACCCAGCTCAGGATCTCCGCTTCCTCTCGGGCTTTGCCTGCACTATGCCCACAGTCACATAACGAGGTCGGAGGTGCCAGGTGCACTCCCCGCGTCCACCCCCGGCAGAGCTGAACGTCTACACCCCACACCCGTCGTGGGTACGCCGCTGGCTCCTTTCCGGGCCTAAACTTCACGAGCCCTAGGCCCCCGTCGCCCCCACTCCTGCCCTCACCCGCATGATGCTCGCCCGTCCCCCTTGGTTCAGCCCCTCGTCCACGTTGCTCCCACACTTGCGCACCCCTTCTCCCCCACCCCCCACCCCCGCCCCGGTCCCGCGACTTCTCATCCCCCTCCCCCCCCCCCCCCCCCCCCCCGGTTTTCACTGCCGGAGACACGCGAGGTCAGAGGGCTTGCGGGGCCAGGGCTAGGAGTCCGGAGGCCTGGCCACCCAGGGTGGGCGGTGGACCTGCACCTCCGACCAGCCCACTGTTCTGTGGTCAGGGTGGTTGACATGTGGAGAGTGCCCGCATTATCCTGCATCCCGGTCTTGGAGGCTTTGGGGATGGATGAGGGGTCGAAGGCTGCTGCCTTGGCAGGTCAGGGGTCATCAGGAAAATCAGGACCAGAGGACCTTTGGCTCCAGCAGGGCTGAATCTTGTTTCCCGCGCGAAGAGCGGTCGGGCCCTTTGGGTACACATTGCTGAGAGTTACGTACACGTGCTTCATAAACTTTACAGCTGTTTATTCTTGTCCAAGGAAATCTGGGAGTTTCAACAGAGAATAGCAACTGCATTTAAGGAAAATCGAGGGATTGACAGACAACACAAATCGGTACATGGCTTTTCTATATGGAATAGAACAAATGTACCAAAATCTGTTAACTTCTTTTGGCTTTTAAAAGTGTCATAAGATACACTTTCTAGTCAGTTGAGTTTGCTAGCTTAAGTACTATTATGACCTTCGAATGTTTAGTTTTGCAAAGTACTGTAGGCAATTTTATGTGACCCTCAAACATTTATCACAGTAATAGCAAAAGATCTAGCTATAGTTTTAGGACATAAGAGTGACATCACAGAAAGCGGCAAAGGAGGAAGCTCCAGAGGACCAGTTTAAGAACACATTTAATTAAATGTTTCTCAAAAGCTACTTGCAACAGTGCTATTTTAATGAATGGAAATGATTACTCCAATACATGTCATAATGTTTTAAGTATATATTTTATAAAGATATTTTAAAAAATCTATTTGCAAGATGTATTCAGAACAGTGTTGTTTCAGTGAATGGAAGTGATAGCCACTCATATTTATTTATTTATTTATTTATTTATTTATTTATTTATTTATGTGTTTATTTATTTTTTCTTTATTGATTAAGGTATTAATCCCCCCATTGCTTCCCCCCCCCCCACTCATGCTCTCATCCCCCTGTTGTTTGAGTCCATTGGTTAGGCTTATATGCATGCATACAAGTCCTTTAGTTGATCCCCCGCCCTTACCCCCACCCACCCCTACCTTCCCTCTGAGGTTTGATGGTTTGATCGATGCTTCTCTGTCAC
Organism: Myotis myotis; assembly: GCF_014108235.1. NCBI lineage: Eukaryota > Metazoa > Chordata > Mammalia > Chiroptera > Vespertilionidae > Myotis > Myotis myotis. Next base: position 24,510 of record NW_023416372.1, on the reverse strand, counting down.
TGGATCTGTTTTTGTTCATCAGTTTATGTTGTTCATTATATTCCATAAATGAGTGGGATCATGTGATATTTATCTTTCTCTGACTGGCTTATTTCACTTAGCATAATGCTCTCCAGTTCCATCCATGCTGTTGCAAATGGTAAGAATTCCTTCTTTTTTACCGCAGTGTAGTATTCCATTGTGTAGATGTACCACAGTTTTTAATCCACTCATCTGCTGATGGGCACTTAGGCTGTTTCTAAATCTTTTCTATGGTGAATTGTGCTGCTATGAACATAGGGGTGCATATATCCTTTCTGATTGGTGTTTCTGGTTTCTTGGGATATATTCCTAGAAGCGGTATCACTGGGTCAAATGGGAGTTCCATTTTAGTTTTTTGAGGAAACTCCATACTGTTCTCCACAGTGGCTGCACCAGTCTGCATTCCCACCAGCAGTGCACAAGGGTTCCTTTTTCTCCGCACCCTCGCCAGCACTTGTCGTTTGCTGATTTGTTGATGATAGCCAGTCTGACAAGTGTGAGATGGTATCGCATTGTTGTTTTGATTTGTATCTCTCAGATGATTAGTGACTTTGAGCATGTTTTTATATGTCTCTTGGCCTTCCTTATGTCTTCTTTTGAAAAGTACCTATTTGGGTCCATTGCCCATTTTTTTATTGGACTGTTTATCTTCTTTTCGTTAAGTTGTATGTGTTCCCTGTAAATGTTGGAGATTAAACCCTTAACAGTGATAACATTGGCAAATATGTTCTCCCATGCAGTAGGCTCTCTTGTTGTTTTGTTGAAGGTTTCTTTTACTGTGCAAAAGCTTTTTATTTTGATGTAGTCCCATTTGTTTATTTTCTCTTTAGTTTCCATTGCCCGGAGCAGTATCAGTGAAGAAATTGCTTTGGCATATGTCTGAGATTTTGCTGCCTGTGGATTCCTCTAATATTTTTATGGTTTCCCATCTTATGTTTAAGTCCTTTATCCATTTTGAGTTTATTTTTGTGTGTGGTGTGAGTTGGTGGTCTAGTTTCATTTTTTTGCATGTATCTGTCCAATTTTCCCAACACCATTTATTGAAGAGACTGTCTTGACTCCATTGTATGTTTTTGCCTCCTTTGTCAAATATTAATTTAGCATAGTGGTTTGGGTCGATTTCTGGGTTGTCTATTCCATTCCATTGATCTATATGTCTGTTGTTGTGCCAGTACCAGGCTGTTTTGAGAACAGTGGCTTTGTAATACAGCTTGATATCTGGTATTGAGATCCCACCTACTTTGTTCTTTTTCAGGATTGCTGTAGCTATTCGGGGTCTTCTTTTTTTTTTATTCCAGATGAATTTTTGGAGAGTTCGTTCTAGGTCTGTGAAATATGCCATTGGTATTTTAATGGGGAGTGCATTGAATCTATAGATTGCTTTGGGTAGTATGGACATTTTAATGATGTTGATTCTATCAGCCCATGAACACGGTATGTTCTTCCATCTGTTTATGACTTCCTCTATCTCTTTTTTCAGTGTCCTATAGTTTCCGGTCTTTTACCTACTTAGTTAAGTTTATTCCTAGATATCTTATTTTTTTTTTTGGTGCAATGATAAATGGGATTGCTTTTTTAGTCTCTCTTTTTTTTTTAGTTCACTATCGGTGTAAAGAAATGCCATAGATTTCTTGGCATTAATTTTGTATTCTGCTACATTGCCGAATTCATTTATTAAGTCTAGTAGTTTTTTGATGTAGTCTTTAGGGTTTTTTATGTACAATATCATGTCATCTGCGAATAAGGACAGTTTTACTTCTTCTTTTCCTATTTGAATGCCTTTTATTTTTTCTTCTTCTTGTCTGATCACAATGGCTAATACTTCCAGTACTATGTCAAACAGGAGTGATGAGAATGGGCATCCTTGTCTTGTTCCTGTTCTTAGGGGAAATGGTGTTTTTGCCCATTGAGTATGATGTTGGCTGTGGGTTTGTCATATATGGCTTTTATTATGTTGAGGTATGATCCTTCTATTCCCACTTTGCTGAGAGTTTTTATCAAGAAAGGGTGCTGGATTTTGTCAGATGCCTTTTCTGCATCAATTGATATGACTATGTAATTTTTATCTCTCAATTGGTTTATGTGATGTATCATGTTTATTGATTTGTGGATATTGCACCATCCTTGCATCCCCTGGATAAATCCTACTTGGTCATGGTGTGTGATCTTTCTGCTGCACTTCTGGATCCGATTTGCTAGAATTTTGTGAGGATTTTGGCATCTATGTTTATGAGGGATATTGTCCTGTAATTCTCTTTCATTGTGTTGTCTTTATCTGGTTTTGGTATTAGGGTAATGCTGGCTTCATAGAATGAGCTTGGAAGTTTTCCTTCCTCTTGAATTTTTTGGAATAGTCTGAGAAGGATAGCTGTTAGTTCTTCCTTGAATGTATGGTAAAACTCCCCTGTGAAGCTGTCTGGCCTCGGGCTTTTGTTTGCTGGAAGCTTTTTGATGACAGCTTCAATTTCTTCCATAGTTATTGGCCTATTGAGATTTTTAGATTCTTCCTGATTCAGTTTTGGAAGGTTGTATTTTTCTAGGAGTGTGTCCATTTCCTCTAGCTTGTCTAGTTTGTTGTAATAGAGTTGTTCATAATATTTTTTTAACAATCTTTTGTAGTTCTGTGGGGTCTATTGTTATTTCTCCTCTTTCATTTCTGATTTTGTTTATTTGGGTCCTCTCTCTTTGCTTCTTGGTGAGCCTGGCTAGAGGTTCATCAATCTTGTTTATCCTTTCAAAGAACCAGTGCTTGGTTTCATTGATCTTTTGTATTGTTTTTTTTTGGTCTCTATGTCATTTATTTCTGCTCTAATCTTTATTATCTCCTTCCTTCGGCTCACTCTGGGCTTTTCTTGTTGCTCTCTTTCTAATTCTTTGAGTTGTAGAGTTAGATGATTTACTACCATTTTTTCTTGTTGTTTTTTTGTTTGTTTGTTTTTTTTGTGTGTGTGTGTGTGTGTTTTTTGAGGTAGGCCTTTAGAGCTATAAACTTCCCTCTCAGGACTGCTTTCATTGTATCCCATAGGTTTTGGATTGTTGTGTTTTTATTGTCATTAGTTTCCAGGATGTTTTTAGTTTCTTCTTTGATCTCTTTGGTAACCCAATCATTGTTTAATAGCATGCTATTCAGCTTCCTAGTGTTTAAATTTTTTGGATTGTTTTTATTGTAGTTTATTTCTAATATTATGCCATTGTGGTCTGAGAAGATGCTTGATGTGATTTTAATCTTGAATTTGGGGAGACTTTGCTTGTGACTCAATATGGGGTCTATTTTTGAAAATGTTCCATGTGCACTTGAGAAGAATGTAAATTTCGTGGCTTTGGGGTGAAATGTTCTGAAGATGTCAATTAAGTCCATCTGATCTAGTGAGTCATTTAGAATTGCTATTTCTTTGCTGATTTTTTGTCTAGAAGATTTATCCAGTGATGTCAGTGGTGTATTAAAGTCCCCTACTATGATTGTATTGTTGTCAATCTCTCCCTTGATATCTTCAGGGGGTTTTTTTTTTTATGTATTTGGGTGCTCCTGCATTGGGTGCATATAACTTTATCAGGGTTATATCCTCTTGTTGTATCGATCCCTTTAGTGTTATGAAGTGGCCTTCCTTATCTCTTGTTATGGCCTTCACTTTGAGGTCTGTTTTGTCCAATATAAGTATTGCCACCCCAGCTTTTTTTTCATTTCCATTTGCCTGATATTTTTTTTTATCCCTTCACTTTCAGTCTGTGTGAGTCCCTAGCTCTGAGGTGGGTCTCTTGTAGAAAGAATATATATGGGTCATGTTTTTTAAATCCATTCAGCCACTCGATGTCTTTTGATTGGAGCATTTAGTCTATTTATGTTTAAAGTTATTTTTTTTAAACTTTTCATTTAAAAAAATATATTTTATTGATTTTTTACAGAGAGGAAGGGAGAGGGACAGAGAGTTAGAAACATCAATGAGAAAGAAACATTGATTAGCTGCCTCCTGCACAGCCCCCCACTGGGGATGTGCTTGCAACCAAGGTACATGCCCCTGACCAGAATTGAACCTGGAACCCTTCAGTCTGCAGGCGGATGCTCCATCCACTGAGCCAAACCGGCTAGGGCTGTTTAAAGTTATTTTTGATAGGAACTTGTTTGTAGCCATTTTTATTTTTTGTGCCTGTGCTCCTTCTTACCTTTTTATTTCTTATTTTTACACCAGTGCCTTTAGCATTTCTTGCATTGCTGGCTTGGTAATGATAAACTCCCTTAGTCTTTCTTTTGTCTGTGAAGCTCTTTATTTCCCTTTCAATTTTGAATGATAGCCTTGCTGGATAGAGTATTCTTGGATTCAGTCCCTTGCTTTGCATCACTTTGTAAATTTCTTTCCATTCTTTTCTGGCCTGATGTTTTTCTGTTGAAAAATCATTTGATAACCTAATGGGAGATCTCTTGTATGTAACTTTCTGTCTCCCTCTTGCAACCTTTAAGATTCTCTCTTTGTCCTGAACATTTGCCATCGTATTATGATGTGTCTTGGTGTGGGTTCATCTTGTTTGGGACTCTCTGTGTTTGTGTGACTTTTTTCTTCCCCACCTCAGGGAAGTTTTCTGATATTATTTCTTCAAATAGGTTTTCTAACCCTTGTTCCTCTTTCTGTTGTTCTGGTACCCCTATTATTCGTATATTGCTTCATTTTATGTTGTCCCATAGCTCCCTTAGACTCTCCTCCTGTCTTTTAATTTTTTTCTCCAATTGCAGTTCAGTTTGGATGTGTTTTGCTTCCCTGTCTTCTAATTTGCTAATTTGGTCCTCCGCTCCTCCTAGTCTACTATTCAAACTTTCCATGGTGTTTTCTATTGCAGCTATATCACTCTTCATTTCTTCTTGATTCTTATATAAGTTGTTGATTTTTTCATCCATCCGGTTTATGAACTGTATGACCCTTATTCTGAATTCTTTTTCTGACATATTGCATGCCTCTGTTTCACTTGGCTGCCTTTCTGGCAATTTCTCATTTTCTTTCCTTTGGGGGTTTCTTTGTCTACCCATTTTTATTCTCACCAAGGCATCTAGACGTCGAGTCATGCAGGGGCTGCTCCTTGGGTGGCAATGGCTCCTTGGGCTGCAGTTGCTCCTTGGGCTGTCATGGCAGCAGCTGCTCCTCAGTTAGCAGCAGCTCCTCTGGTGGGTGCTGTTCGCAGCAGTGGTGGCTCCTCTGGCTGATGGGGCGAGGCTGCTTGCACAGCTGCTGCTCCTCGGATGGGGGGGGGGGGCTGCTCATGAGGCTGCTGCTCCTCAGATGGGGCTGGGCTTCTCACGTGGTTGCTGCTCCTCAGATGAGGGAGGACAGCTCACGTAGCTGCTGCTCCTTGGATGGGATAGGCTGCTCATGAGGCTGCTGCTCCTTGGACAGGGGCAGGTTGGTCTCAGGGTAGCTGCTCCTCATACAGGGGCGGGCTGCTTGCGCAGCTGCTGCTCCTTGGACAGGGGACAGGCTGCTTGTGTGGCTGCTGCTCCTCAGATGGGGGCGGGCCACTCACCCAGCTGCTGCTCGTTGGATGGGTGTGGGCTGTGTGTGGCTGCTGCTCCTCAGACTGGGGTGGGCTGCGCGGGGCTGCCACTCCTCAGTCATGGGCAGGCTGCTCATGTGGCTGCTGCTCCTTGGATGGGGGACGGGCTGCTTGTGCAGCTGCTGCTCCTTGGTTGGGGGTGGGCCACTCACCCAGCTGCTGCTTGTTGGATGGGTGTGGGCTGTGTGTGGCTGCTGCTCCTCAGACTGGGGTGGACTGCACAGGGCTGCTGCTCCTCGGATGTGGGCAGTCTTCTCGTGTGGCTGCTGCTCCTCAGACTGGGGTGGGCTGCACGGGGCTGCCACTCCTCAGTCATGGGTGGGCTGCTCATGTGGCTGCTGCTCCTCAGATGGGGGCAGGCTGTTTGCATGGCTGCTGCTTCTCAGATGGGGAATGGGCTGCTTGCACGGCTGCTGCTCCTCAGATGGGAGTGAGCTGCACATGCGGCTGCTGCTCCTCAGTCAGGGGCAGGCCACTCACCCAGCTGCTGCTCGTTGGATGGGTGCAGGCTGCCGCTCCTCGGACACGGGCAGTCTGCTCATGCAGCTGCTGCTCCTCTGACTGGGGTGGGCTGCTCGGGTGGCTGCTGCTCCTTGGACAGGGGTGGGTTGCTCCTCGGATGGGTGCAGGGTGCGGGCTGCATGCAGCTGCTGCTCCTTGGCCAGGGGTGGGTTGTGCAGGGCTGCCGCCCCTCAGTTGTGGGCGGGCTGTTCGTGCGGCTGCTGCTCTTTGGATGGGGGTGGGCTGCTTGTGTGGTTGTTGCTCCTCAGACGCCGGAGCGGGGGGGGGGGGGGGGGCAGGCCGCTCACACAGCTGCTGCTCCTTGGACAGGGGCAGGCCACGTGAGGCTGCCACTCTGTGGCCTGGGGCAGGCTGCTTGCGGGGCTGCCACTCCTTGGACAGGACAGTAGCGGGCTGTTCACATGTCTGCTGCTGGCGTGGTCACAGTGTCCTGGGCAGCTGAGTCTCCTTCGCCAATTTGGGGTAGATGTTATTCATTTCAGCTGCTCATTCTATCTGCTCCAGGACAAGGCTCGGGACTTGTCCATCTATTCTGCTGCCATTTTGTCCTCCCCCCGCATTTAGTGAGTTTTAAAAGACCATCTAACATGTTTCTAACAATCCACTTCACAATGCATTCAACACAGTTATTTCAGTGAACTGATGTCATAGACTTTCTGTAATGCATGTCGTGAAGTGTTGAAGGACACTTTATAAAAATATTTTTAGCCGTGTGCTTGCAGTATGTATTCAGTATAGAAATTTTCAGTGAATGGAAGTGATACCCTTTATGCATACAGTGACGTGTTTAAAATACGTCTTATAATGGTGTTTCTAGCAAACTACTTACAAGGTGCATTCACCACAGTATTATTTTAGTATGTGAAAGTGATACCCACTCTAATACATGTAGTGAAGTGTTTTAAAAACTTATTTAATAAAGATGTTCTAACAAGCTAATTGAAAGATATGCATTAAGCACAGTGTTACTTCTTCGACTGAAAGTTACACTTATTCTGTAATGCGTGTAGTGATATGTTTAAGAAAACATTTATAAAGATGTTTCTAACAATGGACTTGCAATTGCATTTAGTGTTATTTAGAGAATGAAAGTGGCACCCAATCTGTAGTGCATGTTGTGAAGTTTTTAATACACTTGTTACAAAGATGTGTCTAACAAGCTACTTAAAGATGCATTCAGCGTGCTTTTATTTCGATGGCTAATAGGTATGATATAAAGTGTTTAAGAACAATTTCTATAAAGTTGTTTCTAACAAGCAACTTATAAGATGTAATCAGCAAGTGTTATTTCAGTGAACAGAAATGATACCCATCTTTAATGCATGCCACAAAGTTTATAAGAATATATTTAATAAAGATGTTTCTAAAAAGCTACTTTCAGAGGCCGTCAGCCCTGTGCTAATTCATTGAATCCAAGTAATAGACACTAAGTAATGCATCTAATGAGGTGTTTAAGCTCACGTTTAATAAGGGTGTTTAACAAGTTACTTGCAAGATGCATTCACAGTGTTATTTCAGGGAATGGAAGTGATACCCACTTTGTAATACTGGTAGTGAAGTGTTTAACAACACATTTTAAAAAGATGTTTCTAATAAGCTGCTTGATAGAGGTGAATATTCAATAGAGAGTTATTTCAGAGAATGGAGCTTTCTAATGCATGTAGTGAAGTGTTGAAAAACACATTTAATAAAGTTGCTTTTTAACAAACTGCAAGATGCACTCAGCAGTGTTCTTTCACTGCATGGAGGAGACAAGCTTTCTGCAGTGCATGTAGTAACGTTTTAAGAACACTTATAAAAATGTACCTACCAAGGTACTTGAAAATGAACTCAGCACAGTGTAAAGTCCATGTACATGAGTGATACCCACTCTATAATGCATGTATTAAAGTGTTTAAGACATTTAATTAAGGTGTTTTCTAACAAGCAACTTGCAAGATGCATTCAAAACTGTATTTCAGTGAATGGAAGTGGTACCCATGCTTTAAATGCATGTAGTGAAGTGTTTAAGAACACTTCTTTTAAAAGATGTTTTTAAAAGCTACTTGCAAGATTCATTCAGCACATGTTAGTTCAGTGAGTGAAAGTAATTTCACTCTGTAATGCATACAGTGAAGTGTTTACAAACACTTTTGCAAAGAAGTTTTAATTAGCTACTTATAAGATGTGTTTAGTGATACTTCAGTGAATGGACGTGATACCCACCCTGTAATGCATAGTGAAGTTTTTTCCCCGCCCTCTTTCCCTTCCAGAACCCCAATTGATTCTAATGTTTGTCTTTCTGTTCAAATCCAAGAGCTCTCATAAGCTTTCTTCACTCTTTTAAAATCTTAGTTCCTTCTCTTCTTGTAAGCATATTATTTATATTTTCCTATCCTCCAAAACACGTATTCTTTCTTCCATCTGGTCTTCCCTGCTACAGATGCTCTCTATTGCACTCTCCATCTCGTTTATTGAATTCTTCAGCTCCAGAATATGTTTCATTCTTTTAAATAATTTTATTCTCTTTGGTTAATAACTTCTGTTCATCAACTTTATTAAATTTATTGAGTTCATAATTTTTCGTTCTGAATTTTCTTGTAGCTCATTAAGTTTGTTCATATAGCTATTTTGAATTCCTTATCTTTTAGATTGCAATATTTCTTCCTTTGAGCTTAGCTGTCGAAGAACTATCATTTTTAAAAAATCATATCTTCTTGATTTTTTAAAATAGTGTTTGTAGCTAAGTGCTTCTGCTTTCACATTAAGTGGCATACACCGCCTTAACTAAGCTTTTTTTTTTTTTTTAAATATTTTATTGATCTTTTACAGAGAGGAAGGGATCATTGATGCCTCCTGCACACTCCCTACTGGGGATGTACCTGAACCAAGGTACATGCCCTTGACCGGAATCAAACCTGGGACCCTTGAGTCCGCCGGCTGACGCTCTATCCACTGAGCCAAAAACGGTTATGGCTTAACTAAGCTTTTTTATGTCTTTGGCTCTCACCATTTACCAGGCTGACTATTAAAACTTTCTGTTATATTCCAACAGGTGGCACTATAGCTCCAGTGTGCGGTTTTTCCTTCGCCCACAGTCCGTGGACTGTTTTCCTAGCACACTCTGTCTCCTGGAGCTCGCTCTCACTTATGCAGTAGAGTGGCGTGCACGCACAAGTAGTCAGCAGCAGACTGGGGCAGGGGGCGGGCTTAGCACTTGGGGTTTTAGGGGTTCCCGGGCTAAATGGGTACTCCCAGAGGAAGTTTTGAAGCAAATATCAGTAACCACATTTTTTTTTTTAAGTAACCACATTCTTTAATCTTTGACATTCTTACCTGCCTCCTTCCTTCTTTCCTCTCTGCCCCTAGTCATGCAGGTCCCGCCTCAGAAATCCAGGTGCTGCTGGAGAAGCATGGGTTCTCCACTTGTAACCCGAGCAGCTGGAAGCGGGGTGTCTCTCACCACTTTCACTTCCTCCGGGGAGATGTCGCTGCCACCAAGCAGCTTAGCCCCCTGCAGTGTTTCCCTGGGGTGGGTGCAGCGCTGGCAAGTTTTCCTCTCTCCTGTTTCCACACTTCTCTCTCCCACTCCGATGGCAGGCTGGGGTCTCCCCTCAGGCAAGCTGGACCTCTACACATTCTCGCTCGCCCTGCGTATCTGCTCAGGTCCGCACTCCCCAGGTTTCCCCATCACAGCAAGCGGGTGGATCCTCAGCCCTCGCTGGGCTTGTTCATGTTCTGATGCACAGGTGCGCCACACCCCTCCCAGGTCCCTTGCAGTAAGGTGTGGCCGGCACTTCTGGTTGGTTATTCATATCTCATTACTTGTTTTAAAACTAAAAGGAGAGAAAAGAGGAAGGATTTATGCCTCCATGATGCCTCTCGTTTTTCTTCATGCGGGCGTTTATAGCTGTAAACTTTCATCTTAGAACTGCTTTTGAAGTTTTGGTTAGTAGTGTTTCCACTTTCTTTTTGTAACGATATTTTTTGCTTCCTTTTCTGACCCATTGGTTGTTCAGGAATATGTTGTTTAACTTTCACATACTTGTGCATTTTCCAGCTTTTCTCCTGTTATCGATTTCTAGTTTTATACAGCTGTGGTAAGAAAATATGCTTGGAAAATTTGTTAAGAGTTGTTTTGTGGCCCAACATGTGATTCATCCTGGAGAATGATCTGTGTGTGCTGGAGAGGAGTGTGCATCCTGCTGCTTTTGGGTGGGATATGTAACTTCAGGTCCAGTTGGTCTACAGTGTTGTATCAGACTTCTGTTCCACCCTGGCTGGAGTGGCTCAGTTGTTTGGGCTTTGTCCCATGCATCCAAAGGTTGCCGGTTCAAATTCCAGTCAGGACGCATGCACTCGATCCCTGATAGGGGATGTGCAGGAGGCATATGTTTCTCTCTCTTCTCCTCTCTCTAGCAATCAATAAAAAAATCTTTTAAAAAAAGAGACTTCTGTTCCCTTATTGATTTTCTGCTTGGATAATCTACCCATTGTTTGAAGTGGGGTATTGAAGTCCCCTACTGTTTTTGTATTGCTGTCTATTTTTCCTTTGGCTTTGTTAATATTTGCTTTATATATTTAGTTGCTCCAATTTGGTAATGGTAATTTGCCTTTGCAGGATCACTGGAATATAATAGACAAATAGTAGCCACCCTCATCCCTCCTACAAGTATACAAACATGCATAAAAAGGAAGATGAGCTGATTGAGTACTCTTAAGTGTCAGTGCCAAATGGCATCATCTCATGTCATTTTATGTTGCCCAAGATGAGAATTTATGAAAACCTAGCTCTTTAGCCATTGTTCTTATCTAGTTCTAAATTAACGATGCAGTGAGAGCTAAAATAGAAAATATTCTGTTCATATTACTAACAGCAGAACAAGTGAAAATGTTTCCTGTTCCATAATTTTTTAAGGACCAAGGTTCCAGGCTGTGTTCCCTGGTTTCAGTTGGAGTGGTTGTTTTTTTCTTTTGTGTTTGTTTTAAAATGCCATTCCTGCTGTGCTTAGTCATATTTTCTTATGTAAAACCAAGTATCTTTTTTGTATTCTAGCTAAAATTGTTCTCTATAAATCTTGGAGATGTGGCCCTTTTGCTTAGCACTAATCTTCCTTTATGAAATCCTCATCAATACTACCACTACCTCACTTTGTGTCCACCCGTCCAAATAGCCCAGCATTCCAAGTCTAGTTCTAAGTCTCGGTGGTGTTTAGGAAGACACAACTCTCTGAGGCCACCCAAGGTCTCAACATAGAAGTGATTCCTCCCACTTCCGAACTCCTGTAACCTTTATTGTCTCTGTAGTCACTGGAGGAATTTCATTTTCAGCCTTTTATGTCCATGTTTCAGCTAGACTGAAAGTTCCTCCGAGTAACAATCACAGCTCCTATTCACTTCTTCACAGTCCCTGCTCATTGCAGAATCATTGTCAATAGGTGTTACATTTATTATCTAATCACATAGCTTATGAAACTTACAGCCTCATGGGAACTTTCCTCCCAAATGCCCACCAATGAAACTCTTTGATTAACGCTAGAAAAACGGATTTGTTTAGGGCCTTGGAAGATGCAATATTGCTAAATGGCAACCTGTCCTCTACACAATCAACCTTTACCAGTTGCATGATTGTGTTCCTTCCCCCTTCTTACCTACGCCCCATGGCTTGAAATGGCAAAGGCCATAATTAACTTGTTCCAGAAAAGTACCATAGATGCCTGCTTTAACTTGTAAGCTTCCGTTGGCCACTCAATTCCTCAATCCAAATGAGATTATGTACATGAAAAATGCAAATTATAAAGGAACATGTGAGTAAATTCCAGTGTTTTTAATGTCTGTGGCCTATAACCATCAGTCCATGAAGAAAGATTCTCATCCAATCTCCGGAAACATCTTGATTCTTAATTAAGATTTCATAGGAAATGGTGAGCTGTCCTTCAATTAGTCTTATTTAACATTTATAGAATCTGTTTGTTGCGTTTGACCTGGGTTTGAGGAGTAGAAAACCGGACAAAGAAAATTATAGTGAAAACCTTAATGTTGTTTAGAACTCTGAAGTCTCAAACCTAAAAGAACTGAGCAATTTTCCATATGGTGTTTTGGCTTCTGTTAACACTCTAAAAATTAAATATGGCCAGGAAATAAAACAAAAAACAAAAAAAACCCACCCATAGCATAGATGTAGATATAACAAAAGCAGATTTAAAAAAATAAAAACCCATTGCTAACCGTAGGGCTGATATGCTCTTACTGGTGGTATTTCAAGGCCTCCTTTAACTGCTTTCTGTGGTTAAGGCACAACATGCCAATTAATTGTTTCTAAGTTATCTTGCCTCAGGACTATTGTGGTGAGGCATGTCATGTTGTGGAAAGTTAGATGTGAGTCAAGAGCACAGTGTGATTCTCAGCTTGTTATGTTGCTCTGTCAATGACTGGGCTCATTTTCCTGAAGGGCACCACTTCACAGGAAAGATCGAGAGTCAGGAAGAAACTTGTCACCAGTCACATGTAGGTTAGAAGCAGAGAAACACTTACACTAGATCTTTTGATGCTTAGTTCAGTCAGGAGTCATCATTTCATTTCAATTCAGTACAAATCAATAGATATTTATTAAAGTCTTCAATGTGCAAAGTACAGAACTAGGAACTAGGTGATTTGAGGATGAAAGAGACATTCTCACTTACACATTCCCAAGCTATATCTGCTGTCCCTCCATATTCCTGAGTCTAATTTACAATGATTGCCCTCCTCAATTTGGTCATACTCTCTCCCATCCATCTTCCACTATTCCCCTTTATTGCAGCTGGAAGCCCAGCTTCATGTAATGTACCTCCATCCTCATCTCTTAATGTTAATTCATTTTTCAAGCCTTTATCTCTCTGAAACCATCCCAGCCCATCCCTCCCATCACCGAGTTCCCAACTGCCTACTCCATGTGAGGCTCCCTGTTGGCATCATTCCTATGGCACTTAAAACACACTGTCTCGTAGTTTTGCCCAACTTTTCCTTCATATGGCACATTACCAGCCTCACCTAGTGCTATGCCAATGCCCAGAGCATGATGGGTATTGCCAAGGGCTGCCCCAAAGGTGCAATACTAAATGCGGAAACTGGGTGGGCAATGTTGATGCTCCACTGAGAAGCAGGAATCAGTGATTCTTGCATTTTCAGCCAGCCTTCTGTTGGTTTACTCTGGGTGTCTTAGTTTCTAAAATGAGGATTAAAGACATGAAGTTGGGATTTCTTTGATCAACAAAGGAAGGAAAAGTATAAAGGAAGGATGGTGATATTAGTCTTACTTTGGTCTTACTTGGTCAACACTTTCAGTTTGAGTGTTAATTTCTCTGCTCATAAGTGATATTACACAGCAATTTCTCAACTCATTCCAAGAATAAAAGAAATTTCCCTTCTAAAACAAACCTGCCCCATTTGAAGAGAAAGGGGTCCAAATGATTGCTTTCCCTTTTAATGAGATTAGACTTTGAAGGGACATCTATACTAATAATAGGGCAATATGCAAATTGGTCGGGATGCCATCACATAATGACCGATCAGCAGGCTGCATGCACAGCAGGCTCTGGTGGGCAGGGACTTGCAGCGTCGGGGATGGGGCGGGGACTTGCAGCGTCGGGGATGTGATGGCAGCTGCCGCTTGCCCAGGGCCGGCCTGGCTGGCAGTGGCAGCAGCAGAGGCGTGATGGGGGCGTCGCCTTCCCATGATCCCCGGGTCCCCTCCTGCAGAGGGAGGCCAGAGGCAGCAGCAGCAAGAGGGTGATAGGGGCAGTGCCTTTCCCTGATCAGTGGTCACCTCTGGCAGAGGGAGGCCAGACTGCGGCTTAGGTAGGACATCCTCTGAAACCTATACAATTTTATTTAAAAAGTCACCCCAATAAATTCAATTAAGAGGAGAAATAAACCCATTTCTCTCCTGCAGCAGCAAGGTGTTGAAGTAGGACCTCCTAGACGTGGGGTGAGACCAAACTTGCAGAAGTCTGGTTAACTCCAGGGGAGACTCCAGTGGCCATCGGAGCATGAAAGTGCTGAGTTTGAATGCTGAGGAGAGGCAGGAGCTCCTCCAGAGCCACCCTCCCACCAAGAGCAACACTGCATGGGCACAGATGTCCAGCACAGTGGACTCTAACACATAGGGGTGGAAAGCGGCGACCTCTCCTAAGGGGGTAGAAAGCAGCGAGCGAGTGCCGGACTACTCCAGTTGAGCGGGTTTTGGCTGGAGAAACCCCTTTCTATCCAGCATCACCCTAAGTAGTGAGGTGGGACCCCCAGGTCTGGGGGAGGAAGGAGAAAGTGTAGGAAGCAGTTAAGAACATCAAATGTGGTTCCTGCTGTCTGTCAGGACTTTGGCAGGAAATCCACACACAAGCACAAGCCTCTGGGAATAAGCCACTAGAGCAGTGGTTCTCAACCTTCCTAATGCCACGACCCTTTAATACAGTTCCTCATATTGTGGTGACCCCCAACTCTAAAATTATTTTTGTTGCTACTTCATAACTGTAATTTTGCTACTGTCATGAATTGTAATGTAAATATATATTTTTTTAATATATTTTTTATTGATTAAGATATTACATATGTGTCCTTGTCCCCACGTTACCCTCTACCCCCCACCCCCCCCCACCCCCGCTCATGCCCTCACCCCCCCGTTGTCCATGTCCATTGGTTAGGCCTATATGCTTGCATATAAGTCCTTTGGTTGATCTTTCCCCCTTACCCCCACCCTCCCCTACCTTCCCTCCAAGTCCCGACATTCCAATCAATTCCTCTCCGTCTCTGGATCAGTCCTTGTTCATCAGCTTATGTTGTTCATTATATTCCACAAATGAGTGAGATCCTGTGGTATTTATCCGCTCTCAAGTTCCATCCATGCTGTGGCAAATGGTAAGAGTTCCTTTTTCTTCTTCCTCTTCTTAAAGAATACCTTTCAGCATTTCATATAATGCTGGTTTGGTGGTGATGAACTCCTTTAGCTTTTTCTTATCCGTGAAGCTCTTTATCTGACCTTCTATTCTGAATGATAGCTTTGTTGGATAAAGTAATCTTGGTTGCAGGTTCTTGCTATTCATCACTTTGAATATTTCTTGCCAGTCTCTTCTGGCCTGCATGGTTTCTGTTGAGAAATCAGCTGACAGTCGTATGGGTACTCCCTTGTAGGTAACTGACTGTCTTTCTCTTGCTGCTTTTAAGATTCTCTCTTTATCTTTTGCTCTTGGCATTTTAATTATGATGTGTCTTGGTGTGGTCCTCCTTGGATTCCTTTTGTTTGGGGTTCTCTGCGCTTCCTGGACTTGTAAGTCCATTTCTTTCACCAGGTAGGGGAAGTTTTCTGTCATTATTTCTTCAAAAAGGTTTTCAATATCTTGCCCTCTCTCTCCTTCTGGTACCCCTATAATTCTGATGTTGGTACGCTTGAAGTTGTCCCAGAGGTTCCTTACACTATCTTCATATTTTTGGAATCTCTTTTCTTTTTTCTTTTTCGGTTGGGTATTTTTTGTTTCTTTGTATTTCAAATCTTTGACTTGATTCTTGGGATCCTCTTTTCTGCTGCTGGATCTCTGTAAATTATTCTTTATTTCAGTCAGTGTATGCTTAATTTCTAGTTGGTCCTTTTTCATGTCCTCCATGGTCTCCCTATACTTATTAAGGGATTCATTAAATTTATCGGCGGTTTCCATAAAATTCTTGAAAAACCTTATAACCGTGGCCTTAAACTCTATATCCAATCGTTTGCTTTCCTCCATTTCTGCCATTTGTGACCTGTTTCTTTGTCTCCGCATTTTGGCAGCTTCCCTGTGTTGATAGAGTGGCCCTGTGCGCCAGGTGTCCTGTAGGGCCCAGTAGCTCAGCCTCCCCAGTTACCTGGGGTGGACACTCTTGGTGCACTCTTGGTGCCTTGGTTGTTGTAGAATCACTGGGAGGAATTGACCTCCAGGCCAATTGGCTGTGAGAATCAGCTGTGTCTAAAGTGGGAGAACTTCTGTGCTGAAGACACCCTTCTGGGGCAAGACTTGCTTCAGTGGGGCTTTGGTGCTCACTGAGTCTGCTCCCTGAGTGCGTCCCTTATGGATCTGAGGAGTTGCAGTCTGGATGGACCCCCTCTGACCACTGGGTACAGTGGCTCCTGGATCTAAGGAGGTGCTAATTCAGCCTCTGCCTGAGGCCACACAGCAGGAGCCACGAAGAGGCTCAGCTGTGAAGCAATGCAAGCCGCTGCGGGGCCTTGGGCCTTCTCTTGGAAGTTCCGGGTCTGCCTGGTTCGGCTGCAGTTAGGTACATTCACATGCAAAAGCCTCTGCCGCAGCCTGGGTGGGGCGGGGTCTCAGGGAGTCAGAGGGCGGAGAAAGCGGCCATGGCCGATTCTCCGCCCGGAGTCGCGCGTCTCAGTGTCCCGGTAACGGCTGCAAGCACCTCTGAGGAAAAGCCGCCCTCAAGTTCGCTCGCTGCCGGACAGACCAGCTTCTCCCCGTGTGAGACCTGGGTCCCCAGAGACTTCCCGGAACCGGAGTTCAGAGCCGTCGGGAGTTTGTGATTCAAAAAGACAGCCGCGTCCTCAGGCGCCACCCCCTTTCCTCGCTCGCGCGCGCTGCCGTACCTCTGCACTTCACCTCCGCAGCGCCTCTGGCTCTCAGCGTGCTTTTCTTTCCTTCTAGTTGTGGAATTTACACTCAGCCAGCCTTCCTGTTGTTCTGGATGATGTTTGCTCAGTCCTTTGGGGTAATTTTCAATTGTTGTGTGAGGCAATAATTTCCCGGTGTTTACCTATGCCGCCATCTTAGTTGCTCTCTGTAATGTAAATATTTGATACGCAGGATGTATTTAGGCGACCCCTGTGAAAGGGTCGTTTGACCCCCAAAGGGGTCGCGACCCACAGGTTGAGAACCACTGCACTAGAGGCTCTCCCCACTGGGTCCTTGGCACTCTCAACACCTGAATGCT